>NC_056739.1:265996989-266224489 GCF_019279795.1 Protopterus annectens
AAGTAATATGGTGTCATATAAGCCTGGAAAAAGTAATAAGGATATGTTAGTACATGCTTATTCTATTTTTCCTACTGTAAAACTAAGCAAATGTGTATCTGATTGTGGTTTTAAAGCATGTGGACACTGCAGTATATGTAACCAAACAGTGATTTTTTTTGATAAAATAAATGGAAAGCAATTTAGTGTGAATGACAGTTACAGTTGTAACACAGAACGTATTGTTTATGTGCTTAAATGTGAGTGCAATTTATTTTCTATAGGTGAATCAAAAAGAAGTTTTCATGTTAGATTTTTAGAACATCTAAGAAATATTAAAAATGAAAAGATGGAAAGCCCATTAGGCTTACACTTTAAAAAGTATCATAATAGTGATGGAAATAAATTAGTTGGCACAATTTTAGAAAAAGTGTATTGTGAGAAAGGCACATGTATTAAGAATAAATTACAATGCAAAGAAGCATTGTTTATTTTAAAGTTTGATACTTTATACCCTAAGGGGTTAAATAGAGAACTTGATTGGAAATGGTTGCTTTAATTAATTGCTTTTTTAATTGTTTAATTGGAACTGTTTTTATTATAAAAAGGAATGAGAAATAGTTCTTGTTATACTCTGTTAAAGGCTTATGCTGAGGCGCTGGAGAAGAGAAATCTGTTAAGAAAATAAATCTATTGGATTTACTGGCTGAGTCATTTTCTGGATTATTTTCTTCACTGTGTGGTGTTATATATACTTTCCATATGGCCAGTGATCCTTCTTTTCAAACTCCCAGAATTTTTCGTGAGGATCTGGGAGAAAATACTCAAAGAACATTTGAGCAAAGTATTTTACAGAGGGGAGAACGTTTGCCAGAAAGAGGTGGAAATTCTACATCCTAGTTGGGTGAGTCGCAAAAGATCTGGGACAAACTGCTGATGGATAGATGCCAAAAATGAACAGTTAATCCTTTTTCCACTATAGGACAGAATCATAATACAGCTATTTCTGCTAAATTACAAGGTACTGTTAAGAGACTTGAAAGTTTACTGTTTAGAGAGAATGCAACGCACTATAACATTTTTAGTCTGCAAAGGTATTTGGAGTTAAATGTTACTCCAAAGGGACTAAGACCATATAAAAATCCTTCTACACCGTTTGATGAGAAAAATGCAGAAGATATGCAATTTGCTAAAAGATGGGCAATGGCAGCACATCGCTGTACAACAGAATGGGTGGCCATTCTAGTTGAAAGGGATCTGTTAAAACAAAAACAGATTAAAAGTGATATTACTAAATTGTGTGCAAGTCTGTGCAATTCTCTGATGGTCCCTAGGTTTGAGGGTGTGTTAAAAGACTTAAATGAAAAAGTTCTGAGTAAAACAAAAGTGTTGATTGACAGGAAAATACGCAAATTACAGAGAGACTTAAGAGAATATGCTAATGAGACAGCGTTCTCTAATGAAAACTATCAGAAGACCATGGGCGGGTCTTTTGGTAAGAAAGTAGTAAAGAAAAAACATGGTGTCTCGTTTGCTTCGTTGGACGCAACTGAAGCTTCAGGAGAATGGTTGGATGAAAATGTAGACTTTCCTTCACTTCCCCCACCGCAAAAAAGTGAATATATGCATGAACATTTTCACAATAGACCCAATACAAGTGAGAGAGGTCGGAAAAGGGGACAAACGGGTACGACATGGGGTAGACAATAACAACAGAACCAACAGGGGAAAAGAAAAAGATGGTACTAATTTTTCTGAAGTTTATAATACTGATTGTGAGTCAGGTGAACAGTATGTTTTCAATTTAACTGGTAGTCTTTTTACAGACACTGAAATAGCAGTATTAAATCGTGGTATCAAATTTATTCCTACTGTTATTTCGAATATATATTCATTTAAAATAGATATTTTTAAATTAGTAAGGAAATTACATTTATTGTGCTTTTTTTCAAGGTATAAAGAAAATAATGTAGAAGCAATGAATTCTTTTGATATGCATGATTCTTTAAATGAAACAACTTCTATGGAATTTTTTTCTTGTGATTCTTCATTTGAAAATGATGAAATTATGAATGCCTATTGCTTGTTGCCAACTGACAAAATCAGCATTAAAAGCAGCTATATACCTCCTTTTAATAATGAAACAGTAAAATATTTTTCTAGTGTAGTAAATTATTCTATGCAAGATATTTTTAAACAACAGAGAAAAAAATCTTATAATTTGACTAAAAATGAATGGGAGGCATTGAAAAAAATGAGACATAGGAATGACATTGTTTTCAAGCCCTCAGACAAAGGTAGTAAGCTAGTAGTGATGACAGCAGATCAGTATTATAAGATGTATATGGATAATTTAAATAATGATGAAATATATAAAACTGTAGTAAGGAAAGATTATGATACAGCTTTGTTGGCATATAATGAATTAATAGGTAAAGGACATAGGTTGGGTTACTTTACAAAGAGGGACATTGAGAAGAAATTTTCCGTAGATAAATGCACTATGGCTAAATTTTATTGTCTACCTAAGTTACATAAAAATAGATGTAACCTTCCGGGTCGCCCAATAGTGTCTGCATGTAATTACTTTCTTCACAACATAGGAATTGTATTACATGAATTACTTTTACCTAAGGTTGTGAAGTTATCATCGTACATTAGAGACACTTTTGATTTTCTTGAAAAAGTAGAGAGAATACAGTGGAATAAAAATAGATACTGGATAGTATTAGATGTTAAAAATTTGTATACGAATATTGCACAGGAATTAGGTATTAAAGCTTTAAAGTTTCATCTAGGTGATACACCACTGACCACTAAAGTTCTGTCTTCAAAATAATTATTTTGAATTTAACAATATCTTATACCAACAAATAAAGGGAACAGCGATGGGAGCAGTGTTTGCTCCTACATATGCAAATTTATTCATGGGTCACTTTGAAATAGAATTTCTATATAGGATGTGTTTTTTTAGAAATCATGTGATAAAATACTATCGTTACATAGATTTGATTTTTCTGTGTGAAGGGGGCAGTTCCAGTGTACTTAAATTTATCCAGGATTTAGATTGTAATAATTTTGGTATAAAGTTTGATGGAGCTCAGTGGGGAGATAAAGTAACATTTTTAGATGTGAATTTGATGGTAAAAAATAATGAAGTGGTGACATCAGTCCATCATAAATTTGAGGGTGTTAATAACTTTATTCATGGGACTAGCTGTCATCTACCCCACTTGATATCAGCACTTCCCTATAATGAATTATTGCATATTCCAAGATTGACCAGTGATAGGCAACAAAAATAATTAGAAATTGAACAAATTTGTAGTAAATTTATTAAAAGAGGTTATAGTATAGAAGATGTAGAACAAGCTAAGAAAAATTTAATTTTAAAAAATCAAAGTAATAAGCAAGTAATGTATCAGGCTAGATCAGATAAAAATATACATAATAAACAAGTAGAAAAGATATTTTTTGTGACCACTTATGGAGTGTATACAGAGGAATTAGTTAAAATAATTATGCTCTATTGGAAATATTTGACACAAGATCCTTATTTAGGCGATTTGATACCTCAAAAACCTATGGTGTCATATAAGCGTGGAAAAAGTATTAAGGATATGTTAGTACATGCTTATTTTATTTTTCCTACTGTAAAACTAACCAAATGTGTATTTGATTGTGGTTTTAAAGCATGTGGACACTGCAGTATATGTAACCAAACAGTGAATTTTTTTGATCAAGTAAATGGAAAGAAATTTAGTGTGAATGACAGTTACAGTTGTAACACAGAAGGTATTGTGTATGTGCTTAAATGTGAGTGCAATTTATTTTATATAGGTGAATCAAAAAGAAGTTTTCATGTTAGATTTTTAGAACATCTAAGAAATATTAAAAATCAAAAGATGGAAAGCCCATTAGGCTTACACTTTAAAAAGTATCATAATAGTGATGGAAATAAATTAGTTGGCACAATTTTAGAAAAAGTGTATTGTGAGAAAGGCACATGTATTAAGAATAAATTACAATGCAAAGAAGCATTGTTTATTTTAAAGTTTGATACTTTATACCCTAAGGGGTTAAATAGAGAACTTGATTGGAAATGGTTGCTTTAATTAATTGCTTTTTTAATTGTTTAATTGGAACTGTTTTTATTATAAAAAGGAATGAGAAATAGTTCTTGTTATACTTTGTTAAAGGCTTATGCTGAGGTGCTGGAGAAGAGAAGTCTGTTAAGAAAATAAATCTATTGGATTTACTGGCTGAGTCGTTTTCTAGGTTCTCTTTATATGCATGTATTATGTATGGAGATGCATATATGTGGGCAAATCTATGCATAATACATACATATATATATATATATATATATATATTTTTAGATATATATATATAGAGAGAGAGAGAGAAAGGGAGAGATACATCTAAATTTATATCTACATATATGCATACACACACATATATAGAAAGGTGAATACATACACACACATATATATATATATATATATATATATATATATATATATATATATATATATGTATACATAAATATACATAAATATATAACAGCTAAAAACACATGCAATCTGAGGGTCATGCTGCTGCATCCTAGTCTAAATCTGAAAATGCACTCACTGGAAGTATTTCTTAAAATGGGGAACAATGGCATCTGTGCTGTAACAGAGACCTGTTTAAAGGTAGCAGGATACACCTCTGCACTACCAGTGTATAATTCATTCCACACCTTTTGGCTGCAGAACTTGGACTGAAGCTCCAAAGGTGGTGGTATTTCCATATTCACATACCTCCAGAGTGGTAGCCCAACATTATGCATCACAGATCCTGCAGGTGTAGCTAACACTGGGTAAGACAGTGGATCAGGTTGTAGCCTGCTGTAGGTCCCCAAACATGTCCAAAGACCCACACTCTATGTTCCTAAACACCCCGGAGAATATTAATGTCCAACCTAACACTCTCATGCTGGTTGACCTCAACTACACCACTATTAACTTGGAAAGCTGCTAATGTACCGATGCACTTGCCCATCACATCGACCTGGTCCTTACTAATATGGGTGACTGTTGCTGTACACCAATAGTCAACTCCTCCCTTGTTAGATCTGACCACAAACTAATCACCTTTGGAAATCCACAGGCCTCCCATCCCTCCTGCACAGGTAACCACCATGAATTGCCTTTCCAAAGCTAACTTTAGCCTCCTAAAAACAGAGGTGGCTAACCTCATGATGGGCCATTCAAATGGAGACTAGTTGCATGACTGATGACTCAAACAACAGTGCACTATGAACACGTACACAAATGAATGGATACCAACATACCCAAGAGAACCAAGATCCTAACCTTCAAAAAAAAGGAAGCCAATCTGGTAGTCCTCGGCCATAAAGAAACTGTAAAACAGAAGGAGGAAACCGATATGGAATAAGGTGAAGTCCCAAGACTGGAAGAAAACCCTTATCAGCCTCATTTAAAAGTTGAGCTACTAGGCAATGGTACCTCCTAGAGTGAGCCAACAAATATTGCCAATATACTGGCTGATATATTAAATGCAAACTTCACCCCTCTCTCCTCCCCAAAGGACCAATCACAATACCAGTACACTGCCAGGCACCCAGTATTACTGCTGCACATGTTAGAACACCACTGTCCAAGGCCAAGAATACAGCTTCTATGTAACCTGACAATATCACTGGCTGTGTACTACATGAACTACATAGTGACCTGGCACCTCACATGTGTGCCCTGTTCAATCACAGCCTCACCTCAGGCTTTGTCCCTACTGAATTGTGCACTGCTACAATCACCCCTCTCCACAAAGGAGGAGTGACTACAGAGCCTGGGAACTACAGCCCCAATAGCCTGACATCTATATTATGCAAAGCTATGGAATGCATTATCATGCACCTAATAAACAGGGATATGGGAATATGCAGACTCAGGATCACACACAGTTTAGTTTTGTGAAGGGTAGGTCATACCTACTCAATCAAGCTGGTCAACTTCTTGTAGTCAGTCACCTGAGCTGTAGATGAAGGCAAGGTGGCACATACAGCCTACCTTGATCTGGCCAAAGCCTTTGATAACATTCCCCACTCAAGAATCATGCAAAAACTCATTAAGCTAGGCATTAACCCCTATATCACTAGGTGGGTTGCAAACTGGGTCACAGATAGAACTCACAGTGTGAAAACAGCTGACTTCAATTTAGACTGCTGAGCCATCATAAGTGGAGTCTCACAGGGTTCTGTCCTGGGTCCCCTCATGTTTGGTATCAACTTCGCTGATGTTCATGCCAACATGAAGGGACTCTGGCTGACAAGGTTTGCAGACAATTGCAAGTTGGGAGCTATTATTAACTACACAAGTAATGTTGGCATCCTACAAAAAAGCCTCACTGAGACCAATGACTGCTGTCACACCCATGGCTTTAAGTTCAGTGTCAGAAAATGTGCTGCCATCCCCTTTGGGAAAAACCCTGTTCCCATGAATTACCACATTGATGGTAGTCCCCTGAACAAAGAAGGCATTATAAGAGATCTGGGTACACAGGTTGACAGCAATGTCTCTTTTGATCACCACATTGGCACTGTGGTCAGAAAGTCTGACTATGTGGCACATGTCATTACTAACGCATTAGCATCCAGGAAGGAAGAGGTCATTGCCCCCGTACTCTCCTTGACAGAGTGATACAGTTTATTTTGGCATACATATTCTGATGGATGTGAGGTAGGTACATGAAATGCATGTCCTCATTTTCTGACAACAATCATATCATCACAGTGATTTACCAGAGAAAGAGAATAATCTGTAAAACAGATCAGAAATATGAGCAATAAACTTGGACATCCTGAAACAATCCAGCCATAAAAGGGTTGCATATTCCAAGATTGACCAGTGATAGGCAACAAAAATAATTAGAAATTGAACAAATTTGTAGTAAATTTATTAAAGAGGTTATAGTATAGAAGATGTAGAACAAGCTAAGAAAAATTTAATTTTAAAAATCAAAGTAATAAGCAAGTAATGTATCAGGCTAGATCAGATAAAAAATATACATAATAAACAAGTAGAAAAGATATTTTTTGTGACCACTTATGGAGTGTATACAGAGGAATTAGTTAAAATAATTATGCTCTATTGGAAATATTTGACACAAGATCCTTATTTAGGCGATTTGATACCTCAAAAACCTATGGTGTCATATAAGCGTGGAAAAAGTATTAAGGATATGTTAGTACATGCTTATTTTATTTTTCCTACTGTAAAACTAACCAAATGTGTATTTGATTGTGGTTTTAAAGCATGTGGACACTGCAGTATATGTAACCAAACAGTGAATTTTTTTGATCAAGTAAATGGAAAGAAATTTAGTGTGAATGACAGTTACAGTTGTAACACAGAAGGTATTGTGTATGTGCTTAAATGTGAGTGCAATTTATTTTATATAGGTGAATCAAAAAGAAGTTTTCATGTTAGATTTTTAGAACATCTAAGAAATATTAAAAATCAAAAGATGGAAAGCCCATTAGGCTTACACTTTAAAAAGTATCATAATAGTGATGGAAATAAATTAGTTGGCACAATTTTAGAAAAAGTGTATTGTGAGAAAGGCACATGTATTAAGAATAAATTACAATGCAAAGAAGCATTGTTTATTTTAAAGTTTGATACTTTATACCCTAAGGGGTTAAATAGAGAACTTGATTGGAAATGGTTGCTTTAATTAATTGCTTTTTTAATTGTTTAATTGGAACTGTTTTATTATAAAAGGAATGAGAAATAGTTCTTGTTATACTTTGTTAAAGGCTTATGCTGAGGTGCTGGAGAAGAGAAGTCTGTTAAGAAAATAAATCTATTGGATTTACTGGCTGAGTCGTTTTCTAGGTTCTCTTTATATGCATGTATTATGTATGGAGATGCATATATGTGGGCAAATCTATGCATAATACATACATATATATATATATATATATATATATTTTTAGATATATATATATAGAGAGAGAGAGAGAAAGGGAGAGATACATCTAAATTTATATCTACATATATGCATACACACACATATATAGAAAGGTGAATACATACACACACATATATATATATATATATATATATATATATATATATATATATATATATATATGTATACATAAATATACATAAATATATAACAGCTAAAAACACATGCAATCTGAGGGTCATGCTGCTGCATCCTAGTCTAAATCTGAAAATGCACTCACTGGAAGTATTTCTTAAAATGGGGAACAATGGCATCTGTGCTGTAACAGAGACCTGTTTAAAGGTAGCAGGATACACCTCTGCACTACCAGTGTATAATTCATTCCACACCTTTTGGCTGCAGAACTTGGACTGAAGCTCCAAAGGTGGTGGTATTTCCATATTCACATACCTCCAGAGTGGTAGCCCAACATTATGCATCACAGATCCTGCAGGTGTAGCTAACACTGGGTAAGACAGTGGATCAGGTTGTAGCCTGCTGTAGGTCCCCAAACATGTCCAAAGACCCACACTCTATGTTCCTAAACACCCGGAGAATATTAATGTCCAACCTAACACTCTCATGCTGGTTGACCTCAACTACACCACTATTAACTTGGAAAGCTGCTAATGTACCGATGCACTTGCCCATCACATCGACCTGGTCCTTACTAATATGGGTGACTGTTGCTGTACACCAATAGTCAACTCCTCCCTTGTTAGATCTGACCACAAACTAATCACCTTTGGAAATCCACAGGCCTCCCATCCCTCCTGCACAGGTAACCACCATGAATTGCCTTTCCAAAGCTAACTTTAGCCTCCTAAAAACAGAGGTGGCTAACCTCATGATGGGCCATTCAAATGGAGACTAGTTGCATGACTGATGACTCAAACAACAGTGCACTATGAACACGTACACAAATGAATGGATACCAACATACCCAAGAGAACCAAGATCCTAACCTTCAAAAAGGAAAGCAATCTGGTAGTCCTCGGCCATAAAGAGACTGTAAAACAGAAGGAGGAAACCGATATGGAATAAGGAGAACTCCCAAGACTGGAAGAAACCCTTATCAGCCTCATTTAAAAGTTGAGCTACTAGGCAATGGTACCTCCTAGAGTGAGCCAACAAATATTGCCAATATACTGGCTGATATATTAAATGCAAACTTCACCCCTCTCTCCTCCCCAAAGGACCAATCACAATACCAGTACACTGCCAGGCACCCAGTATTACTGCTGCACATGTTAGAACACCACTGTCCAAGGCCAAGAATACAGCTTCTATGTAACCTGACAATATCACTGGCTGTGTACTACATGAACTACATAGTGACCTGGCACCTCACATGTGTGCCCTGTTCAATCACAGCCTCACCTCAGGCTTTGTCCCTACTGAATTGTGCACTGCTACAATCACCCCTCTCCACAAAGGAGGAGTGACTACAGAGCCTGGGAACTACAGCCCCAATAGCCTGACATCTATATTATGCAAAGCTATGGAATGCATTATCATGCACCTAATAAACAGGGATATGGGAATATGCAGACTCAGGATCACACACAGTTTAGTTTTGTGAAGGGTAGGTCATACCTACTCAATCAAGCTGGTCAACTTCTTGTAGTCAGTCACCTGAGCTGTAGATGAAGGCAAGGTGGCACATACAGCCTACCTTGATCTGGCCAAAGCCTTTGATAACATTCCCCACTCAAGAATCATGCAAAAACTCATTAAGCTAGGCATTAACCCCTATATCACTAGGTGGGTTGCAAACTGGGTCACAGATAGAACTCACAGTGTGAAAACAGCTGACTTCAATTTAGACTGCTGAGCCATCATAAGTGGAGTCTCACAGGGTTCTGTCCTGGGTCCCCTCATGTTTGGTATCAACCGCTGATGTTCATGCCAACATGAAGGGACTCTGGCTGACAAGGTTTGCAGACAATTGCAAGTTGGGAGCTATTATTAACTACACAAGTAATGTTGGCATCCTACAAAAAAGCCTCACTGAGACCAATGACTGCTGTCACACCCATGGCTTTAAGTTCAGTGTCAGAAAATGTGCTGCCATCCCCTTTGGGAAAAACCCTGTTCCCATGAATTACCACATTGATGGTAGTCCCCTGAACAAAGAAGGCATTATAAGAGATCTGGGTACACAGGTTGACAGCAATGTCTCTTTTGATCACCACATTGGCACTGTGGTCAGAAAGTCTGACTATGTGGCACATGTCATTACTAACGCATTAGCATCCAGGAAGGAAGAGGTCATTGCCCCCGTACTCTCCTTGACAGAGTGATACAGTTTGTTTTGGCATACATATTCTGATGGATGTGAGGTAGGTACATGAAATGCATGTCCTCATTTTCTGACAACAATCATATCATCACAGTGATTTACCAGAGAAAGAGAATAATCTGTAAAACAGATCAGAAATATGAGCAATAAACTTGGACATCCTGAAACAATCCAGCCAGTTGAAAGGTATGCTCAGAACCCCTTACTGCAATGAATCTGAACCAAGGCTGACAAAGTGGTGGGTGGAAGCCATGAAAATGGGGATGTATCTCAAGTACTGTCATAGATAAGCTAACAAAGTTGCTGTAGTAACACCCTCCTATGTGCTCTAACATATATTTAGTGAAATAGCACAAGTAATTGAAATAGGAAATCTGCTATGGGTAATTACAATTGTATTTGCAAATATATCAGGCACTACAGGGATGTAACAGCACTGACAAACAGATACCAGTGTGAAAGTTCATACGCACAACCAATATTACCACAGTCACAGTCACATACTGGTAAATCAAGTGAACACTCGAGTAAACGGACTTCATGAATAAATGCATCATTATTTGCCACTCACACACTAGCCCTACATATACAATCCCAATTCTCAGTGTAGTCTGAATCCTGACCTTGGTAGAGGACATGTCTCAGTCTGCCCCTGCAAACACATAGAGCCAACAGATCAGCAGAAACTGGAGTAGCATGCACAGTCAGATAAAAAAGGAGCCATAACACTTACATCCATCCCCCTCCATACACAGCCCAAATAACATGTACACATGATATGTGTACACAATCCTGACAGTCTGTTAACAATTGCCAGACATACACAGGCCTCTAACATGTACAGTTCACCTTAGAATGTACAAGCACAGGTCTCATATCTATGGCCTCTTCCCTGACATGTCTGTGGGTCTACTACATCACTGGGATGGTAGCAGGAATGAAGGCAAGAAATAATGATACTAAATATGTCTGAGCCTCATTGCCATCTGGACAAAGCCTGACATCATTTGGGGACAAAGGCACAAACACAGGGGTCAATTGGACATATTGTTGTCATACATTGAGAAAGTTGCAGATGTTACTGGGTTTGTTGTAACATATCCTTTATAAGGAATATGAAGTCAGTAGTACCAATAGATGTGGGTATTTACTGACTTCATTCCAGAGTCCACAACTGATTTACCAAGGACACCAACTGTCTAGGGAACAGACAAAACATAACAGGTAAACATGTGGCCAGTCTACAGACAACATCCCAGTGGAGAGGTATGTCAGAGACATATCACTGTCAGTTGTGAAGTCATTCACTAAATGCATGTCCACACAAACCCTGTCAATCTATCAATCCACCATGTGCATAACAGCATTTATTACATAGAATCTGTTCCCAAATCTGGGGATATGTCCCCCATATTGTTGGGCTGCCTCCAAGTGTCCTGTCCTGTGACGTATTGCCATCTACTGTATGTGAATCTGAGCCCACCACATCTGTAATGTCCCTCACACAGAAAAGGAAAAGATGCAAGGCCTACATTAAGGAATGTCCCATATGTTTGAACTAGCAGCAGTGTCCAGGCCCACCACACAATACCATGTGGGCACCTACATAGTTGTCTGCCCTTAGCAACACCTGACATCTGCACATCTGTACAGAGGGACAGACAGAAAGTAGATGGCCAACAGGTTATGCATTAGGATGAATGTGTTGAAGGATAGAAGTCTAAAACTGAAAGGTATGCCATTACTACATGACAGCAGTCCTCAATGACATGTCCAAAAACATAGTAGTCTACAGTTAATATCATAATATCATATTAATATCCAATAGGAGATACATAAAACATACAGCTCAAACACCAATAACAAGATAGTTAGTACTCAGAGTCCCAGCTTTGCATGCATGGGTGTATGGTGCAAGTAGTACAATCTGCAATCTAGTTTTACTTGGAAAAGCACTGTTAAAAGTACTAACTTGATAATACAATATGTGTTAAACTATATTTGTCAACCACTGCATTGTAGCTGGTGTAACATGCAAGTGTGACTGCATATAACCTGGGATACTACCCGTGTATAAAACAAATAAAAAAAAAAAGATTGTGGTACTACCCATGTATACCCAAGTGTCCCATACAGTATAGTCACACCCCTTGCTACTGAAATGATAGCAAATAGAAGCATGTTATGTACAGGAAATTAAATACCCTTATTAAAGATGTCATTACCCTACTATTTTATCAGACTGGTATGTGATCAATGGTTACTAGGGCTGAGCTATGCTTATCAGATTTAAGCATTGCTTAAATGTAAATGCTAAGCAGATTTGTGCACTGGTAAGCGAAGCCTACATGGTATAAGCACCTAGTCATTTAACCATACGTTAGCACTACTTACTGTTGCGCAAACCCATGCAAACACACTTAAAGATGCTCAAAACTGTTTTAATCACTCTGTATCCAACAGTCCTGTTCTGCCTAGCAACAAAACAAACTGTCCTTGCATGTTTTGAACCCAGGACCTTGCACACCATAATGGCAGCAATTTACCAGTAAGCCATCTGAGATGTATGGCTTTAGGATGCTTTCTTAAACATACAATACTTTGCAGCCAGTGTACAATAGGTAAGAGACACTGTGCAATTAGGAAGGATTTGTATCTACAAAAAAAAAAATATATATATATATATATATATATATATATATATATATATATATATATATATATGAAAAGAAACATATGCATAGAGAAAGAGATTTATGGAGCTACGTATATGTGTATAACAATATATAGATATATTACCAATAAATACTGAGGTGTGTGTGTGTGTGTGTGTGTGTGTGTGTGTGTGTGTGTGTGTGTGTGTGTGTGTATATATATATATATATATATATATATATATATATATATATATATATATGCATACATGTCTCAAAATGCCCATACAAGCATATGCTCCTGACAGACCACCCATAACTGGGGCATCATGCACAGTTGGATATAAAAGGACCCATAACACTCACATCTGTGCCCCCCCCCCCACAGTCCATATAAATAAGTGAACAGTACACTGTTACAAAATCATGATAGGCCATACACAACGGCCAGACATACAACAACCTCTTAGAAAAACAACTAAAATGACTGCACATAGCAAAGAGAAATACAACCAGCCAGTAATTCACACAAGTTTATTATGCTCTGATGTCTTGGCCAAAGCCTTCAATTAGTAAAACATTATAAGAAATACTTGCCTTAAATACAAGAAGAAATTAACACTTAATTACATAATTAAATACACAGCCTCCAGTTACACTCCTCATTTAATCCCCTAGGGGATACATTTTCACATTTAATAATAATACATTGATTGTGTACATAACAATTGTTCTTTTATGAATGCTTTATCAAACTGAGAAACAGACTTTTTATGAAACAGTACCTTGGAACCTACTACTGTCCCCATGGTGAGATTTATTCAAATGTACAGCTATAGAACTGTCTTCTTTCTTATCAGTAATATGTCTCACATGTTCTAACAGCCTAGTTTTAAAACACGTGTTACTCTCCCCCACATAAAATATGTTACATGGGCATCTAGGAGCATTTTCTATAGACTAATCTCTTGAATGTACAGACTTTAGCACATTTTCCAGCCTTTCCCCTCAGCAGGAATGACAGCACTAAATAGTGATAGACCATTATACCTATCAACCTCCTACTGTATGACATCTGGACAAAGCCTAACATAATTGGTGGACAGAGGCCCAAATACATGGCCATACTTGAAATATTGCTGTTATACACTGAGAAAGTTGCTGGTATTACAGGGTTTGTTGTAACATATATTTTCTGAGGGATATAAAGTCATAAAAACAAATGGATGTTAGCATTTAATGATTGCAATCACCAGAGTATGTTACTTATTTGCCAAATACAACACCTATCTGGGGACAGACCAAACATAACAGGCTGACCTCTGGCCATTATGTGGATAGCCCTACAGTTGAGAGTTGTGCAGAGATAGAACTTTGTCAGACTGAAACCCATGCAAAAGTAGCATATTCAGACAAACCCTGTTAAGCTAGCAGTATTCAAAACATATAGCAGCACTACTCACATTCTTCCCCTAAGTCTTGAACCTTCTCCACCATTTCTTTGGCTTGTCTCCACATACCTACAGGATGTCTTCCTCACAGGTAAGGGAAAAGACCAATGCCCACATGGGGGACTCAGTTATAGGAGTGTGTTGCCATGACATTGGCTATTGAAAGAACTACACAGCTGCTCTTCATGCAATTAGCAACAGGGGAACACCAACTGGTGCTCAGGACATCACATGGTCATGAGCATTACCTACAAAAGGCAAGCTGCTGCCTATGCAACACAGATGTGCAGCCTACATGTGTGTGAAGAGGCAGAGTGAGAAACAGGGGAAAAGACAACAAATAACAGTATATAACCAAATATAGTTTGAAAAATACAAAGACAGGTATGTTGAACAAGTAAGCATCTAGTGGACTGCAGTAGAAGGTATGTAGCAATGTGAAAGAGGAGGGTTAACATATATGTCTTAACAAAGCTTGCTGTACTAATATATTGCTGATCAGAAACTATGGCCAAAGCATCTGGGTCTGTCTGCAGTGACATAGATCATAGGTAAGGTTCCAGGAAAGGATGTCTCACATATGATTACTACTGGAGTGTGTTGAACAATACTGACTTTGACAATGCTAGGCCAGCTACTGGGATGTTGTATATATCCATATCTTACTTGTGAATACAACTAGTATATACTTGCTTGTCTCAGATATGTGAGACACCTATACATGGTATTTGCATAGTAAAATACTGCTGCAGATGTGTGTTGAACTGCATGTTATATACTGAGCTCATAACATTTAACTGTCCAGTGTTATGCACACTGACCATATGTGTGCCTCATATCTGTAGTCATTTACCCATAGAGTTGTGTTATGTCTGTCAAATAGTTGGCAAATCAGTGAAGACTGACATTACAACACCCCCTTCAATGTCCTCTGGCTTTTTCCATTAGGAATTGCTACATTGGATCATCTGTTGCCATTTCTGCTTGTCCCCTGAATCTTGCTGTCTCACACCAACCACCTGCATGTCCTCTCTCACCACATCCATAAACCTTATCTGAGGCCTTCCTCTCTTCCTCTTACCTGGCAGCTAAATCATTAACCATCCCTTTCCCAATATACTCAGCAGCCCTCCTCAGCACATGTCCAAACTGATGTAATCCTGCCTGTCCAACTTAGTGCCATATCTGTCCAACATGGCCTGTCCCTCTCATATACATATTGCTAAACCTGTGCACCCATGTCATGCTCAGTGCAAATCATAACCTCTGTACCTCTGCCATGTGCAGCTCTGTCTCCTGCGTTTTTCTCACTGCCACTGTCTCCAACCCATATAACATAGGTGGCCTCACTACCCTCTTGTAGATCTTACATATCACATTTACTGGTATTCATCTGTCACAACTCAATCCTGACACTCTTCTCCAACTTCTCCATCCTGCCTGTACTCTCTTCTTCACCTGTCCACCACAGTCATCCTTACTCTTAAATGTTAATCTCAATCATTTAATCACATCCACCTTTGCCAAATCTGTCCCATGCATCCTCAACATTCCGCTATCCTCCTTCTCATTCACACACAGATATTCAGTCATAGTCCTGCTGACCTTCATTACTCCCCTCTCTACAGCATATTTCCACCTCTGTAGTGTCACCTAAATCAGTTCCCTACTCTCAGTACAGATCAAACTCAATGTTATTCCACTGTAGTTACCACAGCTCTGCACATCAACCTTATACTTAAAACCATATCCAAGCAGTTTCTCTCCACTCCTCATGAAAGCTCACACCACCCAAGATATCAGTAAATAGTGTGGCTAAACACACCACTGCCACTTCCCCTAAACACCTCTATGCTTCCACAGGTATGTAATGTGGGCCAACAGCCTTGCAAGTATTCATCCCTTCATAGCTATCCTTACATCTACCTTGTTAAGCTGTTGCACTTCCTGATTCATCATACCCACATCATCCAATCTTCTCTGTCTCATTCTCGCCAGTCATCAGCCTCTCAAAGTACTCTGTCCATGTAGCCAACACACACTCCTCACTTGAGTACATTTACCTCATTATCCTTTATCACCCTTATCCGCTGTACATCTTTCCTAGCTCAGTACATCTGTCTAGCCAATTAGTACAACTCCAGATCTCCTTGTACTACTTCCTCCATCCACATCTCACACCAAGCACCTTTCTATCCATCTCCCTTAGTAGCTCTGCTGTACTTAACTAGATATGTAGTAAATTGACAGTGCCACCCAGTGTCTGTCTTAACTCTTCCTTGAACTCCACCTCACAGTCACCCTTTTCCAATTCACACCATGTGATCCTTGCTGCTGAATTCACACTCCCCCTCTTCTTGATCACCAACACCATCCTGCAGACCACCATTCCATGCTGCCTAAATACACTTTCCCCTTCACCACTTTACAGTCTCCAATCTCCATCAAACTGGCCCTCCTACATAGGATATATTCCACCTGTGTGCATCTTACTGCAGTCTTGTAACTCACCCTATGCTCCTCCCTTGAGTTATAATACATATTCACCACAGCCATGTCCATCTGTTTTGCAAAATCCACTACCATCTCACCCTCTGCATTCCTTTTAACACCATGCATACCTATCACTTCCACAAACCTTCTTTTCCCTTCACCAACATGCCCATTGACATCTGCTGCAATGACCACTCTGTCACGCTTGGGTACAGTCATCACCACATCATAAAAATCACTTCACATTTCTCTTTGTCATTCATCACACAACCAAGTTGTGTAGCATATGAGCCCCCGCCAACCTTGGGGCACATACCCCAATGCAACACCAAGGTACAGAGGCCAACATGTTGGATGTGGGTAGCACTCAGAAAATGGAGAGAAAATGTGCAGGTAAGGGCCTGGTGGGGATCAGTACACTAATGTATCAGACATACTTGTATCTGCATTGTATCTACATCCATGTGTCAGGTTTGATTACAGTTGTGGATGGGGTTTTCTAATGCACAGAGGTGCACATCTATGGTGAGGACAGAATATTGTGTATTATTGGGGTTTGTACTAAAAATTTGCAGACATGCTGCATCCATCCTGTACCAAGGCCACATGTGAGTCTGCTGAAAATACCTCTCTCTCACAGCTACCTATGACCCTCTGTTCTACATATGGGACAACAGCTTGAAGCTGGTGAGCATGACATTGTTCTGCTGTGGCCTGGCAATACCCAAGGTATGTGAAAGGCATGCAATTTACCATGCACACAACTTTCAGTAATAGCTATATTGCCTTATGTGCATGTTCACTTGTGGTGGGGTCAACTGCATTGCATCACAATGGTCCCCAATGGGGCCTATCTGAGGTGAATTCAACATTCCTGTAGCATACCTCACAACTTGTTAGTGCAATATATCTGGACAGATGCCAGCAAAATGAGCTGGACAAATGGCCTAAGGTAGGGACATGTGTGACACATTACTGGTATACAGTGGATATAAATTGTGTACACACCCCGTTTAAGATGCAAGGTGTTTCTGATGCATACAAAGTGGGAACACAGTTCCAACCTTTAATGTGACCCATAACATGAAGTTCACTTGTAAAACCAAGCATCTGGACTCATGTATTTCATCTACAAGGCTGGCCAACTGAGAGGGTGGCAGACATTGTATCAGCATGATGTTTCAGTCAGGTATGATACCCGATACTGCCATATATGTCAGTACACTCACTGTGGCCTATTTGGCTACAATATCACATACATGGGCATTGTTAAGGCACACAGACCACTTCTGACCATGTATAGGTTGCAAACATCTGGATATTCCAGACACATCTGCACAGAGGACTGTACAATGTTTTTACTCGCTGCATGTGAGGCAGATGCTGTTACTATACTATATAAAATAATGGCATCAGGAGGTGGTCACCAGCCGTGTATGGTACACACATTAAAATGGTATACGCCACACAAAATATGATCCTCATACACACACACAAACAGTTGCCAGTACTGGGATTAGAGCACCTGCTTATCTAGTTGTTTTGACTATAGCGTGATGCAGTTATCAGACATGCCACAGAGCTTACACATTTTCACTTAGTCCAAAGGTATGTCTAAGGTGGATGACATCAACAAGACTACTAAATTGGAGTGAGGGGAAGTGTAAAGGGTAGTACACAGGTCAAAACAGGTCAAAATGGTATAACCCATGCACTACATGATTCTCACACAAATACACACATCCAAACAGTTGCCAGTAGTGAGATTAGAACTCCTGCCTACCTAGTTATTTTGATTACAGTGCTATATAGTTATCAGATGCGCTACAGAGCTTACACATTTTCACCTACTTCAGAGGCACTTCTAAGGTGGATGACATCAACAGGACTACTAAATTGGAGTTAGGGGAAGTGTAAAGGGTGGTACAGAAGTCAAAAATGGTATAATCCACAAACACACATCCAAACAGTTTCCAGTAGTGAGATTAGAACACCTGCCTATCTAGTTATTTCAACTATAGTGCTACAGAGATATCAGATGCACCACAGAGCTTATACATTTTCACCTAATTCAAAGGTACTTCTAAGGTGGGTGACATCAACATGACTACTAAATTGGGGCAAGGGGATGTGTGAAGGGTAGTACACAAGTCAAAAATGGTGTAAGCCAGACAGTACATGATTCTCACACACACGCTTACCAGCATTGGGATTAGAACTTCTACCTATCTAGTTATGTCTATTACAATGTTATGCAGTTACTGCAAGTACTACAGAGCTTACTGAGCTTTCAAATGTCCAAAGGTGCTGATAACTGCACAGCTGACGTAAAGTATTAAGGTGGCAGAAAGTCTGTCTTCAGTTTCACCCTTACATCATGCTAGTTCTTTCTGTCTTGCACTTCAAATAGCATTATAGCTTGGCACTTCACCAGGTTATTGTATCAATAAGTGTGGCACACCTGGGAGCCATCAACAGTACTCATTCATCACAGACATAGCCTCAGTACTTACTAGTTATGTCCACCCCTCCTGGCATGATTGAAGTGCAGTTTTCTGTGCTTTCAGCCATTAACCTGGTGCACATGTCCATTCTGATGCACTGTTGCAACTGCCTTACGTACACAGACAACCCTCTCTTCTAAACTTCAAACACTCAAACCTGTAAAGATTATCCATATATCACCCAATGTAGACATATGCACTCTCCAGCAAAGACTGGACTAGCAGGTCAAGAGGATAAGATCAACACCTGCACCACACTATGTGGAACACATAGCTCACCATGACACCCACTTTGACAGCCATAACATACAGTGAAAAGTCACACACCCACCTTCACAGAGGCACTAAATGGACATTTACCCAAACAGCACAGACCAGCAAGACAGACACCCACTCAGGCACCATGACATGGCACATGTCAAGAGTCACATATTTCTCCTATACAGTGTGCCCCTCAACCTAAGGTTCTAAGGCTAACTACCTTGCACAATACAGTGATCATGGGTAACTCAATACTGAGGCACACGCATATACCACTCACTAAGTTGAATATGGAGCAGGTAACAGCCAAATATCTATCACATGCCAGCATCCAACACATTTATTATTTTATTTACGTATTTGAAGTTTGTTTGTCAGGATGGCCCATTGGGCCAAATGAGCCCATTTTCAATGGAGGCCTGGGGAGAAACGCTCCATGGATACAATATAGAAAATATATAAAATAACAGTTTGTTAAAGTACAAGAAGAATACATATAAGCCAAAGTAAATGTTAATACAATTAGAAGACAAAGCAGAACAATATGTAACAATTCATATGAGTTTACCATTTTTAGTCTCTATAATCACTAAAATAGATGTTAAATCAAAGACAATAGTGAGTAGGTATGTACAAATGAATTAAACATAAGCAGTTATTTACAATATGTATGTTCCCATAGGGGAGATGTGATTGTAGGCTAAGGGGGTAAGGTAGTAGCTGGGGATGTTATGCAGGATGGGAACATGAGCATGACACAGCCAGTCATGGCACTCCACAACAACTGCAAGTATCACTCTGTATCCATGTGGATGTGAATGAGCTGGGACACACCTCCCTAGACTACATGACAAGAGACATGTTTGAACTCTCTGATTATGTGGTCCAGGCAGGTGTAGCAGTAGCCCTGAGCAGTATACTGCTGTCACCCAGAATGATTCTGCAGTACTATCAACAGATGATTGACTACAACATTGGCTTGTATGTTTTGTATCATTCTCAGGGAATCCAGTATCTCTCTGCATGGGATAACATGATTGACATACCTTAATGTCTTGCCATAGATGTCCCACATCTGTCAGCGCTGGGTTTCCAGGTGCTGGCTATGTGTTTTACCACCCCTATGCTGCCTTATTAGGCAGTGTTCCAGATGTAATTACCACCATAACAGCTAGACGTGTATGCAATCTGAGGGTCATGCTGCTCAACAGTAGACATCTAACTGTCAGGATGCAGTCACTCAAAGCTCTCCTTGGAGTGGAGGACATTAACATTTCTTCTGTAATGGAGAGGTGGTTCACAGTAGCAGGCAGCAGCCCTGCAGTAACAGGCTAAAATGCATTCCACAGCTCTCAGACCCCAAACATGGACCACACCACACTTCCACAGGTGGCATTGTCTCCATATTCATTATGGATAGGAACACCTCCAGACTAGTATCCCAGCATAATGCATCGGAGATACTTCCAGTACAACTACCTTGGGGTAATAGTGCAATACAGACCATAGCTTGCTATGGGTCCACATCTATGTCCCTACTGTCAATGCACATTCCTCAACACTCTGCCATCTATGAAGGTCCAATGCAACACTGACATAGTAGGAGACTTCAACTACCCCTTCATCACCTGGGGAAAGTAGTCAAGCATCAATCCAGTGGCCCAACACTTCCTGGAATTCATAATTTTCACTGCCCTGCACCAGCTCATACTGGCCCCTGGTAGAGGATGCATCAACCTTGACCTGTGTTAACTACTTACTTATGGGACTGTTGCTCATCCACATTGCCAGTCCCTACCTCGTGAGTTCCAGACAGGCTGTAGTCAACATGGAACTCAACATGTCAGCCACATCCCCCATAAAGGTAACCACCTTGCAAAACCTCTCCAAAGCTGACTTTGCAGCCATAAAAACAGTGGTGGATGACTTCACTGCACCCATGGCAATGGGAAACAGCTGCATGATTGTTGAATCATACACATATGCACTGTACAAACAGGTACATGAATGCATGGTACTAGCCATAGCCAACAGAACCCGGACACTGTCCTCCAAACACTGAGAGACAATGTCATGGTTCCCTGCCATTACTAAAGTGTACAACAGAAGGATGACACTGTTGCAGAAAAGGGTGGTGTCCCATGACTGTTTATTAGCCTCAAATACAACCTATTAGCCTCAAATACAACTTGGGATCCCTCATGGAATCCTCTACAGGCATCTGTGAAGGCAGAAATGCAGAAGACACTGACAACAGTCACAAAAGTCTTTGATTGTTACATCAACAACCTCCACAGCATTAAACACAAGTGCTGTGAGTTACTGCACAATGCTAATTCCTATCCTGAGACAACAGATATTAGCCACAGTCTTGGCAACACATTCAGTGCCACATTTACCCCCTCTACTCCCACAATTGTACAATCACAATGGTAGTTGAATAGCAGGTACCCAGCAGTACTGCAGGCCAGGTTAGACCTACATTGTACACAGGCAAGAATACAGCTTCCATGGGACACCAAAATATCCATGGCTGTGTTCTACATGACATACAAAGTGACCTTTGACCAAATCTGTTTGCCCTGGTCAGTCACAGCCTTGCCTCAGGCTTTGTCCCTCAAACATAGCACAATGCTACCATCATCCCTCTCCATAAAGGGGTAGTATCTACAGACCCTGGGGATTATTGGCCCCTTAGCCTGACAAGTCTACTAGGTAGGGGTATGGACTGCATCATCAGGGACCTGATTGACCAAGATATAGGTGATCTCTTAACTCTGGACCCACACAGTTTGGCTTTGTGAATGGCAGATCATGCCTGTTCAACCTGGTTGACATCTTTGACTGAGTCACCAGGGCTGTGTATAACAGTAGGGCACTGCATACAGCTTACATCAATCTGTCCAAAGCTTGTGATACCATCCCTCAGTGAGAGATTATTGATAAACCCCACAAATTAGGCATCAAACCATATATTATTGTTTGTTTTTGCAAATTGGTTCGCAAAACACACAAATATGACAGTGGCAAACTCCAGGCCAGACTGCCAAGCAGTCACAAGTGGAGTCCCACTGGGATCAGTACTGGGTAGTGTCCTGTCCAGCATCTACATCTCAGGAGTCCAGCACAACACAGAGGAACTCTGCCTGACCAAGTTCACAGAGGACTGCAAACTGGGAGCTATCATTAACTCCACAAGTGATGCACACATCCCACAGAAAGGCCTCACTGAGACCACTGAGTGGTGTGGAAACCATGCCCAGAAGCTTAATACCACAATGTGCATCATCATCCCCCTTGGCAAAACACTCAGTTTCCAGTAAGTACCACACCGATGGGAGCCCAATGAACAATATATCCATTATAATAGATCTGGGGACATAGGTTGGCAGCAACTTCTCCTTCAAGCAGCACATTGCCACTGTGGTCAGGAAGTTCTTCTATATGGCACTTTGCATTACCAAGGGTTTTGCATCCAGGAAGACAGAGGTAATGATCTCTGTCTACTATTCCCTCATTAGACCAATCCTCAATTATTATGGCCCATTTGCCATGTACCTCACTAGACATCTGCTACGACTGGGGAAGCCACAGAAGCACCTCACAAAGGGGTTCCTAGGCATTAAACACACATCCTACACAGACAGACTCAGCAGACCCAAGCTATTCTCTGTGTCATATAATCTAATTAGTACCTATCTGCGCTTGACTTACAAAGCCATGTCTAACTCAGCTGATTTAGAAATGCTACATATAAATCCATACACACCACACACTGTAGAGACCTCTACCTCAGTACCACAATCACCACAACATGCTGATGGGACAGGTCCCTCACCAAGAGACTGCACATGCCCTGGAATACATTTCCCATACATGTCATGCAGAGCTCCTAACTGACCCTGTTCCAGAGAAATCTTGATGAGTGGATGGTACTAGACAGTTCATCCCAAGGATCACTGCAGTGGCTATACTTGATACAGGCACTGGGACGTAACATTGGGTGGCACAATGGCAGGGCCCTTCTATGTGCTAGGCTTGTTAAGGCTCCTGGGCCATTACCTGCTGCACACTTGTGAACCTATAAAGGGAATGACATCAGCAGGACTGATAAAGTAGTGTAGTGGGTGCTTAACCTATCAAAATACTTTGTCCTACAAACAGACACACATACACACACACACACTTGTCAGATATGAGAGTAGAATCCCTACATAACTAGTGATTTGTATCATAGTGTTACACAGTTACCACACACACTACAGAGCTTACTGAGCTGAAAGTTGGCCAAATGTGCTGATATGGGGAATGACATCATCAGGACTGTTAAAGTAGGGCAGCGGGTGGGAAAGATATCAAAATACTTCTACTTACAAACATACATACCCACACACACATTTGCCAGAAGAGTAGAACCCCTGCCAAACTAATCATCTTGTACTATAGTGTTAAGCATTTACCATATGCACTACTGAACTTACAGGGCTGACAGCTGGCCAAGGTTGCTAATAAGAGACTGACATCATCTGGACTGATAAGGTGGGACAATGTGAAGTGTCGTGGGTGGGAATAGTATAAAACTGTTTCACCTATGAATAAACACACAACTACCTCAGTCTTGGACACACACATTCACATTTTCCAGGACTGAGATTAAAACTCCTCCCTAACTAGATATTTGTACTATCATGTTATGCAGTTATCGCACATGCCACAGGGCTTATAGGGCTGAAGCCTGATGGAAGGCACTTCTAAGATGACTGATATCTGCAGGACTGCTAAAGTAGGGAAATGGGAGGTGTACTGTGTTGGAATGGACCCAAAAGTGTCAACAGACACACACACACACACACACACACACACACACACACACACACACGCACACACACACACACACACACATACACACACACACACACACACACACACACACACACACACACACACACACACACACACTTTTACCAGGACTGAGATTAGAACTCATACCTAACTAGTTATTTGTACTATCTTGTTATGTAGTTATAGCATGTGCCACAGAGCTTATGGGGCTAGGCCTAACAAAAGTGACTTTTATGGTGACAGACATCTTCAGGACTGCTAAGGTGAGGCAATGGAAAGTGCACTGGGTGGGGAAGGCCTGCTCAATCCTAGATCCTACTGACATTTCTCTAAGTGTATGAGCATGCCCAGTGTGTGTCCTTCTATAGTACATGTGGGACTCCATTCCAGGGTTTGTTGTACTTCAGTCCAGTTTTTGTGCTAAAGCCATACCTGTCAAGCTGTTGTTGCAGGATATCTGGAGATAGCCTATCAAAATGTGGGGACAATGGGCCTTACAATGATTGTGACAATTTCTCTCAGTAATTTATGGGTTGCAAGGGTTACAGGGCTGGTTTTAGCAGACATCTGTCATATATGTCA
Organism: Protopterus annectens; assembly: GCF_019279795.1. NCBI lineage: Eukaryota > Metazoa > Chordata > Ceratodontiformes > Protopteridae > Protopterus > Protopterus annectens. Next base: position 266,022,071 of record NC_056739.1, read on the forward strand.
TTTGACACCTTCATGTACTGTTTCAGTACCTGGTGACATACCTCCTCAGATCATCACAGTGATTTACCAGAGGAATACAGGATGGATGATGCACACACACAAGGTTTATGGGCCAAATGCTATGCATTCTTGCACTATCCAGCCTGTTGAGGGGTGTGCCTACAAGCAATTGACTGCTGGTGCTGTGAAAATGGTCCAGCACCTTGGTGATATATTACAATGGCAGAATCTCTGTGCATTTATGTTCTGGCCTGGTCTGATTTCCAGTCCACAGTTGGGTAATATAAATCAGACTGTTTTCAGCATCCCCCATTAAATGGACATATGGGATGTCTCCCCTGGCAAACCACTGATACAGCTGTGAGGAATGCCAGATGTGGGAGTTGAGATAGCTTCCAGGGCAGCCAGCACACACATTCATTATAATGCCCTGGGCATTACACATGACCTGGCAATTGATGGAGTGGAACCCCTTGTGGTTTATGTAGACCCTACTCCGATCACCAGGTGGTGCTTTGATGTGATATGTATGCAGTCTATGGCACCCAGTACCTCCAGGTAGTCTGCGACATGATGGAAGAGATACATATTGCCAGACAGCTCCTCATGGGTGCTGGGGAATTCAATGTGCTCCTCGGCAAGTGGTCGCATGGCATCCAGGAACTGGTGGAGTATCCTGGATGCAGATGTCTGTGAGACCCCCATGATATCCCCAGTTGGTCTTTGGAAAGTACATGTAGCTAGTATTCTTACAGCTACACATACCTTGGTATCCACTGGGATGGGTTGCCCTCTGTTTGTTCTGGATGTGGGGCGAGGCTGGCACATCTCCACAATTTGTTGCAGTATGGCCCTGTCCACCCTGTAGCGCTCTACTATCTCAAGATCATGTAGCCCCTGGTAGGTTACCCTGGGCCTGCACACTCTTCTCTTCCTCCTCATAAGTCTGGGGTGGTTGTCAACACTGTCCTCTTCACCACTCTCAGCCTCTTGCACATACTGATGTTATGAGAGAAACAGCAACACCTAACATTTTATTAGTTTTGTCAGGTAAAATTTCCCCATCTGTCTACACCGGTGGTGTAGAGTGGGAAAAAACAGACTAAAATTTCTTTGTATAGTTTATAGTAATGTGCTGCAGATGCTCCCTGTGTGATTGGCTGAGTATGATACATTCTACCTGCCAGCTCTATTACTTGTATTGGAGTGCCTCTATTCTGCTATTTCCCCCTTTTTTTTTTGTTCCACTTGCCATTTCCTGTATTTTTTTATTTTTGTGGTTGAAATCCTGGTGCATTCAGCTAACATCTGTTTAGGCAAGGTAAACAAGGCTATACAGCCTTGGATACAACCCCTTACTTACATATATATATTACTACCATTTCCTGAGGGGTTTTTTTGTTTGTTTGTTTGTTTGTTTAAGTCCCAGTGCTTGCAGCGCAAACACATTTAGCTAAGTTAAACACATTTTAGCAGACATGTCTCTCCATGGGCAAGAACACACTCTTCATTTCATGGTGTAAGACATTACAGCCTCAGACACACCCCCTTGCTTAGCTGTATTTAGCTAAGTGCATACCCTGGCAATAGTGCTCCAATGTGCTTACAGCAAGCATGACACACCCCCTTTTGGTGTCATTTACTTCTTATACTTATACGGCCATATTAGAGCACCTACACGGTTAGGTGCAGTGTGACACTTAGAGGAAATTTGTGATTCAGTAAGATTCCCCTCATTTGCATATCCACTGCCTTACTCCATAGTTACTGCACTCACACTGAGCCTTTCCACTTAGCAACCACTGTTCTCTGGTATTGTTTTCATTCTTCATGCCATCGACTATAATGGCAATATGCAGATTTCCCTGAAAATTGCTTTTTCACATTTTTTTTTATTTTTGGCATGATACCATTTGCATGATACTGCCCTATGCTTAAATGGCCATGATCGGCCAAAGAAAAAAGTTTTATGTTATAAAAATGTAATTATTTTTCATGCCAATGGACATATAGTTGGCCATTGGCATGCCTACTAACTATAATACATGTTGTTTTTCGAGCTATCATGTCTCCGTTTTTTTTAATTTGCAGAAATGTATTCAGCTACTAGCTGAATACATTTCTGGTTTGTACACTGTTCAGGCACAGACAACTGCATGCTTCCTGGATAACTAATTAACCTCATTTGCATGTTTTTCAAGAGCAAATGAGGTAATTAGCATAAGGCAGTGGTGTTCGTGCAGGAATAGTGTAGGAGCACTCGTGCATGTCCCGGAAGGTCTATACTGAATCGCTCAGCAGACATATTGCGTGCAGCAGCTCCTGCACTATTCCTGCACATTGTGCAGGTCTTCATGAATCCCAGAGTTAGTTTCTGGGGTATGTTACATTAATGATACTAACACAGTGAATTATTGGATTCATAGTGGGCCATCATCATGTCAGAATCATGATAGCAACTTTTCAAACTCATGCAGAGTGTATAAAGGAGCTGGAGGAGAGAATACTCAGACAAGGTATTTATCAAAGAATGTGTTCAAACATCAGCTGAGGAATGGTGAGTGTGGAAAATGTGAATGGCTACTCTATTCACCTTCCCAAGGTCATTTGTACTGCTTTGTATGTCATCTGTTGTCCAAGACAGAGTCTCTCTTTGCTACATCAGCATTCAATGACTGGAAACACAGCAATGTTATTATAGAAACATGAAAATGGAGAACATAATATGCGCAGCCAAATCAATTGACATCCTTCACTCCCTAACACAAGAATGCTTTTTCCTAACAGAAACATGGATTACAAATCAAAGGCTCATTCTGAACCCAAGTAAAACAAAGCTAGTACTCTTTAGCTCCCACAGAGCCACACCTCCCACTGATTCTTTCTTCATCTTCTCCTTTATCAAGACCACAATCACCCCCACAAATCATACCAAACTCTTAGGGGTTGAAATAGATAATCCCCTTAGATTTGACCTACATCTTTCTATAACCATAAAAAAGTACATAAAAAACTTGGCCTACTGTATTGAAATAAAAAATTCCTCACTGACCACTCCAAAACTACAATAGTGAGGACTCACCTACTTTCCACCCTACTTTATGCCTCCCTCGTGCTTACAAATCTCCGCAAATCCGACCTAAACAAACTTGATAGTTGTTATAAGATAGCCAAATTTGCTACAACCTCTCCCACCAGAACATATCACTGTGAATACCTAAAAAACTCAATTGGCTAGAACTACCACTACTAATTCAACTCAATCAACTATCACTAGCCCACAAAATAATACATAACACTGAAAACACCCCAGCCTTACAAAATCTTTTGCAACCCTATACAACCACCAGGCCCTTGAGGTCTAGCACACAAAACCTCCTCAAAGTGACCAAATATAACAATGAAGCTGGTAAGTCTGTCTACAGCCACTGTATAGCAAAAACCTGGAACTCCCTTTTTGACCACATAACTGACAACAAATACCCATCACAATTCAAGAAACTTGTTACAACTCACTTTTTGAATAATTGACTGTGCTCCTGTATCCCCCCTGGCTAATATCTCATTTGAACACTTCGCCTAACTTAAGTAACTCTGCTAAGCCAACCAATCATAGTACTGTACCCACCTAGGACTGTTAATCTACTGCTCATCTCATCTCTCCAGGAGTTAGGGAAAACTACCCCAGCAATGTTGTGCTTTCCACAAGCAATTAAAACCAGGAGAAGACATATTGTAAATCACTTTACCCTTCTCAACTAAAACCAGGTGAAGACATATAGTAAATCAATTTGTTATCCTTCTCAACTATAGTGAGCAATATCTGTTCTCTCAGAGCCTTATTCTATGTCTCTCTGCTTTTATTCTGATAGTAAATCTATCACAGGAATCCTAAACTTAGGAATAACTTCTAAAATGTAATATTACATTGTAGAGAACAAATGTATCCTATCTGTTAGTTAATATGTATGTCAAAGTCTCTTCTATGGAAATTGTATGTCAAAAGTCTGTCCTTAAAACAATGTTTTGTAAAAAATTGTTCTCTTGGAGCTTTTCTCCCCAGGCCTCCACTGAAAATGGACTTGTAACCAGTTGGAGTTTCCCGGTCAACAAATGTAAAATAAAATAAAATAAATAAATAAATTAGTGCATGACAGTATATTTGACCCATCATAAAGAAACTGGAAGTGTAGATTGTTTGTTAATTGAACATCATCGCTCAGATCAGGACTATTGGCAAAAGTGCTAAAATGTGTGGTTTCTGTAATTTGCTTTCTTGCCTCTAGAGGTTTGCCATTTCATGGAGAAAATCAAATTATTGGGTCAGCAAAAAATGGAAACTATTTAGATATTCTAGAGCTGTTGAGTGAATTTTACCCTTTTTTGGAAGAACATCTCAAATTGTGTAGAAATCATGGAAAAGGGAACCCATCGTATTTATCAGTGAACATTTATGAGGAATTTATTGAATTAATGGGACATCATGGTTTTTGTGCTATTCTTGAAGAAATAAAAGAGTCAAAGAATTACTATATAAGTATGGATTCCACTCCAGACATCTCACACACTGATCAATTGAAACTTACTGTCTGGTACATTCGAAGATGTGAGCCTGTGGAACGTTTCATAAAGTTCATCCCCATCTTTTCTCATGGAGCAAAGAATCTAGCAGACACTGTTGTGAATTTCCTTAATGAAAATAAAATTCCACTATCAAACTACTGTGGTCAATCGTATGATAATGCCTCAAATATGTCTGAATGCTGTACTGGATTGCAAGCATGGATTCATCAACTGAATGAGTTTGCCATCTATGTCCCCTGTGCTGGACACAGCCAGAACTCGGTGGAAGAAAAAGTGGTAGAGTGTTGTCTACACATTGCAAAATAATTCTTTGACTTCGTTCAGTATCTGCATTCCTTTTTCTCTGCTTCTACACATTGATGGAATGTTCTGGCATCATCTTTAGGAAAAGATGCTGTGGTCAAGCATCTGTCTGAAATGAAATGGTCATCATATTTTGATGTTGTTCATGCTCTGTATAGGGGTTTTGAGCAAATTAAACGTACTGGATTCTGTATCAGCTGGCACTGGACAAAAAGTGAACACAAGGCTAAAGGCAGAAGGACTGAGGGAGAAAATGGAAAACCTGGAAACAATCTTTCTAACAATTCTTTGGAATGATTCTTGAAAGAGTGAGCAAAACAGGTAATGTCCTGCAGTCAGAGGATGTGAGCATACTTTTTGCCATAAATCTTTTTGAGTCTCCAAAAACCCATCTTCAGGAAATTTCAAATTTAGTGAATACAAATTAAAAGCCAGGAGTAAGTGTCCAGATTCAGATTTTAGCTATGTAAAAAAAGAGAAGAGAAGTGAAGTGTGCATCTTACTAGATATGATGGATCAGAAAAATAGATACTTCTCACTGAAAATGAATAGTTTAAGATAGAAACATTCCTTTCTGTTCTGGACTCTCTTATCTTTGAGCTGACAAAACATGCAGAAGCTTATTCGCTGATTGGGAATGTGTTTTCCTTCTTCAGTGAATTGAAAACAATTAATTCTGATGAGTTAAATGAAAAGTGTGAATATCTGACTAATGTGTATCACAAAGACCTTGATTAAGCTGACCTTTTAAATGAATGTGTTCATCTCAAGCACTACATTGTTGTTGGTGAAAATTGTGAGACTCTCCCTGCATTCTACAGAAAAATGAATTCGGACAACTTAAACTCTGTGTTTCCTAATGCTGAAATTGCACTCAGAGTATTTGTGTGCATGATGGTTACCAACTGTGCAGGAGGACATTCATTTTCAAGACTGAAACTTATAAAAATCAGCTTTGCAGCACACTGGGGCAGCAGCGTTTGAACTGTTTTTCATTTATGTGTATGGAAAATGACATCCTCAAGACCATTGACTTCAAGTCAATTATAAAGCAATTTTGTGCAAAGGAATTTCACAAACGTTTATGTTGAACACTTGATTAATAATAAATTTTCATAATTTCATACTGTGCATCTGTATGGTTTAATAGTTGTAATATCACTAATGTGTTGAAATTTTTGTGTTTTTCAAGGCTTATGTTATATTGTTCAAATGTTTATATTGACTAATCTTTGCTGTACAGCATGTTTTTAATGTTTAAATACTGATTTTGTTGGAAGTATCAATAAATTTTTGTTTAATTTTATTGGCCATTTTTATTTTTAGTGAGTGGTTGTGTAGTTAGGGCCCCAGTGCACTGCTATGCCCGTGGGTTAATAATGCTGTTAGTCCAGCCCTGGGTGATACGAAATTTATCCCTGGCATTCAGATATACTTCTGGTGCATCCCAGTTATTGGGTATGTGAGTTTGAGCTGCCTTGCAATCCACATGTGGTAGAATTATTTTGTAGCTCCTTCATATCTTTAAAATTCATCTCATGAACTGCACAGCTGGTCAGCTAATGATCCATATTGATCTGAATATGCTTTTAAGTTTGCATCCTCATTTTGTAGAACTTGACTTACTCTATAAAATTTTGCTAAATCTCATACCAAAAATTCAACATAAAAATGAATTCTAGCTCTTGCATTTTATTTGCAATAATATTTGCTTCTCTTCTAGTGTCTCCCTTCTGTGACTTGTCTTCACCTACACATTCTGATGTGTCTTAAATTTTAAGGAAAGATTTCAAACTTGTTGCTGTTGCCATAGCATGCGCCTCCCATCTGGCATCAGACAGTGATTTTAGGATGCTTTAATTTCCAATACAGTCTTTAAGAATTTTCCACCAGCTGGTTAAAGCTGAAAAAAGGTATAGAGCAACTGCACCGCAGAGAAGAAATTAGCCGCCTCTTAACCTCCACTTACTTACTTATGAAGTGGCATCCTCACCTCCGCTCGCTTACTTTACTGGAGGTGATGACACTGCTTATTTGGTTAGGGTGAATGAGGTTACGCTGCCCTAGTAAACGGTTCATATGGATGTTTATGCTGTGAACAATAAATTAAAGTTTTATGTTTATGGAATTTTAATAAAGGTCATCAAATGTCATTTGAGGTGGTGTATTTATTGAAGGGGACTGGGACAAATTTTATTTACTATGCCATAGGAAGTTTCATTTGTTTTTTACAGACGTCGACTCATTAAAATTAGATCACCTGCATATAAAAAGCATTTGTTTTCCAGCAATTTTGAACTAACGTATATATCACTTTGTAATCTGTTATTAGTTTAAAGAACAGTTCCATGTCAGTTGTAAACAGAGCTGGAGGCAAGGGTAAGCCTTGCAGATATTGTTGCATGATGCTATTCCTTGCTTAAATCTTTTTTTTCTGGTGTTTTTCCCAGTGTGTCATATAAATAAATAACATTTTTATGATATGTATGATCTGTACTAGAAATCTTTTAACTTCTCTATACTTGAAATATAAAGCCACAGTTAAGCTGAAGGGCGTTTTGGTTTTCACAGCTACTAAAAAGCTGTAGCACAGCCAACAGGACTAGAATATGTTATTTTTTTTTCCAATGATTAATTGCTTTATTATTTGCAGAAGTTGTGAAATCCCACTTTTGTAGCATGAAAACATACTGATTGGGGGGGGGGCAACCAAATTCACCTCTCAGTAATTAATTATAGGGACAATTTTTTGTAATCAGTGTTCAGTAAGAAACTGGTATATAATTTGTTAAGTGTTAATTTGTTCCTTTAAAAATTATATTAGCTTGTATTTGTTATCTAACGAAAATCAAATTATGGATAGTGCTGAATTTATGAAATTAGTTATTTTTGAAGACCTTATAAATCTTGTTAAGAATGTAATCTGTATAGTGGATTTATTCTTCCTTAGTTTTTTGCACTGCTGAACCAAATAATTTATCTGCATATATTATAAGGTAATGTGCTACAGATATATACACCTAACAGCCTATATATTTCTGTGTAATGATAAGGATCTTCATTATGAAGCTGTCTGCAATATATCCCACATTGATTTATTATTGCTTCCACGTTAATATAGACTTGATCATCTCCCTTAATTTGAGAGAGAATATTTTTTCCTTAACTCTAACTTAGTGGTTATTTGTCTCTTGAGAATCTTGCCAGAGTTTAACATTCATAAAGAAGGGGATGAATGATGATTGGACTGATTACCTGCATGCAGCTCTGCATTGTCAAGGTCAGTGCAAATCCAGCTCTGCATTGTCATGGTCAGTGCAAATCCAGCTGTGCATTGTCATGGTCACTGCAAATACACAACAAATGTTTTTCCAGAGAAGGTGCAAGATATTCCACTGACCCTACATTCACTGCAATGAAGTGGTAGATACTGATATAGGGAAGTTTTTCTTACACTCCGGAGCCTGGCCAGCAGAGTTGAATTGTAGAGTGCCATTCACAAGACCTTGAGCATACTAACAATATGCCTTAGGATTATAAAATTTAGCAGAAATCTGAGCCTTTGGTAAGATTCAGAATACTTTTGCAATGTAGCCTGATTGATAGAACAGTGTGAAACCAAAATATATAAAGGACATACCACACAACATATTATCAAAACAATAAGATCATGACAAACAAATCAGCTCGGGTCTCATTAGGAAATTTGCTTGTTTGTTTTTTTAATTACACAACTTTATTGAAAGCATAGCATAAAATGCTAACATGTTGTGCAACAATATAAACATAGTAACCAGTCACATTAATACATATACGTGAAATAATTATTAGCAATACCAACACTGACCATGCAAGGTTCATCATTAGTGGACAAATCTTACCTGAACATTCCTATAGTTTTCATATCATGGTCCCAAGCAAGTTGATGTTTATGGTATGTAGTTGTTGAAGGTTGTACTTGCAAACTTACCTCTGTTTCATACTTTTCTTCATAAAAGAAACAATCACCTCTGCACACAAATTTGGTATATAAGTGTTTAGTCAAGAGACACTCAGGGAATTTCCATTTGGATGATCTTTAAGACTTTGCCAGTGCTTATACTTGTCAATGCCAGATCATGCTTGGCCTAGTTACTCAATCCCCCTCAGTCAGCAGTGCATCTTAACAGATCCCTGGTGAATATGAGAATGTAGAGGCAAGTACTGGATAAAAGGAAGGAAAATGTGATTCATAGACATTCACCCCTCCACAACTTGAACATCGGATTAAAAGTACAAAATCCTGTGAGATACTCTACTTGGGTGTATCATAACCTTCATATATCAGCAAGATTGTGCTCTCAAATGTGTGGAGATATTGTTTAAGTATAGAAAGTGAATGCAGCAAGATGTGTATACTTCACTGGACTACATCACACCTCACTTCCCTCAAAAATAATGTCAACTCCTGTTCTGCTTCTTTCATATAGTTACTTGTGAACAGAAGGCATGATAAAGAAGCCTTAAGGATTCTGCCCTGATCAAAACTCTTAATTGTTTTTGCTAGCTTGATTTGCAAAAGAAAATGAGGAGCATTAGCCATTTCTTTAAACCCTGATCTTACCATTAAATAACCCAGGCTAAGATTTTTCCCAAAGGAGGTGTTCCCTAGGTTCCAAACATCTTTAATAAAAATGAAGGAGACAAGACTATTTGTCTGTCAACATCTTGCATGACATCTAACGGCTAAGTGAAAGCTTTTTACTTTCTTTGACTATACTACAATGAGGACCCATCTACTTTGAATTATGGACAACCTGATAATGGTACCACCAAGCCCCATACTTCCCAAGAACTGTCAATATTACACAGTCTCTTAACCACCTCATAGGTAGCCATTACAGTAGCCTTTGGTATGGAGGCCCTATATCACCAGAGGCTTGTACCACTACCCTACACTCCAAATGAAAGTTACCCTTTCCCCACAACTTCTCCTGCTAGACCTTCAACACCAGCCAAACTGAAACTAACTCCAAACACTAACATCACTCCTCCAAACATTCCCCCATCCTGCTGGCCAGTGAGCCAAAAACATTCCCTGTCTGACAAAATCCCATACTATTGAACTACTCAAAAAAGGATCACAGACCCACAAACAAAGTGACCTAGGTGAACTGCCCGACATGCAAAACTGAGGATGCCAAAGACCTCCAAAACATCCATAATCTGCCCTTGTCCTTGGATTACACCCTTCGAACCTTCTATTTTGAAATGTTGCCATTGCATCTGGTAAACACAACAAACCATGGCCTGTATCCACTAGCACTCCCAGAAAAAACAATGCTTTGCTTGAGCCTGCAAACTTCTGCCTAGCCAGCAGAGCCCAGTTCCTCACACATCCTCAAAGCAAATGCATACCTTGCAATGCTCTGTCAAACCCTTCACCTACTCTTCAAAAGTCATCCAGATAATGTACCTTCACCTGGCTGCCCACCCTCTGCTGCCACATGCAATGGAGAGCAATGCTAAACTCTCAAAATAGCACAGGCCACCAAGCAAGCCATTGGCATAGTCTTGTCAAAGTAAAACTTAAACCCAACTACAATGCCCACAAAGTCTGACCCATCCTAATGGTGTTGTGATTCCACCCCACCTGTGGACAACCTCAAACTCCCCATAAACAAACCTCAAACCTGCTTCCCCTGTCCCTGACATACCTCATCGTCCCTGTCTCCACACTACTCTCAAATCCCATAATTTCTGACATGCCTAAATGAGTATTTAATAAAGCAGGATCACCTGCAACCTCATTGTGCACCACTCCACCAGCCAGAATGTTCACAACAGCAGCAGTCATCACCTTTCAAGTCTATTTCCTTCAGGCCACAGACTGATGTAAACTCTGCACTTTCCCATCTGCAAAAGAAAAGAAAACTGTAAATACTCTGCACAACCATACACCAAAACTTCTTTTTGACAACATTAGATGCTTCTGGGGGCCTACCCTGTTCATCATCTGTGCAGCCACTTTAATGCCTCACATCCCCTATCCTCAATAACCTGGCACTGCCGTATTCCTCAACAAATCCTTCAGCAGCCAATGAGGGAACATACTGCAGCAAAATGGTCTTATGAAACAAGCAGCAGTAACTGAACCTACACATTTAAATTACCCAATTAAAACACAGAATGTAAAGTGAGCTACCAACCTGAGTATATTACAAATAAACACTGTGATGAGGGATAACTTAAATATCAAAATACCTGGGTTATCTAGTAATTTCAGTACAACATGAAATACAACACTATATGGGCCAAGTTAACTTTTCTCATAAAAACAGTCTTGGGAGCATTTCTGTAAGAAAGCACTACAAGGGTATCCCCCTGACATCACTCTTACCCAAATTAAAAGTTTAAACAAAAACTACATATTCATCCATTAGAAACTGTGACCTCGGCAGGTTCTCCCATGTGCTGCTTTTCCCTACAAGTGTCTCTAACAGCAGCTTGTACACAGAAATGAAATATGCTTGAAACAAGAGTAAAATACACCCATAGCATACCCAAACCTCTCAAGTGTACTCATTTCAAGGAATGTTCCTCATTTGGAGTTATAAAAAGCTCACGTTCCTCTAAGTTCCACACTGAAAGAGTCTGTCACACATTCCATGTAAGCAATTTAACTGCTATCAATGGTAAATGGAACTAAATCATATTATTTCCTTAAAAGGCCTATTCTATAAGTAAAAATATCACATTTCAACCATCCTATAAACTTCTTAGTTAAAGTCGTTCGTGAGCCACCTTTTACCCATTTGCTCCACATTATGAGAGGCAGCATTCCTCATTTTGGAATGGATGGAAGGTTGAAAGCTATGAACATACACCTACAGCACTGATCACTCAAGCTGCAATGAAATGCAGAAGCACTGCTTCTGACCAGTGCTTTACAAATCTCCCACATTCTGTGACTACGGTGCAGACAATAATCAGGTAAAGAAAATGAAACCATTCCATACTTCTTGCCAATATAACTGATTACAAAGCCTGTAACAGAAAAGTGAAGAAGTGCTCCATCCTTTTCATAAGTTCATTTTAGGTTAACTACCCTGCAGGGATGATTTTAAAGGTATTGTGTTTATCTATTCAGCCCCTTCATACATAAGTGGCTCTGCGTCCCCCACATGACCCCCAAAGATAGGAATCAATCCTTTTACCCTGCGTCTATGAGACAAACACATTATCACTATACCCACCACTAAACATCTGAATTAAGCTAGCTGTCAAGCCTGGGAACTCAAAATCAAAAGTTTGCACAAGAACGAACCTAGATTATGAAATAAAATCTGGCCAACCTGCCAAATCTGGACAGTAGCAATGTCCGCTTACTGCAACGAGCAAAAATTCTGGACAAAGCTATAATCCACAGAAGGACAAAATCCCAAAATAAGGACAACCCCTAAATACTGTTCTTACAAACTTATAAAGCTAATACAACAACATATTTTGCCCTGGCACCATACCTATCAGCCTCTTACAGCAAGAAATCCAGACAAAACAACAAGCAACAATGGGACAAAGCACCAAAAATAGGGACATTTTTTTTCTTTTACTTATTGCACTTGCAAACTTAGTTGATAGAACTGGTGTTGCACCAGCATAAATTCTCTGAAAGTTAGGACGTCTGAAACTCACCCGTCACTCTCCAACCTCAAGCCTCAATGACCCACCAGTAATTTGTCAGAAAAACAAAATTCTATGAAAAATGGACCAACATGAGGCAAAATTCCGGACATTCTGTGAAAAATCTGTACAGCCAAAAGGCATGCCTCACATAACTCCTTTGATGAAAATGTAGTCCGAAAGTAAAATGCTCATCAATTTCTTCTTTAGCACAAACCAACTTCAATCCTTTCCAACATGTCAATAAATTGCCAAACAAAATATTACGAAGAAAAGTACCAGACAGACTCCATATGTCATTCTTAGACTAGCCCCTAATCCTAAACATACTATACACAAAACTGTGGCTGCTGGCAAGACTCCCCCTAATGACCAAGTATAGCATACCACAAATTAAAAATTACTGTATCGTAATACAACCACCACCAGCTTGAAAATAATCATGACTCCTACCATCATGGTATGACCAAGGTGCATATGACCACACCATATGTTATGCCCTCATTCTCCCTTAAACATCTGTGAACCATGAAGTACCATCTCCTATAACCAGACCCATGAACCTGGCCACAAACGTTAGATCATATTGTCGCTAAACAAAAATCCACTTCTAGCACCTTATATACCATTGTCCTCTGTAATGACAATTACAGAGTACCACTCCTAGAAACAAGTTTGTTATAAAAACACTGAGAAGATTCTAAATAAAACAAAGCCCCTCCCTATGTGAAAAATTAAATGCTGACATCTAACAGACAAGCACGGCCATACATATTGAATGACAAGCAAGCAATACCATTACACCTTAATGTGTCAGGATTAGCAATTAAATTCCTCTGCAATTTGCCAAAAAAAAAAAAAAACATTCCGGATGGTTAAGAATGCCAGACATACACTCATACCTCTCTACATCTTAGTGCAAGAAATCTGAATAAATTCCAAAAAAATGTGGGAAGAAAGACCCAAAACAGGAGAGAGATTTAATTATCACACTTAGAAACATAACAAGTTGCTGTAATAAAAGGATTTGTCAGCATGTCTTTTCTGAAGGATATGAAGTCTGACACTTAAATGTATGTCATTACCGAGTGACTTCCAGTCCTTAGCCCTTTACCAGAAAACTACAAATTTGAAGGACAGATCAAAAGAAGAGTCAAAAATGTTGAACATTCTCCGAACATCTGAACCATTAAGTGGTATGCATACCCGATTGTCTCCCCCCATGTTTCTCTCTCTCTCTTTTTTTTAATCTGTGTTGATAATGGTAGTGTGACTGCTATGTCCCGCCCCAACACTTTTTCACTTAACTGTCCATACACAGCTGAGCGACCATTATTTACAGTTACAATACAGCCTGTGGAGACCCAGGACCTGTGTTTCAACAACCAGGGTCTTTTCAATAAACCTCCCCAGTAGCAAGACAACAAGGCCAACCTGACCAGCAAAAGACCAAAAAACCACCAACTCAAATAAACATAACAAAAGGAACCATGAACCATCACAAACTCACCACATAACGGCTCCTATAACTGAAATACCATACCACTCTGCCACTAACCCAACAAGTGAAACATGACCGCTAACACCATCAACAACCACGATAGAGCCACCTACTGATGTAACTGCCCAAAATGCCATAATGGAACGATAAGCCCCAAACAACCAAAACAAAGTGGATGAAAACCATACCATGACTCTACCCACATTTTTCCAAATTTCTTAGAAACCCTGCTAACCATGCCCATATCCTGAAGCAAAATCCCAACAAAAAACTTGCCAAACAATAAGGCAGGTGAAAAATAAGAGAGGAAAAAAAAAAAAATATATATATATATATATATATATAGCGAGAGAGAGAGAGAGATCATTTTCACAAGACCTACAACACCCGTGCCCACTCCTTGCTATCTACTGTAATTAACCCAAGGCCTACCTATTCAATCCAGCACCACTGGTTGTCCTGGACATAGTACTTGCAAGTAGCAAGTTCACAGCAAAATCTGATTTCTTACCCAGTAACACTCATACAAAACCAGTTAAGCCCCTCCTTGCACTTACCTCATTTTTCCCAGACCTCCTACTTCCACAATTTAACCCTTCTATCCCCACCACGCTAACCCTTTTTACACTGCTATTTCAACTTCTATTACTATTACTACCTGACCTTTCCCCGAAGATTTCCCTGGACAAGTTGGTTTGTTCCTAAACCTCATATATCATTGGCTATAAAGTAAATGAAAAATCCAAGCTTTTGCCTTGAACACTCGATTCATCAAATATATATATATATATATATATATATATATATATATATATATATATATATATGTATGGGTCCCCTTCACATGGTCGTCATTTCATAAAGTCAAAGACCATATGGTTGAGACCATATGATCGACTTTTGAAATGTCAACCATGCGGAATGGGCATCTTCGTACAGTATGGAATGGAAAGATTTCCATCTTCCGCACTGTAGTGTGATCTCAGAGTTGGTATATTTAAGTTCTGGGGGATGTGGTGGGCATAGCCCCCCATGGGTGGTGCAGGGGGGCTTGCCCTCCTGCCAACAATGTGAAGGTAAGTTATGTTGTGTGTTTTTTTATTTTTACATGGTCGACGTTTCAAAAGTTGATCATATGGTCTTTGACTTTATGAAATGTCAACCATGTAAAGCAGACCCATATATATATATATATATATATATATATATATATATATATATATGGTTCTACCTCACATAAACGAAACACCAAAACACCGACAACGCAATCACCAAAACCACATAACCGACAGTACAAAAACACAAAATTCCACATGCCCGACAACGAAATAACCGACGGTACACAAACACGAAACCTCATACACTTCACACACCACAATCAACAAACAAAACACATTCTCCGTCCAAAAACCACATACACAACACAAGCACATCAAAATCCCTACAAACCCACACTAAACCTCACATACACAACTACCTACAACCCTAACCCAAACCCTAACCCTAAGGTCCGTCACTACCGCACACTTACATGGCCCGCTCCCTAACCCTAACTCACTTATCCCGCCCCTAACCCAAACACAATCACTACCGCACACTTACCTGACCCGCTCCCTAACCCTAACTCACTTATCCCACCCCTAACCCAAACACAATCACTACCGCACACTTACCTGACCCGCTCCCTAACCCTAACTCACTTAACCCACCCCTATCCCCACAGACCGTCAATATCCACACTTACATTACTCGCACCCTAACGTCTGTCACTACTGCATACTTACACAGCCTTTTCCCATTTCGGCATCCTTGGCGTCAGTGCTTTCATCCGTCGGGTCGGTCTTCTGCACTGTCGATCTTCTGGGGCTCGCGATTTCTGTGTCGATGTTCCGGCGTGTCGTTGAAGTGAGGTAGAACCATATATATATATCTATATCTATATATATATATATATATATATATATATATATATATATATATATATATATATATATATATATATATATATATATATATATGTATATACATATATATATATATATATATATATATATATATATATATATATATATACTGTATATAAGCATGGGGAAGAAATAAAATGGGGCTCCTGTTAAAAGTTCAAGGAGTGTGAGTTTGCTCCTCAAAACAGAAAAAATGAAGCACAGTTTGGGAGGAATAAAGTTTAATGTTATTCTGTCACAGAAAATTACCCTTCTCCAAGTACAGAAATATCAAAGTTAGTGTATACAGATAGTGTGATGGGGAGTGCAGGCTAGTTTACCCCAATACTTTCAGTCTGTAGCAGTCAGTTTTGTAGCTCATATATCTGAATTGTGCATCAATTTTCCTAGTTTCAGGACTTGCATATCTACCAAAATAACACAATAAAATGCATCTGTATATATGTATGTATGTGACAGCACAGGGAAACTTATCAGTCTGTAAGTATAACTCAAAAGTTATTATATGCTACTTTCAACATGTAGTATCTTCTTAGACACATAGTCCCTTATCTATTGTTAAGTCTTCTGAATCTAATAAAAATGCTTTTTCTTCCAAATAGTTGTAATATATTTCAAAATAATTATTTCCATCTGAATAACTAGTAATTGAAAAGTTGAAATTATAATTAAAATTATATGGAGTGGTAGGCTACCATGAATACCTCTGAACCATCTAGGTAAGATTAAAGAAACCATTGGTTTAAGATTGCCAGGCTATGAACATAATGATCAAATACCAGTATTTTTTTTTTTTATAAATGGGACATATTTTGAAAATTAAAATTTAATTTAGACCTTTTCCAAGAGTTCTTGAATGCCAAAACTATAATGAATATACTGAATGACCAACAAAAGAGAAGCTCAGACTGCCACTAAGTATAAAGTAATATGTTTAAAAAAATAGTCTTTTGGATTATTAGTCCCTTTTTTCTACAGTTTTTTTTTTCTGGCTACACTTTGTAATGCTTCATGAAGAACCAAAGAAATAGCAATAGACAGGGGAATCTTCTAAAGGATGAAAACAAAATTACAGTAAGTTGTGCTTCCTCTCTGTTGTACTACACATTGGCACTCGATATACCAAAACTGATCAAAATGATCAAGTCCAGTCTGAAATAGAATTGAATGCATTTTTGTTGGCTGTCATCTAAAACTTATTACTGAGACTATCTAAATATCCTGTCCATAGTACAAGCCATTTTGAACTGGCACACTGACGTGGGCAGGGGATTATTTGTTTTAGACAGGAAAGCAAGATGTAACAGTATTAATAAATTAAGGTCCCCAAAGAATAAATATATATTCATTATAATATAGCATATAGAATATATTTATATAAAAGGAATTTGCAGAAGGAAACATGGTTATATACCTTATCACAGAATGTAAAACTTGAAGATAATAGTGAACTATTCAGATTGAATTTGTTCTAGAAAAGGGGTTTATTCATATGATTTAAAAGTGTTCTATGCAATTTAATTGATGTAATCTAACTGAGGGTCTCTGGTTTGTAACTGTCTTTTTTCTTCTCTCTAGTTAGGAGCAAGCTTTTATTAGAAAATGCAGCTTATGCATTTGACTGTCACACAGGGTTGGCAGACGTCACTATTTGAGCAGGACTGTCCTGAGATTAGCAGCCCAATCTTGAGTCCCACATTGCCTGTTAAAATCCTGGTGAAACAGCCTCGCTTTTTGATTTTTGATTGGCTTGTATACCAGCAAACAGGCCAATCATAAATTGCAAAGCAGAGACACTTCTGTTTAATGTAGAACTGCCTACTGTTATGCATGAAAGACCTTTTTTTTGGTCTTTAGCATGAAGGACCATTTTTTTTGGTCCCTTGGTTCCTACCTGTCACTTTAAAAATCTGGCAACCTGGACTTCAGACCAGTTGTTTCACATTAAGAAGTTTTGTGGACTGCACTCTTGTGGCAGGACAGGTAGCTTACATCCTTCTAAGTTGGAAGTTGCTGATTGAAGGCTTAGTGTCTGTTATTCTAAAAATGTCTTATTTTACTTTAAGAAGGTTTGTGGTCTGCACTCCTGTGGGAAGAGAGGGTAGATTCTGCCCTTCCGAGCTAGGAATTTCAGGTTAAAGGCTTATTGTGTCTGCTTAATTGAACTGTTTCTGAAACTGGTGCGCCTTGTTAGCTGTAGCATAGACTAGATTCAGACCTGCTGAATCTAGCTTTGTTTGTATAATGTGAGCACTAATCCAGGCCATCTTTTTTTGGAGAAGGTTCCCCTGCACCCTAGTGGCTATACTTGATAGAGGCACGGGGAACTAATGGTGGCATGATGCCAGGGCACTTCTATGGGCTAGGCTTGTAAAGGCTCCAGGGCCGTTAGCCTACTACACATATGAACCTATGAAGTCTGCTATCTCAAATTCTGAACAATAAAAATACTGAAGTGGTGAAATTTAATTTAACGTAAGTGTATTTATGTATTAACTGTTAAGTGAGCTGTTCTTTCTATTACACTTTTCAGCCATAACACTGGCCACATAAGCAAGTGTAACTATAGACAGGTATGCCTCCCAGAGATTGCCACTCCTCTGGAACAAACTCCCAGTTTACATAAAACAGAGCTCCTCAATGACCCTATATAAAAGTAACTCAGACAACTGGATGGGAGACCATAAATTTACCCCAGGGGCGTCACCTATGTCCCTCTTGGATAAGGGCAGTCTGTGCTGAACATAGAATCGCACTGCAAATATAGACCATACAACTTGGTTAATGGAACATGGGTATAACATGGCTAGGCTTATAAAGGCCCTAGGGCCAATGGCCTAGTAACCTCTTATGAACCTATGAATAATTTCATGCAACAAATCAGCTAACATGCTTTTAGAACATAACAGAGTATCTGCAGAAATCCTATGCAGACACAGGGAAACATATAAAACTCCACACAGAGACCAGAGTTCAGGACTAGATCCCCAGATTTCAGAGCTGTGAGATAAAAAAATGTTAAAACTAAGCCAGTATTCAAAATTACTGTCAGAATGGGATAAAAAAATCAATCATTTGGGATTGGAGTGAAGCTCTCAAGCCAAAGACAAAAGACTTTTTGAGGTTTTATAACTTTTTTAGCACTGGGTCTTACTATTGGTAATGTTGGCGTCCCTAGGTCTGTTGCTTAGGAACCTTGCTTAAGACTTAGTTGGTCATTCTGTTGAATTGCTAACTTTGGCATTCATTATTTGAATTAAAACTCACTGGGTTGTGATCTATTCTAACTAATTCTCTTTACCACTGTATGTATACTAGCATACCTTAAAGCTTCACCATACACAGCAACATAAACAGGGAATGGCTTTACTAGTGATTTATATTTTTTCATCATATTTTCTGTGTTTACATAGTCAAGAAAAAAACCAGAAGTGCCATAAGAGCTGGATCCAGCAATGGGCAACTGCCTAGGACCTTCTGGCTGGGTGGGCGCCAGGCCACAATATTAATTTAATTAAAAAAAAGTTTCCTACATTGCTTTTTTTTGCCCACCTATTGCTTTAAGTACTACAGATTTACTCTCTGTGTTGGTCTCCAAGCGCGCATCTTATTACTTTAAGGTTACAGACACACAGACAGAGCAACATGCAAGATTTGATTTCCAAAATGTGGAATAGCAGCATTATGGATGTGTCTTGCTACTTTATGATTTTTGGCAAATGCATACCACAGATATGAGCTTTGTAAGCTTTTTGGCAAAATGAATTCCAGGTAGATGCTCAGAAGTAAGAGTGTGTGTGTGTGTGTGTGTGTGTGTGTGTGTGTGTGTGTGTGTGTGTGTGTGTGTAAAATTACCTAGTTTATTTAAAACAACAGCACGGAAATTCAGAATATACATGCAAACTGATGTACTAAACCTTTTCAATAAACATATTACTCTGGAACTACCACATTTTCATCAAAATACATCTTCACTCAAGTATATTCCAGACAAGGAACAAGTCAGGGCCAACTTTTAACTATTACTCTGTTTCACATAAAAGTTTAATGGATCGACTGTTTCTGCATCAGCAAGCATTTATCAATTATAGTAATCCAGTTTATCAACCTCTATTGTTCATGAGCTCCAGAAAAAACAATGCTACTGGGTCCAAGGAACAAAATCAGAAGCAACTTTTAAATATTACTCTAATTTACTAAAAAGGTTAACAAAGCTATTTTTTTTAGCATCAACACACATTTTCTGGACATTAAGAACCTGGAATGTACAGCATTATTCATGACTAATCATTCATGATTTATGTAAAATTCAATCATTTTACACAGGGAACAGTAAAAGTATGAGGCAAAATCAGCTCCTGAAATATATCTTAAAAGCGGGGGAAAATATTACTGAGACAAGACACACCAAATGTATATGCATTTGGTGCACAAGGAGTGACAAATGTATTAAAATAAAAAATATTTTTACAAACTTACTTTATAAAATATAATGAGAATCTGGTGTCTGAGAAAAGGCCTTACAGTTGTGTGTTCCATCAGGAAAATAAACATTTTGAGTAGCAGTATATTCTAACACTAGTTTCTGCACCTTGTGGAGGGTGGTCTTATGTATATTAATAAGCTGGGCGAAGAACAGGAATAAATGCAGAAGTTATTAAAAGGGTGTTTCATGGGTGACATATGTCAAGTATGGCATCTCTATACCCCATTTTTTCAAAAATGATGGGCCACTTTCCACTGGGCTTAATGCACACTGTAGCAGCACGAGAATTAAAATTTAAAGAAGCTTAGCTGTACCACTATAGGTAAAAAGAGAAAAAGAAAAGTTGGAGAAACATTAATATAAAGAGATTGTGATGCCCACATCATCGGTTTAGGCACTGGGATAAATAAATAGGGGGAGAAAATATGTTATGTAGCTGTCCTTTAACTTGCTCAGGTACAAACCCTGTACTTTGGCTACAAAAGACAAGAGCATTAGTCCTGTACACCAAATACCAGACCTTATAATGTTCTGAAATTAGTACTTTTGTCATATATTTTGTTCTGGTTCATATATTTTGTTTCACTACTTACTGGAGAAAAAGTTCAAAACTATAAATTTAAAATGCTCTGTAAGAAATTTTGCTCAGTTCAACAAGAAATACATTAAATCAGGAAGGGGAATTAAATAACATACATTTATGGATGGTCCAAAAAATGTATGCAGGGGGCCCATTGTTTGAAAACAGTCCAAGGACCAAGGTATTCTTAATTCACTACTGGCCAGGTGCCTTTTCAATGAATGCAAGCTTCAAAGGAAGATAAATTTACTGCTGTTCATGCTGAATCTGTTTTCAATGTGCAAGTGTTTTGTTTAGCAAATTGCCATCAGTAAGTGTGCTATAAAATTTGAAATCAGTGTTAGTAGCACAGCAGCTAGCATGCTCACCTCTAGTGCAGAAGGCTGTGGGTTTTACTCCCACACCATGTAGATGGATTGCTGATACTACAGTGCACTTTAAGGGTGTGTTGCACTCCTGAGTGTGGCATCGTTTGGATGAAAGATTGCATCTAGGCCCCCATCTGCCTTTGTTGATGGTAGATGGTGTGAGAGCCTTTACATCCACTTGAGCTATCAAAAACTGTAGGGGGATGTTTTCTAATGCCATGGACAAATTTCCCGTATTAGTATAAATACCACCAAGGGTCTCCACTGAAAAGAGTCTACCAACCTAGTTGGACTAATCTGGTTAACAAAGAATAAATAAATTAAATGTTTTAAATTAAATCCATATCTCTGTCTTCATTGTAAAAGTAAAAAGAAAACAGTATGCATTCTGACAGTTCTGAATAGTGTTTAAGGTAATGGGGGAGAGACAAGTAAGGGGATGTTGGAATGGCTGTGGGGGGGGGGGGGCCTAGGTCCATTACCCTGCCTAGGACCCAATTCGACCATGATCTTGCTCTGAGTGCCATCACTGATAAACTTTACGAAGTTTAGGTAGTTTTTATGTTTTTAGTTTGTTTATATGCCAATGCTGTCATTAAATAATGCATTTAAAGCTATAATAAAATATATGTCTGGTAACTGCTATGAATATACAGTGACAGGACTTCAAATATGAATTTGTTTTTGTCAACTAATTCTTTTTGGCATGGCCCATTGTTGCTCAGCAATGTAATAGTATTTTATCTTGTCCCATCCCTTAACTTGGAAAAGGTTATTTAGTCATAAAAAATCACATTTATTAAGCACAAAATGTTGTCTAGGTACATAACTGCCACCTTTAATATTTAGGTCATTTAAGGCAATAATCTGATCTGTGTACCCTAAGATGGGCATTTCTTAATACAATATTCCAAATACTTGATCCCTTGGTATGTATGTTAGTTGGAAAGCTCATATGTCTACATAAATGTTATTTTGTTTATGCTGGATTTACTGATAAAAGCTCACTTAGACTCTGCTATAGACAGCTGTGAGGGAAAGGTTAGTTTGCTTTTCATATTTTGTTTTCTTGTAATTTGTATTGTTTCATTGACTTTTTTTGTACATTGCGGTGTATTTTAATTACATTGTGTTTTGATTGTATTCTGCTTTCGACTACACATATAAACTAGGAAAGAGACCAAAGCTGTCTCTCTTGTGAGCCACACAGAAATTAAAATTTTCCCCACCCTGTTGCTGTTGTGTTTTTAAACTCAGCTGTCTGTTTAGCTGAACACCCATTATGTTAGTTTGCCCACATATCGCCCTCACTCTCATCTTTCATTGGCTATTGTCAGCTAGCAAAATAATTATTTTGTGAAGCCATTCCCCTTTAGCTATTTAAATTCATTGGTCATCCCACTGTATTCCATAGACCCAGTATAGAAAGTACCCATCATTTTCCAATTATCTTGCTCTTTTAAAATGAGAAGCTCTCCTCTTAGATTGCTAATGCTTGAGTTACTATCTGCTTTGTGCAAACTGCACCTCTAAGGATATCAACCCATTTTTCCATCTTACCTTTAAAATCTGCAGTATCTAGTCCAAGACCACCAATTATTGGAAAGCACACATTCTGCCTCTCAGTCATCTTGGGATTAGTGCTTCTGATTTGCTATTGGTGAGAGAAGGAGCACAGGGACATTATTTATTGGAGAATGATAATTACCAGAAAGACCAATAACTATTGCATAGGTGGCAGCTTGCTGTCTGTGCTTATATATTGCCCCTGATGAGAGAAGGAGTAGAGTGTATTGATTATGGACTGTTTCTGATTGGGCAGTGAGTGTCGGTGTTGGATGTTCCTGACTGATCTGGTTCATCTTCAAGGCATTTACCCACAAAAGGCTACAACAAGTCTAAAGACCTCTGTATCCTATGGGACAAGACCGTTGATCACCAAAGAGCATGTGGCCTGCTTCTCATCTTGGGATTGGTGCTACTGTATGATCCTGGTTTGAGAAGAAGCAAAGGGGCATTGTGAAGCTGTGGTGAGACCAGGACTAGTAGTAGCCAGATAGAAGCCAATTAGGTGAATCTCTACTATTTATCATTCTTGACAAAGATAATTCTTTCTTTTCAGTAAGTACTGCTTGATTTGCTGCTAACCAAACATCAGTGTAGCTGCCTAAATACTTTATCCATAAATCATCAGGGTCTACTTTAGTCATTCCTCTCAAGTGTTTGACAGTGCCCTATATAGACGCAGGCAGCTTGAGTTGAGATTTTTCTTGTAAAAGCACCTTTAAAGTTTCACCAATACCTAGCTCCATACAGGCAACTAGTTTGTAGTGACAAACACTGCCCCCAAATTTTAAAACCAGATACTTCTGACATTACTTTACATTCTCACCACAACTGTCTAAACAATAAAAATGGCCTGTTGCCATGGATATGAACTTTCCAGCTATCTCCATTACCAGCTTGGAGGATATGGACATCCTGAGGTAATGTAGAAATTGCCTCATGTTTATCGACAACCAACTAATTCTCAACAAGAGAACCCCTTCTCTGCAACAGTCTCCCTGTCCATGTGAAGCAGAGTTCCACCCTACCCTAATTTAAGTGTAACTTGGACAACTGGGTGGGGAACAGGAAATTCATTCCTGGTTTGGCATCTAGCTCTCTCTAATGAATACAGGCAGCCTGGAAATGGTTCATTTCCTAGGTCCAGCTTGTAAATATTTCATCTCCCAAGGTCCTGCTTACACTTATCAAGGGTATTGGAGCTTGTCAGAGATTTAGGATGCATAGCTATGTTTAAAAAGACCTTAATGAGCATTAACCTAGTACAGACTTATGAACATATTTTGTTTATGCTTTTTCACTCTAAATTAAGCAGATTCAAATTACGTATGGTCAGGTGTTTGCCTTTTTGTTTTCTGATTCACAAACAAAGCTGATTAAATCATAAGATTCAGTGTTTAGACAGATTAAAAAATATGCATATTCCTAAAATAAAAATGTTCACCAAATAATGTGAATAATACCATTTTAGTTGTATTGCTGCTATACAGCCTTTGATTTTGCTTGTTTGCACCATATGTCCGACTATCATAATGATGAGGGTTGCCACCTTTACTGTCTTTTAAAATATTTCTCTAATACAGAAACTTTTACTATACTCGCAGAAATGAATCTTTTCTCAATTTGGTAAGTTATGATGATGTGTAATGAATCCATCTCCACATAATGCACTGTATAATCCTGTTTCTAGCAACATTGTTCAGTGCATTATGAGAGGGCAATTCAGCAATTGCTGTAATGCTTCTATGCCACAAAACCTCAGGCTTGTGGTGTTACAGCGGTCTGGTGGATAATGCTGGATGAATCCTGTGGGGGCTTGGACACATGCTGAATCTATATATGGGGGCTTAGACATATGTAGAATCCATGTGTGGGGGCTTGTACAAAACAACCACTTGTTCTAACTAGCATACTTTCAACTAAACGAGAGGGTGGGGGTTGGCGTAATGGTTAAGGTGTTTACTTTACAGACACCAGGTACAAGGTTTGATTATCACCCTTAAAGGAAAATTGGATAGTTATAAAATGGTTGGGAAGGGCAACTAGTCTAGCACTTGCCTATAAATCTATGAAAAATATTTAAGTATTGCACACAGTTAAAGGACATGGTATGATTCCAGTCTCACAGTAACTAAACTTTTAAAAATATCACATAAGATAGCATTTTTCATTTCTTCTTTTTATGATTATTCATTGCTCTGTAACCATAAACTGAAAATCTTTCACCCATCCAATGAAATATTTTACTAGAATAGGTTAGTAAGTTTGCTTGCTGACAAACCATTTGAATACCACTGTGAGCATAGCAAAAATGTTCGAAATAGTAGTGATCCCATTTTGAAATAGGACATTTTGAAGGCGGCAAAGCCCCATGTTATATTGCATACAGGAGAATATTCCCCTTGAAGACTTACGTTAAATACTCAGCTCTGAGACTGTTGCACATTAAGGAAGTAAGAATTTCTCCTCTCCTGTGACCTCCATTGATTAATGTGCATTTTGACCATTTGTGTACTGATACATTGGCCATCAAAGAAGATGAAAACTTCTGCTAAGGCACATTTGCCAGGTTTATTTAAACAGATGCTTCTGCCCTTACTACATAAGTAAGATATAGCAGGGGTATACAACTCCACATAATGCACTGTATAATCCTGTTTCTAGCAACATTGTTCAGTGCATTATGAGAGGGCAATTCAGCAATTGCTGTAATGCTTCTATGCCACAAAATCTCAGGCTTGTGGTGTTACAGCGGTCTGGTGGATAATGCTGCATGCAAGCATTGTAGTTTGTGGATGCAGCTAATATAAATTCTGTGTGTTTTCTGCCCTGGAGACATACAACAGGAATGAAATAGCATGATAGAGTGATTCAAAGACAAATTCTACTGCACTATTTCTAAGCAATGTAGTAAAGAATGAATGTTGCGATTTTACAGCGTACACTGTCTTTGTCTGTTCAGCAGGAAAGTTATTGTTGGAATTCTGTGAGTGCATACACATATGCCATGCATTTGTGTAGGGGCAAGATTGTGACTGCATCTGCATAAGTAAGTGTGTGTGTGGATTAGTGGGTACTTATGCAACAGTGTCATATTGGTTAGTAGGGTTTACACTTAATGCAAGTTTGTCTGCTTTAAGTGTTTGATACAAAGACATGCAAATGAGCTGCTAATGAGTTTTTGTTCCATGCAACTTTTCCATGTGTCTGAATTGCTAGTTAGAGCCATATCATTACTACAGCACAACAATGATGTCACGGTATAAACCAATATGCTTTTAATAGGTAGACTCATATGCCACAGCCAGTGCTCACATGATGCCCAGCAGAGCAGAATGTATGGTGAACTGAGCTCCTGCAGCTGTGCATACACTGCCCAGCAGAGCATAATTTTTGGTGTCCTGAGCTCCTGCAGGTATGAACAAAGTCCCCCAGCACAGTAGAAAGTATTATGTGCAAGGGTGCAAACAATACTCAGCAGGGTGGAATGTACAGTGCACTAAGCTCCAATCAGTATGCAAACAGCACTCAGCAGAGAGGAATATATGGTATACTGAACTCCTGGCAATGTGCATACAGTTTGCAGTGCAGTTAAATGTATGGTGTACTGAATTACTAGCAATGTGTGTACAGTGTGCAGCACAGTGAAATGTATGATGTACTGAATTCCTAGCAATGTGCATGCAGTATGCAGCACAGTGAATTGTAAGGCATACTGAACTCCTGGCAATCAGTACTGAACTCCTGTCAATGTGCCTACAGTGTGCAGTGCAGTGAAATGTATGCTGTACTTAATTCCTAGCAATGTCTGTACAGTGTGCAGCACAGTGAAATGTATGGTATATTGAACTCCTGGCAATGTGCATACAGTGTGCAGCACAGTGAAATGTTTGGTGTACTGAACTCCTGGCAATGTGCACACAGTGTTCAGTGCAGTGAAATGTATGGTGTACTGAACTCCTGGCAATGTGCATACAGTGAGCAGCACGGAGAAATGTATGGCATACTGAACTAGTAATGTGTGTACAGTGTGCAGTGCAGTAAAATGTATGATATACTGAATACATAGCAATATACATTCCATGCCTAGTACAGACGAATGAATGCTGTACTGAGCTCCTGCACATGTGCAGTCAGTGCACAGCAGATGAGAATGCTTGATACACAGAGTATCACCCTAGTAAGTTGCATGTTTCAGAGGCACACTAACTGGTATGATGAAAGCCAATGAGCATTCAGTCCACCACAAGATAGAATACATGGTGCATTGAACTCTTCCCGGTGTGCATACAGAATCAGAGCAGTACAGAAAGTGTGATACACTGACTCTTGTTGATGTGAACACAGGGCCTGGCAAAATGGAATACAATGTTGTGACACCCAGTTAGTACCTCACAGGACTGCCACCAGTAATGTGCCAGCTGGTTAAAATCCTACTGAACTGCCACCAGTAAGTGACATCCCCCACTTAAAACCTGGGTCAGTAATTAAGGAACCTCTATCCTCACCACTGACACCAGTGTGGCAGCATCATGGAAAGACACCAGAGCACAGAGTACACAAGAGTAACATTCCACCATTTCCCTTATGAGCACAATAGGAACATGCTCTATTTCCTGGGACTAGACTATATACCTCCAAACACCCAAAATGTAATCCCTTATTATATACTTCAGAGCAATGTGTTCCAGTTTAAGACTTCTAACTCACTCACACTGAAATTGAAATCTCACACACTCAAACACTTATAGGAAGCATGACACAAATTTCTAGCTGTGTCCCCTCCCCAATACAAACTGTAACACTGCCACCAGAATCGGAAAGGTCTACATGCCCTTCAAAGGTTGATCAGTTATTAAAAATTAAATATCAAAATGAATGATACCTATGACCAGAAGCAGCCAGTCATTCGAGGTGACCTTGGGAGTATTAAACAGGTATAATCACTAAAGCATACACTGATTGTCCAGCCACAATGAAAAGTAATGAAAAACATTTAATAATAAGTAAAATGATTAAATACAATGTAAATCAATAATTTTCAATAAACACCAGAACTCAGTCACCAGAAATATAAAATTAAACTGTAGGATAGAAGCCCGTCATTTTAGAAATAACTAAACTTTCCTAATCTAACTAGAGAATACTGTTCATGATCTAATCTAAAATATAACAGCAAGGCAAAAGCAGGCTTACAGTTTTCATGAGACCTTTTTCTTGGGTATCCACTGCACAGCACTGTAACTTATTGCAACACTGCCTTTAAACTGACTTCAGCAGTCTCTTTTATAGTCCAGGGTAACAGTCTGAACTGTCTTATTTTAAAAAATAACAATCAGCTGTTTGAAAAAGTTATTTTTCCTGTCAATCATCTGTTCACATAATCACCTAGCAATCACGAACTTTCTAATGATATCCCCTACTGATCAGCTGATTCTCCACAGACAGTTTGTACTTTAGAATCTCTCTCACAAACATGTGCAATTAGAAATGTATCAAAACACTGACAGATTCTGTAAACATTTTGTATAAACAGTGAAATACTCAACATTTTAAAAACGTATTTACATTTTCATAATTAGACATGCTGGCATACAATACAAGTTAATCTGAGAATATACACAAATCTTCTGACAGACATGCTAGTACAGATGACAGTGCTTTCATTTTCTTCACAAATGTATGGTGTGCAGAGCTCTTTCCTGTATAAAGGTAGTGCCCAGTAGAAAGAAAGTTATGATGTACTGAATTCCTGCCAGTTTATATACAATATCACAACAAAACCAGAAAACAGAGGAAAGCCAATGTTCACGTATAAAAGAAATTAAAATAAAATAGAACAAACTTGACAATGCAATCCAACAAAATAGTTTCATATAAGAAAGCTTTTGGGTTCAACACTTTGTTATATTAAACTATTTTGTTTGATAGCATTTTTAAGTGTGCTTTATTTTATTTTAGTGTGTATACAATGCCAAACACGGTGCAATGCACGGGTCTACATTAGAATGATGAAAACGCAAAATGTCGAGCACTCACATGAGCGAAAAATCAGGAATTCGATATTGATTTTTTGGGATCGCAGTACAGTGAAGATAAGAATATTTGACCTTTCCTCATTGTAGTGCAGTCTCGGAGTAGGAATATCTATTTATCAGGGGGTGCCCCCACAATAGCGATTTCCAGTACCTGATTATTCACTCATGTGAGTGTTCAATAGTTTGATTTTTCATTGTTCCGACATAGACCCCAATGCACTACTCACTGAGCTTCTGCCAATGTCCATTCAGTGCCCATCAGACTAGAATGTGAAGTGTAGAGTTATTGCTAGTGTGCATACAGTGCCCAACAGAATGGAATAAATAGTGCAATGATCTCCTGTCATAGTGTTGACAATATATAGCAGAGTATACATACTATTATGCAAAAAGCCCAGAATTTCCAAACACATTATATACAAAATGATTAATTTAGAAATTAGAAGAAAGAAAAATACTTCCACAGGAAAAACTGTCAAAAGCTTCAAATGAAAATTTGTGTAAATTAATACAACAGATCTGTGAAAAACAGTGACTGGAATTCATTAAACACAAATCTCTGTGCAGGAACAGTGTAGCCACTCCAGCATGGAATATAGTCACCGAGCGATTCAGGAAACAGTCAATCTTATGTGCACGAGCCTGCCAACACTGTTCCTGCATGGAAAGCCCTGCAGAATGCTAATTACTTCATTTGCTGGTGAAAACTATGCAAATGAGGTGAATTAGCAATTCAGGAAGCAGGCAGGTATCTGTGCAGGAATAATGCTAGTTCCAGAAATGTGTTTGGTTACTAATCGAACCGATTTCTGCAAATAACAAAATGGAGGCATGACAGCTCAAATAAAAGCATGTATTATAAACTTTAGGCATGTCAATGACCAAATATATGGCCACTGGCATGGGAAAGTCGAAAATAAAAAAATATATATTAAAACACAATTTTAAGAGAAATCTACATTTTGCCATTATAGTCAATGGCATGCAGAATCAAAACATTACCAGGGAACACTGGTTGTCAAGGGAAAGGCTCTGTGTCAGAGCAGTAACTATGGACTAAGGCAGTGGGGTATACAAATGAGGGGAAATTTATTGAATCACAAAATATTCTAAGTCCACACACTGCACCTAACCATGTAGGTGCTAGAACAGGATAGCGTTGGCCGGGGGAGCAGCTAACATGAAAAGGGGGTATGTCATGCTTGCTGTAAGCACATTGGAGCTCCGTTGGCTGGTTTGCGCTTAGCTAAGCAAGGGGGTGTGTCTAAGGCTGTAATGTCCTTCTCCATGAAATGAAGACCATGTTCACATCCAGGGGAGGGCCATTTCTGCTAAAATGTGTTTATGTTAGTTAAATGGGTGTGCACGGCGTGCACTGGGACTAAAAAAAACAGAAATAGCAGCACTGTTTACATTTAGGCAGCTGGTTTGCACCTCGGGGCTTAAAAAGGGTGGAAATGGGAAATAAAAATAAAAATAGTTGGCAGGTGGAATGTCTCAACGTCAGTCAATCATACAGGCAGCATCTGTAGCACACCACTATAAACTATGTAAACACGTACAATCTGAGGAAGACAACAGTCGAAAGCGCTTATCGGATATCTTCAAGGGACAGTTTTGAGCTTTTTTATTTTTCATTTTATTTTCAAGTCGAAGTTTTATTCGTATTAAAAGACTACATTTTAATTGGAACACTTGTGGATTTCATTGATTGGCCATCCTTGGGTGGATTGTTTGTATTTTTTCTGCACGATAACTTACTAGGGGCTACATGATCTGGAGATAGCTTGCTACAGGGTGAACAGGAACATACTTCAGCAACTCATTTAGCTGTGCCGACCTTGCCTCAGACCCAGAACCAACAGAGAGGAACCCATCCCAGTGGATACCAAGGTATGTGTAGCCTTAAAAATACTGCCTACAGGTACTTTCCAAAGACCAACTGGGGTTATCATGGGTGTCTCACAGGCATCTGCATCCAGGATACTCCAGCAGTTCCTGGATGCCATGCAATCACATGCCGCTGAGCACATTTACTTCCCCAGCACCCGTGAGGAGAGGACCAGCAATATGCACCTCTTCCACCATGTAGCAGAATACCTGAAGGTACTGGGTGCCATAGACTGCACTCACATCCACATCAAAGCACCACCTGGTGACCAGGGTAGGGTCTACCTAAACCACAAGGGGTTTCACTCCATCAACTGCCAGGTTGTGTGCAATGCCCAGGGCATTATCATGAATGTGTGTGCTGGCAGCCCTGGAAGCTATCATGATTCCCACATCTGGCATTCATCACAGCTATACCAGGCATTTGCCAGTAAGAACATCTCATATGGCCATCTGGTGGGGGATGCTGGCTAGACACTGGAGCCGTGGCTAATGACACCCATCAGAAATGCACACACACCCACACAAGAGTGCCATAATGAGGCACATGCACAAACCAAGATCATGACAGAGCATGTGTTTGGGATACTCAAGTCATAGTTCAGATGCCTTGACATATCTGGTGGAGCCTTGCAGTACTCTCCAGCCACATGTGCACACATGTTCATAGTAAGTGCCATGCTACACAATATGGTCCTGCGGAAACAGCTGCAGCAGGAACAAAATGGGGAAGGACCACACCCCCCCCCACCATTGCCAAGGTCTACACAGGCATAGAGGGACTCAGAGGAGGAACATCCTGAGCCTGCCCTTGAAGGCAGATGGAGGCGTGCCCAGTATGCCCTGTCCTTGGCAAAGAGGTAACCCATAGCATGTACACTAACACTGTAGGGCCTAAGGAACTGATATCTCTCTCTGACTCACACATACAGTAAAATGGATGCCAAACATCACACCATCTATACCTTACCATGTATAAGCAGTGTATTGTGTGTATCCAACATAGTCAGCCCTCAAGCACCGTCCTCACAACTGCCTCAGGCATAAGGTAAGTCAGTCTTATTTACAATAAATGAATGGAGTAGAATGTTCTGATAGCATATCTATGGTATTGATGCAAGCATGCAAGAGAATGGGGTGGCTTACTGGGATAGCAGCAGACAACTGACAGCTATATGGGACAGCAGGGCATGTATTCCCAGTACTGGCTTACCCATACTATGCAGTAACACCCTAGTTGACAAATACCACTGCAGTATATGTGGTGAGCCAAATAACTGAGGGGTCATAGGTCACATACCAAGATGTCAAAGTGGGGGCCCCATACTCACTCCCAGCCTCACCCAGCAGATCAGCTGTAGAAAACAATACAGAAATGTCTGGCAAAGGCTACTACATGGCAACATCCATCAAATTCCCACATACAGACTTACACAGTGATATCATAGCAGGTTTGCCAGTGGTAGTATGGCTCTGAGAGGTAAGAAGTCTAAAACTAAAAATGTTTATGCCAGAACAATCTGACTTGTGGTCGATACTGTTATGTCTGTAGTCTCAAAGATGGGGCACACTACTCTGCTAATTGTGACCAAAATGTTAAGCATATATCAGTACAGTCTGTGCAAATGTGTATTGTGTACAGATGTGTCAACCCCCACCCATAGTCCCATAGTAATGAGGTAATATGTCCCTAGCCTTAAGCAGCATTCAGCTGTCAACTAGAGTGATGGCTGTACACAAACAGAAAGCAATTGTCATTAACACCCTGGCAACGTACTGGAGCCATCCCAGGAGTGTCCACTGCCTGGCAGCCTGGGAACATATGATCATCAGAATGCACTGCCTTGCTAAAAATGGCTTGCATCTGTCACACCAGACCTACAGGCCTCTGGTAAATGCCCATACC
Source organism: Protopterus annectens (assembly GCF_019279795.1). Lineage (NCBI taxonomy): Eukaryota > Metazoa > Chordata > Ceratodontiformes > Protopteridae > Protopterus > Protopterus annectens. The sequence goes on from NC_056739.1 coordinate 266,054,919, forward strand.
TCACCCACAGTGCCCTGTTAGGGAGTGTCATGGCGTCCATAACACTAACATAACACAGACTAAAAAATGCAAAGAAAGGCCATGCTGCCAACTGCTAGGAGCAAACCTGCCAGCCACAGAGTACCATAAATCTGAACACAGCCATGAATAATGGGGTGATAAAGGTCTAAAGAGAAGGACACCTTTGAAATACTGCTCTAGTAATGTTAGAAAATTGATGGAATGATTGTATTAGCATGGAGTGTCTGAAGGATATGAAGTCTGATACTGCAATGTCAACTGTCAGTAGTATCTGACTTCAACCCTGAGTGACTTGCAAAACACTTTTCCTTGAAAACCACACTAATTTGGGTAACCAGCCAGATATATGAGTCATGAATCTGGACATTCTGTGATACTCTGTACAGTCGACAGGCAGGGCTAGGAGTCTAAACATAGGAATGCACTGATTTCAAGCAGTCCTAATCCTGGAAGATGGTGACATGTCTGCACCAACAGAATCCTGGCCCACAGCCATGGGAAGTAACACACCCTTCCCTGATCACTCATCCTATGCAACATTGCCATACTTTACAAGGGCTGGTGATGTTCCTCACCTTAGAAGTACCTTTGGACAACCTTCTCCCTATAAGCTCTGTGGCATGTGGCATGTGCGATAAATGCATTACACTGTAGTAGAAATAAATAGATAGGTAGGAGTTCTAATCTCAATCCTGGCAAGTGTGTGTGTGTGGGTGTGTGTTTGTGAAGAGTATCCTGTCTGTAAGAGGGTTGTTGTGTTTGTGTGAGAACTATATCCATAGGAGGTGGGTATTGCTACTTTTTGCTGTTGCTTACCCAGTACATGTCCCAGTGTCCACATTACAAGGCCCACAGTTGTCATCCACTGTAAAGGGACCTGTAGACACTCTGCAGCCCTATAAGCATTGTTTCATGTGCAAAACTATGTGACAGTATGGAATAGATAACAAAATAGGCTGCTCATTTAATCCTTGGATATCACTTCCCACTCAGGAACCATACACAAACACACTCAGGTAGGCAGCAACCCCTGCATCAGTAGGTGGCCTGCAAACTGGCTCATAGATAGAACCTGCAGTGTGAAAGCAGTGGACTCCATGATAGACTGTTGAACAGTCATGAGTGAAGTCCCACAGGACCTGGGTCCCCTCATGTTTGGGATCCACACCTCTGAGGACCAGCCCAATACAAAGGCACCCTGGCTGACAATGATTACAGCTGACTACAAGGTGGGTGCTATTATTACCCCCATGTCAGGTTGACATCCTTCACAAAGGCCTCTCTGAGACCTATGACTGTTGTCAGAACCCTGGGCACAAGCTCAATGCCAGATTATGTGCCACCATCCCCTTTGGATACGACATGGTTCCAATAAAGTAATACATTGATGGTAACCTACTGAACACTGATGTTGGTATAAGGGAACTGGGAACATAGGTTAACAGTGAGCTCTCTGCTGACCACCACAGTGTCACTGTCTTCCAAAAGTCCTTCCATGTGTCATTTCTCTTGACTAAAGGTGTTGAATACAGGAAGTAAAATTATAGTGTTTCACTATATTCTTCCCTCAGTAGGCCAAACAATGTGTACTATGGCCCATTTGCCATGTACCCCACTGGACACCTGCAACAACAGGAGAGGCTGGAAATGTACCTCACAAAGAGGATCTTAGGTACTACACACTTGCCCCATATGGACAGACTCCAACAACTCCAAAGAATCTCTGTCTCATATTGCCTACTTAGGTGTGATCTCTGTCTGACATACACAGCCATGGCTGACCCAACCCTGTCAGGAATACTACATCTGAATAAACCAATCTGTCCACACAACATGCCCCAGATACCTCAACCCCATCCTTACAATTAACAGAACATGCTGGAGGGACAGGTTCACAACCCAGAGACTGGCCACGCTATGGAATAGATGTCACATACATGTCAAGTAGATCACATCACTGGCCCTCTTCAAGAGAAATATAGAGAAGTGGATGGGGAATAGAATACCCACCATGGAGATCACTCCACTGACTATACTCAGTAAACACACTGGAGAGTATCATCAGGTGGCATGATGTCAGCGTATTCTCATGGGCTAGCCTTGTAAAGCCTCCATGGCCATTTGCCATGTACACACCTATGAATCTTTGAATCTATGGATCTCAGTACGGTCAAATGTGTGTGTGTGCATTAGTGTGTATAAAAGTGTTTGTGAGTATGTAAACATGTGGGTGAAAGTAGTTGGTGGCCCATCTCACCCAGTGCAACTACCATTGCCATACCTTACAAATGCTGTAGATGGTATTCACTATATAGGTACCTTGGGACACTTCCCAACCTATAAGCTCTGTGGTGCATGCAGTAACTGTATAAGACTATAATACCAATAACTACATAGCTAGGGGTTCTAATATGAGTCCTGGCAAATATATGTGTGTGTGTGTGTGTGTGTGTGTGTGTGTGTGTGTGTGTGTGTGTGTGTGTGTGTGTGTGTGTGTGTGTGTGTGTGCATGTTATTGTGTGTAAGTGTGTATATGTATAGGGTACAGTATTGTGTGGCCTCTCACACCCAGTACAACACCCATTGTCATAATTTGCAAGGCCTGGTGATGTCCCTCACCTTAGAAGTACCTTTGGACAAGTGTCACCCCATAAGCTTTGTGGCACGTGCAATAAATGCATTACAATGTAGTAACAATAAATAGATAGGTAGGGGTTCTAATCTCAGTCCTGGCAAATTTGTGTGAGAGAAGAGTATCTTGTGTTTGTGTGAGAATGACAGCCACTGGATGGGATTTCATATTTTATGCATGGTACTCACAGTACACATTCCTAGATCTACTGTATGAGGTCCGCTGTTCACATCAACTGTAGTGGTATCTGTAGATGCTCTTCAGCCCTATAAGCCTAGTGCAACAGTATGGAATAGTATGGTATGTATAACAAGATAGGTTGGTCTGCTAATATCAATGCTGGCAAGTGTGTGTGTTTGTGTGTGTGTGTGTGTGTGTGTGTGTGTGTGTGTGTGTGTGTGTGTGTGTGTGTGTGTGTGTGTGTGTGTGTGTGTGTGCGCGCATTGGTGTGTATAGCAGTGGTTGTGAGTTTGTAGACTTGTATGTGACACTATTATGAGTACTCTCACACCCAGTACACCCACCATTGCCGTACCTCACAAGGCCTCATGATATTATTCACCTTACAGGTACAATATAATGCCACCTGCAAAAACTGCATAATATTGTGGTACCACAACTTGATGGGTAGGGGTTCCAGACACAACACTGGCAACTGTGATCCTGTGCATGCATATGTGTGTGTGTGTGTGTGTGTGTGTGTGTGTGTGTGTGTGTGTGTGTGTGTGTGTGCGTGTGTGCGTGTGTGCGTGTGTGTGTGTGTGAGAGCGTGTGTGTGTGAATAGTATTCTCTGTGTGTTTGGTCGACACAATATCCTCTGGGGTTGAGGGTGTTAGCAATCGTAGGTATATTCCACCCACCACACTTACCATTGTCCACTCTACTAGAGCTGATGCCAGCCAACACAGACTTATATACAATCCCTCAGCCCTATAAGCTGTGAGGCACATGCAAGAACTGTTACACAGCCCTGGGAAATGTATGCAGATACAACTGTACCTCGGCAATGACATGGTCGATGTGTTACAACACTGCCATACCCCTTGTTGGTGATGTCTGCAGGGCCACATTTTGCTGACACACAGACACCTGGAACACAAACAGGATACAGCATGTGAGAACACATTCACTTAGTGTTACTAACACCAATAATGCATTATGGCTGAAAAGGCACACGCACACACTCTGATGTGTACCTATTACAAATGCCAGATAACAGCACCTTACCCAGCATTAAATAGTTGCACTCTACTAAAAAGTCACCCTATGCATCAGACCCATATTAGCATGTCACTGCATCGACGGTATGGATGGCAGGGATGTGGCACAGGTATCATCATATGCACAGGGTGTTGTGTGGGTTTGACAGAAGCTTAGGTTGGGCCATACAGTTGATATCATGTGTGTTTGTTTGAGGAGTGTTCATTAAATGGGCTGTGCAGGGGTGGTGTATGTGTGTGTGTGTGTGTGTGTGTGTGTGTGTGTGTGTGTGTGTGTGTGTGTGTGTGGAGGTGACTTGTCTGATGATGATGTGTATGTGTGTGTGTATATGTTAGTATGCACACAGTCACGCCATGTAGAAGCCCCACACAGGGGTATTTTGGACAGTTATGGGCTGTAAATGGCAGGGTGTACAGTTCACCATCTCCAGCCATGGACATGGGAACTGGGCCTGCCAAGGGTATCACTGGAACTACCAGGGCCGAGTCCAGATGCAGTACTACTCCCCGATGGTGACTGCTGCCTGCTGGATCCGCGTCCCTGTTGGGACCAGCCAGAATCATGTGCCCATGGCCTGCTGCATCATGGCGTGGACAGCACACCCCCTTCAGTAGTGCTGGTGGTACAGTCAGTATGGGAACATGATGGTGCATGGCCACATAGACCCTCAGCTGATCGTGGTGCTGCTCTACATCCATGTGGCTGCTGGCCATCATCCTCCAAATGCTCAAGCACAGATATCCCATGGTTGAGGAGTGCCAAGGTCTCCTCCCACCATTTATCCATGACCTCAGTACACTCACGGATGGCCACAGTGAGTTCACGAATATTGCCACAGACACCAGGGATGTGCTCATCCATGACCCTGTCTATATGTCTTGTGTTAGGTTCATTACATGCCTGTGCCTCCATGACAGCCCGAAACATGCATCTGGTGACTGCTGCTGTGGCACTTGCACCAGGGGCATGACAGGCTACAATCCTCCTCAGAGCACCCCTGCCCATCTGCCTGTGTGGGACCTCAACATCATTCTGGCTATGGCTAGTGCCTGCACTCTCTCTTGCCATAGTCACCATAGTAGCCTGTTCCATGTCACCACCCGCCAACTGTCCATTATCTGTGGCCCCTGTGATGGGGTATGTGTGTGCATTGTGACTGTGTCCAGGAATGGGGTTGACAATAGTGGGATGCCAACCAATGGCACAGATTTAGCCCCTGACAACCCCACCTGGGCCTTGATATGAGTATCATCACAATCATATTCTGCAGAGACACTGACATCAGAATCAGAGCAGGAGGGACCGTGGCCACCATGTCCACCTGTGAGGGAACAACATATGTAAATTACTACCAGCAGTATAAGGTTTGCTGGGACATACACACACACACACACACACACACACACACACACACACACACACACACACACGCACACACACACAAACACACACATATACAGGTGAGGTGCCTCAAAGGCATTACACGGACCTCACATTAGCTGACTGGGGGCATTCACGAGACACAGTCAGACAATAACATACACACTCTGGACAGACCCTCAGCATCATGCAGTGCAGCCCTTTCCAATTACTATTGCTACTAATATATACCTCTGGGATACGTGAGTGGTGTTAGTAGGTGATGGCCCTTCAACTAGTACACACTGCACCCATGTAAATTATTGCTGTTCACCTGTATAGCACTGTGGCAACTCCTACAGAACATACATCCCAGCTGTATAGGGTTTTGCTGAATGTCTACATGTGTGGCTCATATGTTTGTTCTGCTCCTCATAACACCTGTGTTTGTCTGATATATTACTGGGTTGACTCGTGGATTGGTGCCACTAATTAATGTCCTAATTTGAGGTGCAGTCTGCATAACCTGCAGTACATGTATGTTAAAACAAAGCCAGTTACTCAAACAACTTCCCAAGCTTACAGTGGATATAGTAAGTGTACACACACCAGTTAACATGCCAGGTTTTTGTTATATATCACATGAGACCTCATAAATCAGGTCATAACATTGTCATCATTTCATAAGACATATAACCTGTGCAATCCAACTGGAGAACAAACACATTAGTTACAGGTAATATATGGTAAATTAAATAGGTACAATAAGCTGGTTGCATGAGTGTGCACACCCTTAAAGTAATACTCTGTTAAAGCACCTTTTGATTTAATCACAGCATTCAGTCCTCTTGGGAAGGTGTCTATCAGCATGGTACATCTTAACTTGCCAATGTTTGCACAACACCGCCAACTATGTCAGATTGCAAGGGAATCCCCTGTGCACTGCCCTGTTCAGGTCACCCTGCATATATCCTATTGGGCATAGGCGTGTACTCTGGCTGGCCAGTGCATAATGTCACAGGTGTTCTGGTGAAGCCATCCTTTTGTTTATTTGGATGAATGGTTTGGGCCATTGTTGTGTGGAAAGGTGGAATTCCTTACCATCCACAGCAATGTGGCAGACACCAGAAGGACTGGAGCCATAAGGGACCAGTGTTTGGAACTGTTCATAATCACCCCCAACTACGGCCCCAGTTCCAGCATGTGAACAGTAACCCCAAAGCAGGATACTGCCATCACCATGCTTCACCAAGGGGGTGGTGTTGTGGTGATGTGCAGTGGTGCTATTGTGCCAAACACACCTGTCAGAATTGTGGCCAAAGAATTCAACCATGGTCCCATATTACCATAACACATTTTACCACTTGCTTTTTGGAGTCCTGATGTATTGTTTTCGGACTTTCTCCAGGCCTGGATATTGTTTGGTGTGAGGAACTTCTGCCATCTTCCAACCCTACCCTATAGGCAGGACATATGGAGACTATGGAAAGATTGTTGTGACATGTAGTACACACCCAATACTTGCCAGAGATTCCTGCTACTCCTTCACTGTTGCTGTAGGGCTCCTGGCAGCCTCCCTGGCCAGATCTGGTCTTGTATTCTCATAGAATTTGGTGGGATGTTCACTCCTTCTCAATGTCACTGTAGCCCCATATTTTCACCACCTTTTGATGACTGTCTGCACTGTGTTCCATGGTATGTACAATGCTGTGGAAATGTTTTGGTACCTTTCTCCAGACTGATACATCTCAAACATGTGGTCCCTTAGCAGCTTCATCAGCTCTATGCAAACCATGGCTGTTGCTGTAGCAGGAAACTGGTTATATGTTAGGATAATCCTGGTATGACAGCTGACCATTATTTGCTATTAATCAAAGAGTCTCTGTAATTGATGGCAGGAGTCTACCCAATAAGATGTACTGCTGTAGTTATATCAAAAGCTGCCTCAACACAGTAGTAGCTTCAGCCTGTGCACACATATGCATCAAGGTTGTTGTACTATTGGTGTGTGTCATTATTGTTCCCCTAATAGATTTGTTTGCTTTACAATTGAATTGTACAGGTTATAAGTCAAATGAAAGGTTGGGAGTATTTTGAACTTGTCTATTGTCCTCTCATTTTTGTATATCACAAATACCTGGCATTCTAACAGGTGTGTACACCATTTATATGCACTGTATACCACTAATTTATACAATATGGTCCTAGTTTTGAGCCTTTGTCCCTCATTTTGTCAGTTTTTGTCCAGATGTCCTGCAATGACAGGTTGTGAGGACTGCTACATATATGTGACATCTCCTGCAAATGGGCCCTTTGATGACCACCATGATGCAATTCAGTAACCACTACCACAAGTGAACATGCAGATATTGCCAAATGGCCGAGTGCAACAGTTGTGTGCATGGTCACACTTATTAACTTTAGCATGCCTGAGGTACTGGTGAGTCACAACAGGAAAATCCCATACTTACCAGCTTCAGGCTGCTGTCCCATGTGCAGACCAGAGGGACCTATGTAGTTGTGAAGGAGACATATTGTCAGTAGATTCACATTAGGCATTGGTACAAGATGAATGCTACATTTCTGTACATGTACAGTACAGTACATATTATGGTATTACACAATTTGCTTTTCTTCACCATAGATGTGCACTTGTGTGCATTACTAAACCCTACCCACTAATCCATTTTTGCACTGACATATGCATCTAGAGACTCTACAGTAATTAGTTTAAATGCTACCTCATTACATTGATGTGCAATTTGGCCTTATCTGGATGCTCCTCACCTGTTACCTGGGTGCCATTCACCTTCACAACTGCTTTTTTCCATATTTGAGGTTGTGTGGGGGCTACCCCAAGGTTGGCAAAGAGCTCCTCTGTCACCGTAAATGGGCCCTGTGTGGCTGGCCCTCCACCGGTAGCAGTACGGTCCCTCATTACAGCAGTAGCCCTTTGTCAGGCACAAGGTATCAGGTCACTTGCTCTATGACTGACCTGATCGTACATGCATCTATGGTGGCCCAAGATGTTCACTCTGTGGATGATCTCTTCCTACAAGGCAGTCCACTCCCACAGATTTTGCTGGCTATGTCCAAAAAGAATGGCATAGTTTAAGATTACAGCTTCTGTGATGGCTGCTGTCTCCTCATCGGTGTAAGGTGGCTGCTACTGCATGGCACCTGGAAGACATAAACAGGAAAACACATCACAGGACCTCAAACATTGCCTAGAGTTCTTTACAGAGCCAGCACATGAATATGGATTATTATTAGCCACCACTTACAAACACATCATACCCCTGTACCTAGCAGCAGTGTATGAACATGCATTGTACTCCTGGTCCTGATGTGTCATGTTCCCCCCAATGAGGGCCAGGATGTTGAATAAACTACCATTCACCATTCACCATTCACATTTGTGTAAAAGAATGACAGTGGCCATGTTCCTTGCAGATGGGATGTCAGTGATGCTCAGGATTTGCTTGCATACAGTGTGTAATGGAGCTGGAAGCATATGCCTGGGTTAATGTAGGATGCAGACAGGAATGTTATCAGGCCCCAAGGGGACTTGCTTTTGTTAACTTTGATTAAGCAGTTTGCACCTGATCCATGATAATGAGGGGAGGGGTGTGTGTGCTGTGAATATCCACCTATACTGATGGTGAGCCGGGGGGGGGTGATGTTTGCCCTAAACCGGTCTACAGCAAGTTGGCTGTAGCTATGGTGCATGTGTGCATGTGCTGTGATTGACCAACATTACAGGGTGCGTTGGGCTGTTGCCTCTGAGACTGCAGATGTATGTGAAGATGGTCTTGTGATTGCCTTAGTGGATGTGTCCAATTTGTATTCATTGTTAGCCTTACAGTAAACCACCTGTGACCTAATATGCTCATTCTGACAAAGGTTGACATGCTGCCCACTTGGTGCCTCCTCCTACTTTGCCCTGTACAGCCAATATAGCATCACATTATGTGTTTTGTGCATTGCTGCTGTCCAGCAAATGGGTTTACTCTACTTTGGTGGATACAGATTTTACAAGTAAGGCTGAGGCCATACAGCTATCTGAGTGGTCATATATCTGTTTGTAGTAGGCATGGACACAAAGTCATAACACAGTTGGCCACCTCTACAATTTCAACGTGATACTCATGCTTATTGTACTACACATGTCTGTGTCCAGGCAATGTCACAACCAGTAGTTGTAGAAGTGTAACTCTGTTGAATGCACAAAAACTAAGGTTGCACATGTGTACAACATGTACCACTTATTTACCTGACATTTTGCATCCCATGTCAGTTGTTATGAGGCAGCCAGGTACACCTACCCATACATACATATGCACTGGTAATATCTGCTATACCTTTCTGTTCTATGTCACTGTAACAAACTGTAATTACAGTCTTGCTGCCCAGTTATTCCTGTCAACCTGTTAGGGCAGGACATCTGGAGGATGCCACACATACATGGTGGGTTATAGACCAAGATTAGTGAAACATTGTTCATATTGATATAACACACGTATGCCATTTGATAGTACAGTAGCCTTTGCATTCACAGATATACCCTGGAGGATTTCCGCTGCTGATATGGCAGGCAGAGAGGAGAAAGGCTAGGAGTGTGGTAGTGAGGGTAGGACCTTTTAATGTTGCAAGCATGACTGGTATGGGGATAGAGCTAACTGATATGATGGACAAAGGAAAGGTGGATATATTGTGTGTGCTAGAGACCAGATGGAAGGGTGCTATGGCTGTGTGTATCAGAGTTGAGTACAAATAGTTCTATCATGGTGTGTATAGGGGTGGACATGGTGTAGGGGTTACCCTGAAAGAACATTATGTCAAGGGTGTTTTTGGAGGTGATAAGAGTGTTGGGTAGAGTGATGTTTATGAGGCTGGATATTGATGGTGTAGTGATGACAGTTGTTAGTGCATATGCTCCACTAGTTGCTTGTGTGATGGGTGAGACAGGAGTACTTTTGAGTGGTTGGATGAAGTGGTGATGAGTGCACCCAAGGGTGAGACACTGGTGATTGCAGCAGATTTCAGTGTGCAAGTTGGTGAAGGCGACAGAAGGGTTGTAGAAGTGATGGGTAGGTATGGTGTTAAGCAAAGGAATGCAGAAAGTGTGATGGTGGTGGAGCCTGCAAAAGAGGTTTGACATGGCTGTGGTGAATATGTATGTTTACAAGACCAAGGGGCATAGGGTGGCATACAAGAGTGGTGGGAGATGCACACAGGTGGATTATCTCATATGCAGGTGGGCCTGTTTGAAGGAGAATGGAAACTGTAAAGTGGTGACAGTGGAAAGTGTAGTTAGACAGCATGGGCTGCTGGTCTGTGGGATGACATTAGTGATCAAGAAGAGGGGGAGGAGTGTGAGGGAACACCAAAAAGCAAATGGTGGATACTGTAAAAGGGAGATTGCGAGCTTGGTTCAGGGAAGAGTTACGATAGGCAGTGGGTGGCAGTGAAGAGTTACCAGATATCTGGGTAACTACATACAGGCTTGTAAGGGAGATGAGTAGAATGGGACTCGGTGTGCCATCTGGACAGAGGAATGAGGACAGGAGACCTGGTGGTGGAATGACAGTTTAGGGAAGTATACAGCGAAAGAGGTTGGTGAAGGAGAAGTGGGATTGTCAGATATATGAAGAAAGTAGACAGAAGTATAGGGAGATGGGGTGTGCATGACAAAAAGATTGGTGGCAAAGGCTAAGGATGGGGCATCTGAAGGGTTGTATGTAAGTTTGGACACCAAGGGTGGAGGATAGGATCTGTACCAATTAGCTGGACAAAGGCACATAGCTAGGAAGGATGCTCAGCAAATAAGGTTGATAAAGGGTAATTGTGGAAACATACTCACAAGCAAGGAGAGTGTGTAGAGCAGATGGAAACAGTACTTTGATGGGCTGTTGAATGAGGAAAATGAGAGATAGAGAGAGAGAGAGAGAGAGACAGTTGGATGATGTGGGTATGGTGAATCAGGAAGTGCAACAGAGTATCAAGGGGGAAGTGAGGATAGCTATGAAGAGGTTTAAGAATTGAAAGGCTGATGGTCCAGATGATATACCTGTGTAAGTAGCTGGCCTAGCAGTGTCACAGTCAGTATTGTTCAACACACACTCCAGTAGTAGTCATATGTGAGTCATCCTTTCCTGAGGTGACTCAGGGGCCTGAGCTGCATTATATGTCACTGCAGACAGACACAGATGCTATGGCCATAGGTTCTGATCAGCAATATATCAGTACAGCAAGTCTTGTTGAGACATATATGTTAAACTTCCTATTTCCCATTATTACATACCACCTACTGAAATCCATTACATGCATACTTCTTTGACATACCTTTTTTTTTCAAGTGTAGGTAGCTATATCCTGCTTGCTGTTTGTTTTTTTCTACCTCTCTCTCTCTCTCTCTCTCTCTCTCTCTCTCTCTCTCTCTCTCTCTCTCTCTCCAGGATGTAGGGTATACAGCTGTTTTGCATAGGCAGCAGCTTCCCCCACTTTCTAATTGCATGTAGAACAGCTGTGGTATCATTACTATTTATTTATTTATTTTATTTATTGCATTTGTTTACCGGGAAAGTCCACTGGGCCTAGATGAGCCCATTTTCAGTGGAGGCCCGGGGAGAAAAGCTCCACATAAAATTCACATTACAGAAATACAAATATCAAAATACAAATATCAGAAATGTCGCACTATTTACAGTCTTTGAGCAATTCTATTGCAGTTTTATGGTAGTCCATCGATGAGAGTAACATGTACTTTTGGTCATTACAGTAGCCAATTGCATGGAACACACACTCATAACTGAGTACTTTATGTGGGCATTGGCCCTTTACCTTGCCTGTGAGGAGGACTTCATGGAGATGTGTGACAAACAGCATCACAGAGGGTAGATGGAAATACATCTTACAACAAATACTGTGGAGACAGCCCAACAATCTGGGGAAGAATGTTCCAGACATAGGGACCCCCCACTTTGTCAGGCTTGGTCCAGATTCATTGCACCAAGGGGTTCTGAGCAAACCTCTCAACTGGCCAGATTGTGTCAGAATGTACAGGTTTATTGCTCATATTTCCGGTCTGTTCCACACATTCCTTAATTGTATTTATATGGTACATCAGTGTGATGATGTCAGGATTCCTGTCAGTAAGTGCTGACATACATTTCATTTTCTGAACTCACATCCTTCAGAACATGTATGCTGAAACTTACCCTGTTTCTCTTGCAACATTCCACATTTATAAGAGCAATATTTACATTATGTCCCTAGTTTTGGCATATTGTCCCCCCATTTTCAAAGCCATTAGAGGGAATTTTTGCAGTAGAAGGTTGAGCAGTATGGTGCTGAGGTATGACTCCACCACATGTTATAAGCATATACAAAGAAATCGATAAAAATGACATAAAACAATACTTCCATACCTCTCAACTAAGGCACCTTCACAACTCTCGCAAATTCTGGCAAACTATTAACTGCCTCCTTAACCCAGGTAACCCCCCACCCACATCCAATACCTCCAAATTCATAGAATCCCAATTTAACTCCCACTTTATTAACTCTATCACCTCCCTCCGAGATAACCACCAAAACGTATCTCTCTCAATACCCCCCTCTACCTCTGACATCTCTACCTCTTTCTCTTTCAAATCTGTCCAAACCGCCTATATAAAAAAGCTCCTCAGCAAACTTAAGCCAAGCAGCCTAGCTGCAGACCAACTCCCCAATGTATTCTTAAATATTACTGCCCCATCTATTGCTTTTCCTATATCTCACCTTATCAATAATTCTATCTCAGAACAATACATACCTCACCTCTGGATAATAGCACATATCATCCCCCTCCATAAGGGTGGCCCCTCCAGGGAAATCACAAACTATCGTCCCATTGCCATCCTCCCACCCTTGGCTAAAATCCTAGAGAAATGTATTCATCAACAACTCCAAAATCACCTCATCAATAACAACCTACTATCCCACTCCTGGCATGGATTCAGGCCTAAGCACAGTATTAATACAGCCTTATTATCATTTATCGACACCATTCCTCACCTTATGAACAATAGTGTCCTAGTCTCAGCCATCTTCCTTGACATGTCAAAGGCATTTGATACTGTCTCCCACCAGCTTCTCCTAAAAATACTTACTACCTACTATCCCATTTCATCCACTCTTACATGGTTTAAGAGCTACCTATCTGACTGTAAACAGGCCACTAAATGGGAGAAAAATCTCTCTCCTCTGCTACCAGTGTCCACAGGTGTACCCCAAGGATCTATACTCAGCCCCCTCCTTTTTATCCTATTTACCAATAATATAAACTCAACAGCCCAACTCACAACAATCATACAATATGTGGATGATACATCTCTTATCTGCTCTGCCCCAACCCTCCAAGAACTTCAAGATAAGACACAAAAAGCATTTCAGGAAATAGAAACCTACCCATCCAACCTCAATCTCATTTTTAATCCCAAAAAGAACAAAGTGATGTTTTTCACAAGCAAACCAACCAGTAACCACTCTCCATCCATCACAATTCATTCCACCAATGGAACCAGAATTGAACCCACAAGCCATCCCAAACTCTTAGGTGTTACTATAGATGATAGGCTGAAATTTGATATTCACATTTCCCTGTCAATTAAAAAAGCCCATGCCAAACTTGGATCTCTCTACCATGCCAAACCTTTCCTGACAAACCAAGCCAGACTAGTCACTGCTAGATCCCAACTTCTATACACCCTACTCTACTACTCACACATATTTATAAACCTCTGCAAAACTGACTTTAACAACCTATCACCCTGCTATAATAAAATTGCAAAATTTGCCAACAGTCACCCCCATAAATCTCATCACTACTCTGCTCTCCAACAACTGAATTGGCTCAAGCATCCCAACCTGTTAACACTGAATCATCTCACCTTTGCATACAAAATCATTCACAACCCCAACCTATGCCCCTCACAGTACTCCCTAGTTAAATCACAAGTCATACTTGGCCACTTAGATCTTCTGGCAGAATGATGCTAACAACAGCCCAGTCACACAACTACCATGACCACTGTCTCTACTCTAATAAAATAGCTAAGACCTGGAATGCTCTCCCCCAACAAATCCAAAACACTCCCAACTACTATGCCTTTAAAACCAAAACCAGAGAACATCTCAAATCTAGGTGGCTGTGCTCCAGCTGTTCTCCTGGATAATAAGTCCCTCCCAATCAACTTTTTCTCACCCCCCCCCCCACCAAAACAACTTTATATTTTTTGTTCCAGCCCATTTTAGATTGTTAACTTTGCAGCATTCACTGGCATTTTAAGTGGGCTACAACCTATGACACTATACCCCCTTCTCTCAAACAATTTCACTCACTTGATATCAACAATGCTAGCAACATCTTAAGTTTTATATCTGCTCAACTGGAATACACATGTATTAGTTTTGTATTAAGTGTATTATTATTGGTATTTAATTTTATGATTTTATGATTTTTATTTTTATCTGTACAATAAGTGTGTGTATGTGTGGAGCTTTTCTCTCCCAGTCAATGCTGAAAATGGTCTCCATGGCCCATTGGACACTACCCGGTAAACAAATGTAAAATAAATAAAATAAAATATATGTATATCTCTATAAATAGTTGTATATGCTTTCTCATATTTATCTCACCAGACATATCTTATATGTGTATATTCATATATAGAAACATGACTGATCAAACAGTGTTTTTCATTACTATTCAATGCCTGTACTGAATGATATATTTGAAAAATCAACAGTGATTTCTACAGCTTAGATGGTGTAGTAGTACATTGCTCTGACTAATGTGCTCAGAGTCCTGGGGTTGAGACTTGGCAGCGTTGATTATTTTGTTGCTGGACAGAACAATGACTGATGGAGACAGGGTGACTAAGGCAGTTTTAAGCAGCTGTAAGCATGTTTGCACAATGGTAAGCAATGCCAACAGACATTTAACCATACATATGCTTAAACTCTGTAGGCATCACTTAGCATCGCCCAAACTCACTTACTGCTGCATACTGCCACTTACTCCAGCTTACCCCATGCTAATTTCTTTAAAAGAAAAGAAAAAAGGAGTTATAGGACAGTGGTGAAAAAAGAGGCATGCAGAGGGAAAAACAATATGAGAGATAGCTAGGGATGTACAGGATGGGAGTAGGTAAGGGCCATAGCTGTCTATTTCTTCTACAGCAACAACTGTGCACTTCTACAAAATTTTGAGGTAAATTTGAACACTCAAACCCCTGAAAGAGGGGTGAGGACAACAGTAATGTGTTGTTAAGCCAATTGGACCAGATTACATGTGTCCAGTGGACACTTGTGCAAAATGGACAGCTATGTATGGGGCGTATTTTTTTTTTTTTTTGGGAACAGTATATCTTTCTTTTTTCTTTTTTTTTTAAGGTGAAAGTGGGATGTTGGGGAAGGATAGCAGGTATAATTGGGGAGGTAAGTTGGGTAGGAAGACAGACGGCAGACAAGACAGCAGACACGGGCGGTATATGACACATCGGATGCCCATGAGCCCCCAAATTGATACAGTGGGACTGAGTTCCCCACCCATGGGCAGTCACCACTGCACCTTCACAGCCCCAAAGGTGGCTGTGCTGAGGGGCTGAGCAGGAAGGGCAGGCTGACCCTCAAGATGCACCACACAGCCCTCAAGCTGGCTTAGCTAATCTCCAAACTCATTTTGGAGCTCGCTACACACCAAACCTCAGACCTGACTATGGCTGATGGTGTCCTGTCAGTGCACACTCCCGGGGGGGACGGGCCCCTTCCCCTGAGGCAGTTCCACCCAAAGGTGGTGCAGGACCAGCAGACAAGGAAGTCCCAGGTTGGGTCCCAGCTGTGCTGGGGCCCCATGCCATGGCCAGATGAGGTGGGACAGCTGGATCCACTGGGATCAGCCTTTCCAGACATGCTTTGGTATTGAGGTTTTACAACATATGTTTGTTGGTCATGAACAACACATTCCAGGATTAGTTATAACAGCATGCATGGTTGTTCCAATTGATCCCATAAAACAGATTTGAAACAGTTGCATAGTAAACAGAACACATGCATATATGGAACCACAGTGGGCATTATAACAACATGCAGGTTACATTGATAGCAACAGGCCAATAATGATAGTATTTGAACAGGGAACATTAATAATCAAACCTTTAAATATTTGTAGAACAATAGGACACATGTCCCAACAGTTGGTTTGGTGAAAAACATACCCGTTGATATAGGCATATAATTACTGGTGCAGATAGGGTGGGGGAGAGAGAGATATGTCAATTAATAACTGTATAGGCTTCAGTTGCTCACAACTGTAATGATCATTACTCTACTCATTACTCTCCAGGTATGACCTAACTTTACATCTACCTATGGCCTTGGGTTGGGCAGTGGTATGTTTGTACACAGTGTATTAATAATGTCTTTCCAAGGCTGATATGAACATTCCCTTACCTGGAAGACCTGTGGAGGCAATGTCTGTTAACACTACCTGACTGTTTCTACTCATATTCACATAGTCAAGGTTACATATGTGCACTCATACTGTGTATGTGTGTGTGTGTGTGTGTGTGTGTGTGTGTGTGTGTGTGTGTGTGTGTGTGTGTGTGTGTGTGTGTGTGTGTGTGTGTGTGTGTGTGTGCGTGTGTGTGCTACTGCTATAGTCTGCCTTGATTTCTATCGGTCACCTTGGGTGTTGGCAGCAGTGACCAATAGCCATGACAGCATGACACCTGAGAGACATTTATCAGAGGAGACTACTTGGTGTATGTACTTATCTTGCTGTCATTTGCAGCCTTGGGATTGGACAGTGGGTGCTGTACACAGTGCATAAGTACAGCATCCTTATAGCTAAGATATACCTTTTCTTACCTGGCAGACCTGTGGTGGAAATTTCTAACACCACTTGTTTCTACCCATATCCACATAGTCAAGGTTACATATGTACACTCATATTGTGTGTGTGTGTGTGTGTGTGTGTGTGTGTGTGTGTGTGTGTGTGTGTGTGTGTGTGTGTGTGTGTGTGTGTGCTGCTATACTCATCCTTGATTTCTATTGGTCACCCTGGATGTTGGCAGTAGTGACTACTAACTGTGACAGCGTGACACTTGGGCACATTTACTGGAGGAGACTACTTGGTGTATGCACTTATCTTGCTGTCATTTGCAGCCTTGGGGTTGGACAGTGGGTGTTGTACACAGTGTATAAGTAGAGCCTACTTACAGCTAAGATATACCCTGTCTTACCTGGCAGACTATCTGACTGTTTCTAAACATATTCACATATTCCTGGATGAAATTATGCATACAGCTTACTACCACTCCCGGAATTCGAACCATGCTTGTTTGTGCCAAAAAATACAACAAGTTTGTGCTTCATCAGAATGCACTATTGTGGAACTGTTGTCTCTTGTTTGACTGTTTTCCACCTAATACTCTCTTGGTTGTACAATCTGACCTTGTAATTCTGACATTCATGCATGGCAGATAGTTCTTATACTGTGTATTCATACTTTGACATAGTATAGTCTGGGAAACACTGGTTAACACAACATTACTATTTGGGTATCAGATCTTGGTGGGATGGAACATTTCATATAGTTAATCTCCTGTTTTACAATTCCACAATCTTTGTCAGATGAACCTCAATTATTTAATGATTTCAGAGCAATAGTTGCTGTGCAGAACCTGTACACATTTAGATTCATACCACCGCATACCAAAGTAAACACAACCAGTCTGGGGTTTTGAGTTTTATTGACAGTACTGACACTTTTATTGATATATACCCTGTACGTCACTATTACTCTGCTAATGTATTGTTTATTCAGTACAAACAATACAGATTTTTAAATACTGACAGATGACATGCTACTCCTTTCTATTTATTTGCACTGAATACTACAAGCTAGATTTGTACTCACCAGCCTCACGATGCAGTCTTAGCAGCCTGTTGATATGGGCCTCCATGTCCGTGGCCTTGTCATCTGCAGTTGCACAGGAGATAGAGAAACATTTATGCATACCTATCCATCACATACACAGGCTGGACTTTGGCAAACACTAATTGATACTGATACTTACACATGTCTGGAACATTCCCTGCCCATGCATCTTGGACCCACAGGTCCAAGAGCACCCTCTTCCTATGGTTCAGGTCAGCAAAATGTTTCTAGACCTGCTCACCATTCCATGGGATGCCAGTGGCACTGGTGAGATCACGTGCAAGATGGTCCCAGGCCTCCGCTTTGTATTGGGAGCCCTGGCACTGACCCTGCAGCAGTCTCCCCTCAAGGTCTTTCACTAGGAGTCCAACCATGACCTTGGACTCCTGAATGCCCCAGCGCTGTGCCTGAAAGTGTGATCCTTCACCAACTCCAGCCATAGTGCCTGCAGTGAGCAGCTACTACTGGTTATGGGCTGCATTCCTGCCTGTAATGTCTAAATAGAGCTGATTTCCCACCCTTTTCTGTGATTGGCCGATTTTCAATATGGTGAGCTAAGCTAAGCGATGCACAAAGTTGGTTAGCTAAAATAAGCATTGCTTAAAGGGGTAGATGCTAATCACTGCTTATTAGTGTACAAATCTGCTTAGCTATGCTAATTATTGCTAAGCATTTCAATTTAAGCAATGCTTACACCGGCTAAGCATAGCTGAGCAAAATTTAGTGTTGTTCAGCTTTTATTTTATGGACTTTCAGGATTATGGGGTTGATTCGTTATTAATGACATCTTATGATATGTATGTTTACCTTCCATAACATCCCCCATGTGCTTTCATTACATTATATTCTTGTGTGGCTATACTGTATGGGACACTTGTGTTTAAATGGGGGTTTCACATCTGTACTACACTGACACCTTATATTTGGACCTGCTACACTACCCTGGTTAACAAATACATATTATTTACTACCTATTTATCAAAAAAGATATTGTAGTGCTGTTTTCACATATAAAAATGAGTGGAATGCACTGGGGCTCGAATCATGAATGACTTCATGCTAAGTGAAAGCTGTAACCACTACGCTATCACACTTTGGACATTTTGGCTGTATATTTCTATTTAGCTCCTTTGGATGTTTAAGCTATGCTGAACACAGCTGCACCACATACACACCTGCTCAGATTCACTTAAACTTTAGTGGGGATGGGGAAAAAATATTTGTTTTATTTATCTTAGTTTAGGGATATGCACATAGCTAACAGTCATACCTGTCAACCTCTTAGAGCATAAAATCTGGGCAAAGCCTAACATGATGGGGGGACAAAGAGGGATAGATTTTAAATTTTGCTCTTACAAACGTAGAAAGTTGATAGAATAATAGGTTTTGCATTAGCCATGACTTTTTTGAAGGATGTGGAGTCTTAGACTCAAATGTTTGCCATTATTTTATGACTTCCATCCTCAGCTCTTTGTCAGAAAAGTACAGATTTTAGGAGGAAGACACCTAACATATGCAGCAAAATTCTGCATTCTACGAAAATCTGTACAGTTGAGAGGTATGCAACAGTGTCTGCGGACACCCTTAGAGCATAAAATCTGGACAACGCCTAACATGCTGGGGGGACAAAGAGGGACATATTTTAAATATTGCTCTTACAAACTTAGAGAGACAGTTGATAGAATAATAGGTTTTGCATTAGCATGAATTTTTTGAAGGATGTGGAGTCGTAGACTCAAATGTCTGTCATTATTTAATGGCTTCCATCCTCAGCTCTTTGCCAAGCAAGTATAGATTTTAGGAGGAACACACCTAACATATGAAGCAAACATCTGCATTCCGCAAAAATCTGTACAGTTGAGAGGTATGCAACAGTGTCCATAGGCACTGTTTTTGTTTACAAAGTGCCGTATGGTACTTCCTGAGTGCAGAGGTGTGTTTACTGTACAAGCACTGCTCAGGCACACCCCCGGCACTCATTCACAAATCATGTCTGTGCAGGTTATACAGTACCGTGCCTTCATGAATATGCAAGTCGCGCTGCTGTGTTGCATGGGTATGATCCACTCCGTGCAAGAATAGACTTATTCTTGCACAGAGGTTTATTGAATTCCAGGGATTATATAGATCAAGAAACATTGATCTGTTTGGAAAAAGAAGCATCTGAGGAAGTGCAAAAATCTAAAAAAAAAAAATCTATAAACAACAAAACCTAGAGATATTTGAAAAGTATAAAAAAGAAATATGGATATGGGAAAGAAAGAGAGATTTGATATGTTGCAATATTTCTGTAAAGGAGAAAGCCAAATTAATTAATATAAAGAAGGCAGCCACAAAGATATTCAAAGAGAAATACAGGCAAAGGCATATGGACATATAATATTTCACAATAAAAAAAAATATCACAAAGATGGAATGTAGAAAAGAAGATTAGTAAATTAGAAGTTAAAAAAATAGAAGTTGAACTTATGGAGTATCTGTGAAGTGAAGGATTTGGTATAGGAGGTCTAACAGAGGTTACATCACAGCATGATGGAGTGAGTCCCCAAAGTAAGGAGAAGCAGGAAGATCAGGAGACATTTGAAGAAGAAATATGAACATGGGAAAGAAAAAGAGATTTAATATGGTATAATATTTATACAAAGGAGAAAGCAAAACTAATCCATACAAAAAGAGCAGCACCAAAGATATCTGAAGACAAATACAGGCAAAGGAATCTGGACATGGAAAATTTTACAATACAAAACATAAGAAGACAAAGAGGAAAAGTAGAAAAGGAGATTAGTAATGGAGAAGTTAAAGAAATAAAAATTGAGATTATGGAGTAACTGCGAAGTGGAAGATTCAGTTTTGAAAATCTAATTCAGAAAGCACCACAGCAGTATAGAGCAATGGATATCCAAATTAAGGGGAAGCAATTGGTCAAGTGCCTTATGAAGGTATTTTGGAGCATTCCACAGGACCACTAGTATAAACATTCATTTGAAACTAGACAGGAATGGAAGGAACACAAAACTGTGGAAACTCTGATGCAATGAGGAGTGATAGGCCAGTGAGTGACAAGACAATGGATGGCACAGGATGAAATTGAAGAAAATGTGCCGCAGGAAGATTTGAACAGAACTTTCTAAAGAATGCCATCAGGAAATGGAAACCAATGGATGTACCCTAAGTTTTGAAGAAAATGAGCTACAATAAGAGTTGCTTGATTTAAAACACATAGATAGATATATTAAGATCAATGAAAGAAATAGACTGCAGAAGGCCGATAAAACCCAAAAAGTCAGAAGTCTGATAAAACAAGTAAACACAGTAATTAGGACTGTCTGTAGAGATCCATGCAATAGAACAGAAGTAAACAGAATATATTACTGTGCAGCTAAATTAATAACTGATAAAATTCTACCACGAGAACACATGGTAGTGAAGAAAAGGAAGGGGAGAAATCAAATACCATCATGGAAATATTGAACAGAGAAAACTATAAATCAATTTAGACAAGTGTCACTGTTAGAAGACTATAGAAGAGGGAATAGAGCAACAAAAATGCTAAGAAAGGTAGATGTGATAAAAGCAATGCGCAATATTACAACAGGTCAGGATCTATTATGCACTATCGTAAATAAACTAAAAATTTCAGCACAGGTGGAAAAACGTAGAAGATACAAAGATAAATATAAAGGAAAAGTACAAAATAAGAAATTTATTGATGGCCCAAAAGGGTTTTAAAGGGAAATGGGAAACAAGGTAAAAGGAATTGAAAGACTGCCAAAAATAGAAGAATTAGATACATTTTGGAGAAGTATCTATGAAGATCCTGTGGAACATAGCAAAGATGTTAAATGGATAGAAGAAGTAAAAAAAGAATAAGAAGTTTAAAGGTACATGATATGAAATGGTATGAAGTAACATCCAGAGAGATTGAAATAAAGTTAAGAAAAGCCTTTAATTGTAAAACCCAGGGCCAGAGTCAGTACCTAAATTTTGGCTAAAAGTATTAACATCTTTGCATGAAGATTTAGCCACGAGTAAGAGCTATTTATATGCGCACCCCAAACAGACACCAACCTGCTGAACAACAGGAAAAACAATAATCCTACTTAAGAGTGAACCTGCAAGCTACCCTAAAATTATTGATCAATAACTTGCCTTGCAACAACATATAAATTATACATGGGAATTGATGTTGCGAGAGTCTATAATCATTTAGAAGAAAACTCGATTATGGCAGTAGAACAAAAGGGCAATAAAAGAAAGTCATATAGAACAAAGGATCATTTGTTGCTAAATAAAGTCATAGTGGAGAACTGTAAAAAGGGCATGAATCTAAGTATGGCATGGATTGATTACAAAAAAGCATTTGATAGTATCCCACATTCATGGATAAAAGACTGCTTAAAAATGTATAAGATACACCCTACACTGATTGACTACATCGCAGTGACCATGAAACAGTGGCAGACCACTTTGCAGTTAAGCAACAATAAAGGACAAATTATTATCCTAGAGATAAAAATTCAAAGGGGGATATTCCAGGGTGACTCTCTGTCACCATTGCTATTTTGCCTTGCCGTTAACCCACTAAGCTGTTTACTTAACAGCTTAGGCCATGGCTATAATTTGGCTTCTAGAAAACAATAAAGTGTAAAGACTTCTCACCTTCTCCTTGTCAATGATTTAAAACTGTAGAGCTCATCAGATGAGGAACTGAAAGCACAACTGTGATTGTCAAAACTTTTTCAGATGATCAGATGATATAAGAATGTCATTTAGTCTTAATAAATGATTAGTTTGGGACAAGAATGTGATATAAAAGAACTTGAGCAAGAGTGATGTATAAATATTTGGGAACTGATGAAGAATCAACAATAAAGCAAGAACAAATGTGACTAAATCTTAGTAAGAAATACTTTAGAAGACTTAAATTAATCCTGAAAACAGCGTTGACATCTAGGAACAAAATCCAAGCTATAAACCAAGTCGCTCTTCCTGGCCTAACTTTCAGTTTTGGAGTGAATGACTGGCACCAAAACCTGTTGGATAGATTAGATAGGAAAACAAGAAGGATGCTTCATGCTCAGTAAATGATTTATAAAAAGCAGTGTATACCAAGATTACATATTCCCTGTTCCGAAGGAGCGATAGGCCTCCTTGAAACTGATTACATGTATAGATCTGCAATAGTGGGACTCCACACATATCTGCTGACCTCACAAATCCCAAATGTAGTGAAAGTTTTGAAACATGAGGAGAATAAATCTAAGATGACTTCTCTGCTTAATCTAGCAGAAGCATATGAGCATCAAGCAGGAATGGAAATTAAACCAGAAGTAGATAAAAATCATGTTGTAACTGAATGTGTTAAAAAACTAAAGAAAATGTATAAGGTGAAGGACCAGATGAGAAGGTGAGAAATGTGGAAAATGCATATAATATAGTTGCAAGTATAGAAAACTTTTGGAAGAACCTCATGTTGCAGGAAGGGTTAAGAAGAGGTGAATTCAAACCAAGAGATGAAAGGTTAATATTGGCGAACAAAGATAGTGGTCTGTGTAAACTCTGGTTTACAAAGTCCATTGAACATGTGGGAGAAACAGACAAATATAGGTTTTATAAAACCAAATTGGAAACAGTCGCACACCTTGTTGCTGGTTGTGATATACTAATGGCAGAAGGACTGTATATTGAACGGCATAATAATGTGGAAAGACTGCTGCACTGTGGATTGTGCAAACATTATGGTACTGAAGTGGCTGAAAAACACTGGAAACATGATCCACAAAGCATCATAGAAAATGATGACGTTTATATTACATGGTATCCCCCATTACCAACAGTTCAAAAGATAGATGCTAGAAAAACAGATATAGTGGTCTATGAAAAGAAGACAAAAGTAGCATTGATCATTGAAATTTCCACACCCAGTGACTACAGTGTGTTGCGTATGGGTTACCTTCATTTTATCTACAGCCCATTTGACTGAAACTTATTTGATCGAAATTTCATTTGATTAACAATTAGTACTTCAGTACACTTTAAGGCAAATAACAGGGATTTGTCCCCTTCCCCAGTGTAGTGCGACCCTGGAGTTCATAGGTTCATAGGTTCATACTAGGCTATCTGCCCTAGGGCATTTATAAGCCTAGCCAGAGTGTGTGTGACTTTCGCCACCCCTTGGAATGAGAATACTATGCCCTTTTTGGGTTTAGTTTACTGTGCCTCTGTCTAGTAGTGACACAGAGATGACCCCCGGGGTAAACCTATGATCTCCCATCCACTCGTCAAGGTTTCTCTTGAAGAGAGTCAGTGAGGGGCTCTGCCTAACATGGACTGGGATTCTGTTCCAGAGTGCAGGGAGCCTCTGGGTTATGACTCTGTCCCTCCAGCACATCCTATTTATTTCTGTGTTGAGGTTCAAATCTTTTGCTCTCGTGGCTCTGGTGGATTTGGATTTTCTGAGGTGGAGCATGTCCATTAATTCCGGATTGGACATGGCCTTGTACGTCAGGCATAGATCGCCTCTGAGTAGGCAGTATGTGACTGAATAGAGCTGGAGTTTCTTCAGCCGGGCAGCATATGACATATGTTTGAGACCCTTGATCCTCTTGGTGAGGTACTTTTGGGGTCTTTCTAACTGCTGCAGGTGTCGGGTAAGGTACATCCCAAATGGGGCATTGTACTCGATTATGGGCCTAATAAGGGAAGAGTATAGGGGCACAAAGACCTCTCTCTTGATCTAGATGTGAATCCTTTCATGATAAGGTGGGTAATATAGAAGGTCTTCCTAACCACCTTGGCAATGTGAGTGTCAAATGAGAGGTTACTGTCAACTTGGGTCCCTAGGTCCCTGATTACTTCTTCTGTACTTAATGGATTACCACCTATGTGGTAATTTGTGGGTACTTTGTTTTTCCCAAAGGGTATGACTATACAGTTTTTGGCATTCAGTTTAAGCCCATGGCTCTGGCACCAGTTATCCATTTCTATGAGGCCTTTCTGAAGGATGTTTGTGTCTGCTGGAGTATCAATTATGGCACCCAGTTTACAGTCATCTATGAACTTTGTCAGCCACAATCCTCCTATGTTTGCTTGCACCTCAGAAAAATAAATGCCGAACAAGAGGGGTCCCAGGACCGAGCCCTGTGGGACACCGCTTGTGACTGGCTTAGAGTCTGACATGGCTCCAGCAATTCTGACCTTGTGGGTTCTGTCCTTGAGCCAGTTTGCAACCCATCTTATAACATATGGGTTTACATTTAAGCTGGTGAGCTTGTCTATGATGCCCGAGTGGGGTATTGTGTCGAAGGCTTTTGCAAGATCAAGGTAGGCTGTGTGAACTGCCTTACCCTCATCAATGGCCTTAGTGACTGTTTCAAAAAAGTCGACCAGGTTCAAAAGGCAGGATCTGCCCTTGACAAAGCCGAATTGGGTAGGATCCAGTGTCTGTAGGTCCCCAATGTCTTTGTTTATGAGTTCCATAATGATCTTCTCCATAGCTTTGCAGACCAGGCTCATCAAGCTTATGGGCAGTAATTTCCAGGGTCCATAGAAGCACCTCCTTTGTGGAGTGGGACCACTGTTGCTGTATGCCATTCTTTGGGTACGTATCCTGTAGTAAGGCTAAGATTAAACAGCAGCCTTATGTGCGGGTTTAGTTCCTCTTGGAGTTCATGTAGCACGCAACCTGGGACACCGTCTGGTCCTATTGATGCTGTGTTTTTAGCTTTGGAGAGGGCGGCTCTCACCTGGGCATCTGAGATGTCAGGGAGGCTACACTCTGCTGGGATAGATATTTCTCCTTTTGGGGGGGGGGGGGGGATTTGCACTGAACCTGTCTGCCAGTATGTTGGCAATGTCTGTGGGTTCAGTGTATTTTTTGTCATTTTGGACTAACTCTGAGCATATCTGGGAGTTTCCACCCAGGTTTCTAACATAACTAAAAAGGCCTTGTGATTGTCTTTAGTGTCTTTTGCGATTTTTCTCTCAAAGTTGGCCTTGGATGATTTTATGAGTGATCATAGTTTTTTGCTAGTACTGATCAGAGATGCCTTCCCTTTTGGGGATTTTGCTCTGTCATGTAGTAGCTTCCTCCTCCTGTTGTAAAGCTTGTTAATGGCTGGGGTCCACCAGACAGGACGCCTGCCTTTGGGGGAATGGGTCTTGGTTTTATTTGGGATTGCATGATCCATGCATTCTTGAAGGTGTCCATAGAAAGCATTTATAAAGGATTCAGCCGTGTGGGCTGTGGTTTCCACTGGCCCAGGGGCCTTGAAGGTTACCACTTCAGTCTTAAGAAGTGTGAAGTCAGCTTTTGAGAAAATCTTCACTGTGGTCTTTTGTGCTGGGGGTGGGGGTGGGATGTGGGTTTCCAGTGAGATTAATTTATGGTCTGATCTCACCAATGAGGGGTATACTTCCGGTGTGGAGCATTGTGTCCCCATGTTTGTGATGATCAGGTCTAGTATATTATCTCCTCTTGTGGGAGTGGTGACTAGTTGTTCCATCACATTTGAGTTTATGAATTCTAGGAACCTTTGGTCTAGGGTGTTGGGGCTTGAGTAATGCTCCCAGTCTATATTTGGGTAGTTGAAGTCTCCCAATATGATGGTATTTGGAGAGACATTCATACTCTCCAGTGTCTTCAGGAAGGCTGAGTGGGGTTCCTGAGTTTGTGAGGGTGGTCTGTAGCATGCTACAAACTGCAGGGCAGTTTTGCCTACGGTTAGTTGCACATGGATGGTCTCCGATGCTTCGTGCATTGCCACTAACCTGGAGGTGTGGGTATCTTTGATGAATATGGATACTCCCCCTCCTTTTGTGGTTCGGTCCAAGTTTTAGGGCCGAAAAGCATGATATGAAGTATAACCTGGTAGTGCTGGGGTGCTCTCAGGAGCCTTGAACCAGGTTTCAGTCACTGCACAGACATCGATGTTCTCCATACTGAGAAGGGCTTTGAGAGCGTGCATCTTGAGGTTTAGACTTCTGGTGTTGAGCAGCATTAACCTTAGTTTTTTCCACTTGTGTTTTCTAGGGAGGTGGGTTTGTCTTTTGAGCCTTGCCTAAAAAAGGCACTATGGGGGTGGCAAGAGCCTTGGCCAATATCCGGAAGCCCAGGTGTGACAGGTGCAAGCCATCCCTTGCGAAGCAGCGTGGCTTGTCAAGCATGTCATCCCAAGCAGACAGACATTGGATCCCCTTAGAATGACACCAGTAATTGAGCCAATTGTTAAAGCTGATCATTTTGTCTTTGTACTGTGGCATCATTCTTGGTGAGGGTAAAATGCTGCTCAGGGTCAGGGTCATACCGGCCTGGGCTACCTAATCAGAGAGCTCCTCTATGTCTCTTTTCATGTAGTCCAGGGAGGTACATCTCAGGTCATTCACACCGGCATGGACAATGACTGAGTTATATTTGTATTTGCTTTGGAGTGACCTGAGTGCTTGTGTTATGTGGCGGATTCTAGTGCCCGACAGGCAGCTTACTGTAACCCTTTCCTTGTTCAGTCTGGTGAGTGGGACGTCAGTGTGTCTGACTATGGAGTCACCTATTACAAGTGTATCAGGCATGTTGTTTGGCCTTAAGGGCTGTGACTGTTTGGCACACTGACTTTGTGAACTATGTGTTGCATGTGCTATGTTTTGAGGTAGTGGTTGCTTGGATGTCTGCTTTGGAGGCCTCTGTTGTTTTGGTAGATTTTTAATTAGAGCCTCCGAGTATGTTTTTGTGTGTTTATGTGTTTGGTTTGCAGTTGTGGTAGGTCTATGTGAGACTGGGTTTGTGGTGTGTGTGGTTACCTTCTCCTCCTGACTAGTTTTGCCAGTACTGAGTTGAGAGAGCTCAGCCTCCAGTTTGGCTATATAGTTGCATCTCTCACGTATATTTGTATTTGTTGGGAGGAGGAGAGGGTTGTCTGTGTACACGAGGCAGTTATAACATTGCCTCAAGATTCCCAGATTCACCAGCTGAACTGGAGAAGATGCCAGTAATTGACCTCTCGACATGCTAGAATAGTGTAAAGGATTGCTGAGTACTGAGTCAGAAAGGACCTAAAGGGAAATGGGTACTCAAGGGGATTGTAGGTGGATGTAGTGCTTTCTTTTGTTCAAGAGTGCTTTACCTGTATAAAAATGCTTTAGGATCAAGTGCTGGGCTTTTTAGATAGAGAATAGATTGATTTTATTGAAGGTAGAGCAGTTTTAAGGGAAAAACTGAAGAGCAGACTTGGCGGAGCCAGAAATAGTTTAAACTTGTTTAACCGGCACTGCGCTATGCGCACAATCACGCAAAGCCACGCAAAGCCGCACAAATGCAAATTTTTATACAGGGAACTTCAAAAGAGCTAGAAATGGTCCAAAACAACCAATTACTACTAGATATTGTGCTGAGGTCACTCCTTCAGGGACAGATAGGCTGCTCAAGGCTCCCCACTCCCACTGGTGAGCAAAGAAACTTCCTTCTATCCAAGTATGGTAATGGACAACACAGGAACTATCCCAAAGACCAGAATACAGCAAAGCCTGTATACTGGACTATTCTAGTCAAGGAAAGGCAGGAAAACAAGGATATTTTTTGTTTTTTTTTTTTTTGTAAGAAAACTACAGAAAAATGCAGGGAAACAGCAGTATATCAAATGCAAAGGCTAGCACACTTGAGTGGGCAGCCTCAACAGTAAAATTAAACAAACAAAACTTTAACTTAAGTGCAGGTAATAAAAATGCTCAATACAGATAAAATAGCAGTTTAAACTTCGTTTACAGCAAGAAAAGAAGGTCGCACAGGTAGAAACAGCAAAAAATACTTAAATCTGGAAGGTAGTCGCTTTTTCAGTTGGTATATATAGTTAGGGGGGTGTGGGGGCACAGCCCCCCCACATTGGGGGTGTAGGTGGCGAAGCCCCCCACTTATTTTGGTTTCAATTCTGTACTGTTTGTGTTATTTTCTTCTTTTAAACAACAGTAGGTGGGGGCTGCTCTCCCTACCCCCCCTAACTATATATACCAACTCCAGGGTCACACTATATTGGGGAAGGGGACAAATCCCTGTTATTTGCCTTAAAGTGTACTGAAGTACTAGTTGTCAGTCAAATGAGCTGTTGATCAAATGGGTTTCAGTCAAATGAAATTTCGATCAAATTAAGGTAACCTGTTGCGTACAGAGAGACACAAAGTCATAAAATATCAGGATCTGCTTGCAGAAACGAGAGCAATGTGGAAGAAAGATACCCACACAGTTCCAATAGTAGCAGGAGAAATGGGTATTATAAAAAGAATCTACGATCATATTTAGATATATTACTAATCCATGTAAACACTGTACAAATTCCAGAAGGAGTCATTTCTGGGCACATTGCGGGTGCTGGAAAGAGCACTTTTGGCTGACATAAAAGATTGAAACAATACTAATTTCATGAATTTTAATTATACTTTGATTTAGGAATTGGGTCCATTCCTGTCATGGTATTAGAGACCCAAAAGATTTGCAGAAATTAAAAAGACAGAGTGGAATGCATAGCATATGGAATAGTGGCCTGAAAAATGTACATTTTAATGGCACAGTGAGTGGAACAGCAGGGAGATTGTGCACCCAGGATGGATGCAGTGTCCAGTACATCAAAATAACTGGTGCAATAAGCAACAGCCCAGTATACCATACATGTTTGTGCAAATGAAGTGGGATACTAGAGAAATCATGCACAAGAAAAAGGTGGTGTGCAGCATCTCTGCACAGCCAGCAGCCTGAGTACCCTGTAATGGTACAACAATGCTTGTGCCATGTGGCTTGCACTGTGTGAGTATTCAACTGCCACATCTGTGAATCAAGTATCTTATCTAAACAACCTTGTTTTGGTTTGTGATTTATTGTACTTTTGCCTGGTAAGAGACAATTCATTTTGATTTATATTTTATTTTTTATCACTAGTTTTCACAGTTTGTAGGAAGACGTTATTAGCTTGTAGACAAGAATATTTATCAGAGTATTGGTTTGTAGCATATTGATCTTTACTGTTCAAAGAAATGTAATTATAAGTGATAGTGAGCAGAAGCTACTGAGTGCATTTGCATGTTTGGTAAAAGAACTCCAGCTTTTCTCCGACCTTCACAACTGGTATGGTCAGAGCAACAATTTTATTCTACTTAATTTAATACCTAGTTGTATATCATTTGTGTGATTTTTCTCATAGAAGTTTATTTAAAATTTCTGAATTCTATGGAAACTGATATTGATTATTCTTTTCTTTTATAGTTCATTATTCATTTGCAGCTGAAAATGGATTCCCTAAATGAATATGGCATTAATGATTTTCTAAAGCATAAGTATTTGTATTAAATGTTATGTATATTTAAAGGTAACACTTGATAACACTGGTGATCTGTGTTTCTCATTTCAGAAATTGGATGATTTGCTTCCCATTATTAGGAGTAAATCTATTCTTACTGATGACATTTGCACTTTTGCAATTGGGACAGCTTCGAGAACTGTTGTTACATATATTAACAAGTGGACTGGTGAGATAAATAATGTTAGGCAAAGAGCAAATAGAAAACATTTAGGAAAGGATGTGTGTATTATCTGTAAAGATTACTCAACCCCTATGAAAAAAGATAATACCACTGACACTTTGGAATTCTGGATACACGTATTCAGAAATCCAAAGATTCGGAGCATAAAGAAGGAAATAAGAAAAGAAAGAAATGAAAAAGTTCACAACAAATAACAAGGAAGAAAAAAAAACTGATAAAAGTCTATAAAGTAAAGAGTGGATATACTAAAATGGACACAGAGATTATAGGGAATGACAACATTTTACTTTCAGAAAACTTTCAGTCTACAGAAAAAGGCATATTTTTTTTTCCAAAAGAGAAGGCGGAAAAAGAGGCAAAGGGCAGGTGAAAAGGCAGAAATAAAAATTGAATGTGAAAGGACTGAAGAACATTACTGTATGAAAAAAAAAGACAAGAAAGACAGCTGTTGACAACATGGCTCAAGCTGTGGATATACAAAGCCAGCTGGATGAGAACAATATGCTTGCAAATGTAATAAGTAATGAAAACCGTGGGATTAATGAGACTGATGGTGGTGAAGATCCTTCCTTTCTAACAATTGATAGAGCAGCTATCAGTGAATTAAAAGTTGAATATTCTTCAGATCTGGTCAAAAAAGATAATCTTGCAATTGGAGATTAATGAACATCAAACAGTATAATGTTTGCCAGGAGCAGAAATAAGAATGTGAGAAAGGTCATAGAACATCTTAATGTAAGAAAGTATGGATCTGTTTTTATTCTTGTTGGTACAAAAGATCTCATCCACAAGGACTTTCTAACTGTTAATAGTGAACTTACAGCCCTCTTAGATGGCACAGCTTGTGCAGGTATTAGGACATATTTTCACAAATCAAATATAGAAAGGACAGTCAGGTTACCATGAAAAAAATGGTGGGGAGGTAAATTCTTACAGGAAAAAATGTCCTGTTTTTAAAAATGAAAATGTGAAAAGCAGCCAGACCAAAATTTGGGCACATGCATTTAGACACGATGGCTTGCATTTGTCAAGATCAGGAAAATGAATTTTTGCAGATATTTTGCAATATTTGACAAATACATGGCAGGAACTTTGCCAGGTCAAAAATGTATCATTTCACAGACAGCAAAATTTGATGTGTCTCTGGTTGTTATTAATGCTAGGAGCATTTATAATATATTTTTTTTAATTGGAAAATTTCCTAAGCTCTCATAATATTGATTGTTGTTAATGCTAGGAGCTTTCATAATATTTTTTTATTGGAAAATTTGCTAAGCTCTTATAAGATTTATAATGTTATTGTTTGTGAAACATGATTAAAGAACAATGACTGTAAACCAGTTATGTCAGGGCATAAATGTTTTTACTGTAACAGACATTCTAACAAAAAATCAGGTGGTATTGTTATGATAGGGATTAAAGATTGCTATGAGACCTGTGATTATTACATGTTCAATGATAACACAGATACTGTAGATTGTGTAGCTGTGACAATAATGACAACCCCAGAACATATAACAATTGTTGGACCATATAGACCACCAAAGTCAACTGCTGATGACCTAGAGTAATTCATACATTTCTTGCATGAAACACAGGATGGAAGATTTGGAAGAATAATAGTGGCTGGGGACTTAAATTTACCAGAATCGGAATGTAATAATATTGAATCAACAACATTAGTAAGGAAATTATTTGCAATGTGTTTTCAGGACCAATAATTGCTTCAGATTGTAAAAAAGCCCACCAGGGAATGGAACATACTAGACATCGTTTCTGTTCCTAAAGAAATTACTTGTACTTCATTTCAAGTTTACCACCATTGATGTGCAATGATCATGGAGTTACAAAGATTAATTTATTGCTAGATAATTCTTCCAAACTGAAATCTAAATCAATGTAAAGAAGATTAATAACAGACTAAATGGAATCAAAACAGTCACTGTGTAAAACTGTTTGAAGTGATGTGTTCAGTGGAAAAACTGCAGAAGGAATGTGGAAAGATTTGAAAGAGAAATTGTTGAATGCAAAAAAAAAAAAAATGTTTAACATCAGGATCTAGGCATATAATGTTAGGAGGATATATTTCCATAAGAACAAGATTCTTGATTAAAGTTAGAGACAAAAATATAAGAAATGCAAAACAGATCAAACTACAACTTTGAAAACTGAAACAAACACACTGGACAGACAAATTAGTGTGAGACAAGATCAAGAAATGTATAAAAAGAATTGAGCATAACGAGAAACCATTTTATAAATACAAAAGACATGGAAGGAGTAAAGCCATACAAATTGATAAACTTTGTAAATTCTAAAGTTTAATCTCAGACACAACAGATTATAAATACATTTACAATATCTTATACAAAGCAGTTTGGCTTCACAAAGGGGGTGATAAATTGTTGTAGTGACATCCTGGCAACTTGAGATACTGAAATTAAATTAGATTATATTGAAAAAGAACTAAAACTGGATCCAAACAAAGCACAGGGAGGAGACAGAATTAGTAATACTGACCTGAGAACACTTTGAAATCAACCAGAGTGGGGTGAAGGGAGTGGTTGCCCCATGTGCATGCTGTTTGGAGGCACTATCAGCAGGTGCAGATGGTGTGGGAGTACAAATCCAGCACTGGATACTGCAGTTTCATAAATAACGCTGATATTGCATTTGTGGTCACAGCTGAATCTCTGTCGAACTCAGAACTGTTGCAAGCTGCTTGTTACATTTTCAGAGCAAAAGTTTTTTGTTTTTTTTTTATTTATTTATTTGCTCCTCAACTTCCCAGCATGGATTTAGACGAGGCTGCCAGTCCAGAGAACTACAGAGTGTGCCAGATGACCGAGCTGCAGCTCTGGGAGACTACTCTGCACAGCTAGAACTAGCCTCAATGCCACCATATTATATATCTGCACAATGTAACATTATCCAGTAATAACTAATACATAGAGGACAGTTTTCATGGTCAGATTGTGTAGTCTTATCCTGAAAGACAGAATGTGTAGCTAGGTAGTAATTCATTGAACTTTGTTGCCTCACAAGGCACAGATAAAATGAATGGAAAGGTATGAAAATCTGGATAATGAATTGCAAAAAAAAAAAAAAAGCAGTCTGAGTGCATAATGAGATACTAATAAGCCTTGTTAAAAACATCATAACATTTTTGGTTGCTAGGCAGGAAATCACATAAGCATTTGCACTGGAGTATAAAGGGAAAAAATACACAAAATATTTAAGAGTTGCATCTGGTAATAATGCTGAAATCAGCAGCAATTTAGCAAAGCAGTTGTTACTGACCACCCTAAAATACTTCTAAGTGCCAGCAGGATGACTGGAAATGATGTAGACACAGTGTAACATCCCATCAAACAGCGCCAGGTCCCTCTATGTGTAGACTGGGTCATTATATGGTTGTTGGCTGACTTGTATAACTCACAGGTTGGATCTGGAAGAATGTTTGACCTTGTTGCTTTTCATGCCTTTTATTTTCCTCCTCTTCCCTTCTTTCTCCATATATATATATAATCTTTATCCCTGTCACTTGCTCGCTCACTCTCTCTCTCTCTCTCTATATATATATATATATATATAGATAGATAGATAGATATAGATATGTATCAAATCCCTTAATTTTATCAAATTGTAACTTAGAGGACAGCATTTTTGATGGCCTAATTTGGTCAAGACTGAAGCTGACAACATTTGTGTGACCTTCCCTAGTATTGTGCAACCTTGGAGTTAGAATATTTAATTAGCAGGAGGAGGTAAAGTTTTTTTTTTGACATTGTTAACATCAACTTTTTGTGGTTTCTGTCTTATTATATAGACCTATATATGAATCTGTGTGTGTGTGTGTGTGTGTGTGTGTGTGTGTGTGTGTGTGTGTGTGTGTGTGTATACATACACACGTATACACACACACACACACACACAAATATCTATATATATATATATATATATATATATATATATATATATATATACAGACACACATATACACAACCTCTTCAAGTGGTTACAGACAATACCATAGTTGAGTGGTACATCAACAAGCAAGGGAGAACCAGATCATTCCTCTTTTGCAGACTAGCCATGTCAGCTTGTGATATAGCTTCACAGCACAGTCGCACATTACAGGCATCCTACATTCCGTCAGAGCAAAACTGTGTGGCAGCCAAACTGAGCAGGACCAGAGCAGACTCTCATGAATGGAAACTAGATCCAGCGTTCTTACAAGATTTGTTCTATCTGTGGGAGTTCCTCAAGTATCCTTTTTTGCCTCTTCTCTGAACAATCAACTGGAAAATTTCTGTTCCAAGACTCCATGCAAGAAGGTCTGGAAGACAGATGCCTTTTTTTTGGTTGAACAAGAATGTTCCTGTATGCCTTTCCATTAATATCCAGATTACTTCTGAAGATTCAGAAGGAATCCTCACAGATCATTATGGTGACATCCTTCTTGCCCAGGCAGCCCTGGTTCTCCATTCTTTTGGAAATGGCTAGCAGCAATTACCACAAGCTTCCTAACAGAAGGGATCTACTCACACAGGAACAGGGGTGTCTGATATACCCCAACATCAATCATCTTCATTTGATTGCCTAGATGATAGGGTCTTAATTCCTTTTAGGCACCATTTTACTGAGGACATGCAGCAGGTACTAATGGCGACAAGAAAGTCTACCACTAGAAAATCATATATTAGCAAATAGAAAAGGTCTTTTAGTTGATGCCAACAACACAACCAACACCCATTTCTGGGCTAGTTTTTCTCTGGTTTTACAATATCTGTTTGAGTTATTATTTTATGGCCCTCCTTATTCATCTTTCAAGGCTTATTTATCAGCCAGTTCAGCATGTCTTCCCATAGAACCTCCTCTTTTAAGGCAGTTGCATGGCAAAATGTTCTTTTAAGGGGTTTTGCATAACAGGACTCCAAGTAAACTGTGGTCCCTCCTTGGGATCTTAATTTTGTGTTAGGGAAACTAACACTTGCTCTATTTGAACCAGGTAATGTGGCTGACTTGAGGACCTTAACATGGAAAACAGATTTATAGATTGCTATGACCTCTGCAAGGCTATCTATTTTGATGAATCAACCCTACCTCATTTTCCACAACGACAGGATTTCTTTGAGAACTAATCCTTTTAATAAACTTAAAGAGGTATCTCGTTTACTTTAAATTGAACTATTCATCTTCCTGTTTTCTTTCCTGAACCTAAAAATGAGGGAGAAAGGATACTCCATACCTTCAATGTCCACAGACTAGTCAAGTACTTTCTTTACAGAACTAAACCTTTGAGACCATTGAATCAATTGCTCATTTCTTGTGAAGGTACGAAGGGGCAACTGGTGTCAAAGCAGACTATTTCCAAATAGTTGCCTAAGGCTATTGCCTTTTTCTTATTCTAACCATGACAAATCTATTCCAGGCAGGGTCTAGGCCCAATCTACATGGACATTAGCATATTTTATGGCTTTTTTAAAGCTTAGATTCTAGAAGTATTCTAGAACTGCTACTTCATTCTTTGTGCATACTTTTAAAAAGCACTGCAAGCTGGATTCTTTCCCTAGGTTTAGATCATGCTTTGCTAGGATTCTCCAGGGGATCCTGGACCCTTCTCCTTCCACCTCTCAAATAGTTAGCCATGGTAATCTAACTATATAGCTAAGGCTAGTACAGGTATATAAGTTGAACTTACCATAACAGTAAAACTTTAAATGATCAATGCTGGAGTAGCCACTCCCTCCCTCCCTCCACCCCCTTTGTTTTTGGTGTGCTTTTATACCAGGCTGTGATAGTTATTTATTTATTTATTCATTCATTCATTCATTCATTCATTCATTCATTCATTCATTCATAGCCTTGTATTTTCAGGGCTCAGCCTCCCTCTGTCTGCTTGCAAGAAAGCTCTGAAGGCTTTCATACCCAAACAAATATTTAAGTCAGCTCAGCTCCAGCTGCATGATAGTTTGGGTAGGTGGAAGTTGCCCCAATGCTTTGGAAATTGACCAGCCATTATATCCTTGGCAGGATATAACCCATATAGCTAAAGCTACTGCAGCAGTGATAATTTGAACATCTGCTCTTCTGGTAAGTTCAGTTTACACAACTGTACTTTATTTTTCACAGACTTTCTATGGCTGAGTGGAGGAGGGATAGAATCACTCCTTAAAGTTTGTATGTATGGGATAAAAAGAAGTGAAATGGTATGCTCTAAGACAGTTAGCCATTTGACTAAATGTATAGTGATAGAGTGTGATGCTCTGCTCTTGATAAAATCAGAATGGAATGATACAATTTGTTGTTTTACTGGAATTATTGCTGCTGTCATACAAATATCTGTGAATGCTGTGTTAGTAAGGGATTAAACTAAACAGCATAAATGCTTGATACACATGTCACAAAAATCATTCATAAACCAGGGAAAAGATCATCAGCTCCTTTTGGTCCATGGGAGGATGTTGATGAGATTATCTTGCTATACATGTTTCAGTGATTTTTATTTAGAGAAGGGATGAAGATATGTTTTAAGGGTGGGAGATGGGGGGTTGATTGTCTGTGAGCTTAAAAGAGTTTTGGAGAATTCTGATTCATAATGTCATAATATCTTTTTTTCAGCTAACTTTAGATGCTTAGTAATCTGGAACTCTAACTCTGGCTTTTACAAGTTGAAATTTAGATCCTGTCGTCTATGTCTATAGTTTAAAAAATAGAGGACACTTTTGTTATTTTTCAGTAGACAATATCAGAACAGGGTTCATATCCTGAAAAATGCAAATTTCTACCAACTGTAACACCCCAAACTGCTCAAAAATACCAATGGTTAAATAAATTAAATTTTTTAGAGTAACAACTTTTAATACTGACTTTGTGGCGGAAGTACAAAAGTTATATAACATTTTGATGATAGATGATGTTTATAAATTGATGTATACCACTTGAAGTCATATGATTTCAAAGAAGACCTCCAATGATTACAACAAAGGTATTATACAAATATCTAGAGATTGTATATCTTTCTACTTGATGGACTTTTTGAGTTAATATCCTAAATATTAAAAATATTTTTTCCACATACCCTGCTTAATACAACAAAAAACACCCATAAAGCCATTGTGAACAGTTTGATAGTGTAAGCATTACATGCTATGATTTATTTTATCTTTACATTAATAATGTACTATCATACTGTTGAAACCAAAATATATAAAGGTGGAACACTTGTACAACAGTCAGACTCATTAAAGTGAAGTTACCTTTTATCAATACATATATAGGTGGCCATATCATTTCCATTAAATTTAAAACATGGCAGTCATAAAAAATCACTAATACTTCAAATTTGTGTCTTTAGTTAAAACATAGCCTAAGAAAGGCATTTAACCTTGTAGCAGCTTTCTTTTTGTGAGTGTCTTTACCACCTACCTCAGCATTATGACATATGCAATGATTATCCACAAATGGCTACAGCAAAAATAAATGTTAACTATATATTGCAGGTGTACCCTGTGTACTGTTCTAAAAACATAAGACTAAGGTTCAGAGATTGCTAAACTTTAAACCTAAGTACTCCTGTGATACACCGTTTTTCATTATTGTCAACAACTACTAGGCCTCCTGTAGTTAACTAATGCCATGCCATACTCTAACGTCAATTCTGTTACATAAAAATAAGAAATACTTAATGGTGATCTATCTGTGTCCCATTACAAAGAGAAATGGAGAAGGCAGACAAAAGGATTATATTCAAATACTTATACAGATATGTACAGTAACTGAATTAAATCATTTGTATGCCAACTTTACAATTATATTACAGAAAACAAGTTTAAAAAGATATTCAGCAAGATTCATTAATGCCTACACTAAGTGCATACGATCTGTATTCAAAAGCAGTGCCATCACATTTTTTGTGCTTTCTAGTCACTCAGAAAGGTTACAGTAAGTGTACATGTAGTCTACACTTTGTGGTAACCTTTATGAATCCCCGACGATATTTAAGGCTGCAACAAAATCAGTAGGTAAATTAAAATTAGGAGGAAGAAGGTGTGAGTCATGGTTGTGTTATCTTTTCACTCAGAACTGTGTTAGTGTAGATGTTAATGAATCCCAGGGATTGTGTTTAAACCATCTAGGATGATTATTTATATTATAGCTTTTTAATGAATACTAATAATTTTATGCTTTTAAACATTTTCAGATCATTTTGGAAATATATTAATAAAGTAACCAAAGAAGTAAAAAGGAAACTATTACTAAAATGGACAGAAGCAAGTCCCTTTTAGACAGGCATGTTTTGGTTCTGTAACTCTATCAACAAAATTGCATTCAGTGATTTCATAGTCCTTTAATCAACTGATGCTTGTGTATGTTGTCATTGGGAATCTAAAATACATGTAAGATAAACAAGTGAAAAAAACAAACTGGCTAATATATTCACTTTTAGAGAAGAAATTACTAGGATGTGATAAAAGGGTTTTAAATCCTGAAATCCTGTCCTGAGCATCCACAGCTCCTCTGTGCTGGTTCTGCGGTTTAGGCTGCTTGTTTTGCCTCCTGTAATCCATTCCGGGTGATCCCTCCCCTGCTTTAAACATAAAAGGAATACATCTGGTCATCACCTGAAGACACCCTGAATTGGCCAGCTTGCCTGGTACTTAGAAAATACTACTGAGAAGACCCCCAAACAAGATTGTGCAAATTAATCCATCCCAGGTGCTCCCTTGCTGCTTTAAGCGCAAAAGGAATACTTCCGGCCATCACCGGAAGACATCCTGATTTGGCCAGCTTGCCTGATACTTAGAAAAATGCTACTGAGAAGACCCCCCAACAAGATTGTGTAAACGTATGTTGCTTAACACTAATTAAATGTAGACTTGATGTACTATCTATAGAGTTAGTCTGCCCTCCCGTGTGTGCGTTCTAGCAGCCTACTGCAGACAGTTTGTCCTGTCCCACTCCTGTTATCACTAACCTAGAATATATTTAGACCTAAGACTGGTCCAACTATCCCTGTTGTTTGCTATCTTTTTTTATCATTAGGTGACAGCATCTACCAATATAAATCCTAGATATTCTTTATAATCCCAACAAGTTTTATTTTTTCACAAACAGTTGGTTGTGAGTTAAAATCCTTAGACTGTAAATATCCCCCCCCCCCCCGCTAAACCACACTCTGTAAAGACAGCCTTCGTTTTCTGGCTGGAAATATTTAGCTCATACCTTACAACTACAGCCTTTAAACTGCTCTTTGCTGATACTTTTTCTGCCATACTCACCTCTAGTGTTCTTTTCTGCTCTGTTCACCCTACGGGTTCACTCCACTCCCCTACCCTGCCCCCAATTCCCACCCACCCTCAGTACTACTAGCTTTAGTCCTATCTTAACCCACCCTGTCAGCCTAATTGCCCAATACCCGCTCCCCCCTCATTACTCCTCCCACCTATAGCCATCCTTCTTAAACTTTGTAATCTGTACTCCACCCAATAATTATAGTCCCTTCCTCTTTCCTTAAATCTCTAGAATACCTTCATCACTTTTAAAACCTTTCTTCTTCATAGCCTTCTCTATTTTCGTAATCACTCATACCACTCTCTCTTTGCTCCAACATGCTCTCCTCACGTTATCACACCCTTCAGTCTTCCAGCCTCCTCTTTATGTTCCTATTTCCCTTATACTATGCTACCTCATATTCCATCTATGCTTGTCCAATACCACCTACAAAGACAACTACCATACAAACCCACCTTCTCCATCATTCTTACTCCCATTTCCACTCTATCTCCTCTTCTCTCATTCAGCCCAACCCTCTGCACCTATTTCACCCTAAACTCCTCTCCTCTAAAGTCAAGACACTGTCACCTGCTCCAATCTACAATCTACCAAAATTCATGCCTGACAGACCAATATGGCTAAAGGATATCTCCTTCAACAACCTAGTCCAAGCTGGTGATATCCATCCTAACCCTGGTCCTACATCCTTTATTAACAAGACTCATCCCTTACCCTCTTCCTCCTATCTCAATACCCTAAAGATTTTTATAATTAATGCACAAAGTCTAAACAACACAGTACACCAATTTCAAGCTTGGTTAAGCCATAACCAACCAGATATCTTAGCCGTCTCTGAAACCTGACTCAAGCCCTTTATCTTCAACTCTGAGATTCTGCCCCCAGGATTTCATTGTCTCAGAAATTACTGACTAAATAAAAAAGGTGGAGGCACTGCCTTAGTCTACTCCAACCTTCTTACCTTAATTCCCGTCCAAATTCCAATTCCTCAATTCCAGAACACTGAACTAACTGCTGGAATTCTAAAACTAAATAAACATAAAAATATCTGGATCATTGCCCTATATAGCTCACCTGGTAACAACATCTCTACACTCAAAAATATTCTCCTATAGGCCTCTATTGAAATTAACTATGAAACGTATATCCTTGATGATGTGAATATTGACTGGAATAAAATCAATTGCCCCTCTTCCTCCCTATCAATTAACCTCTATAACTTCACTCAAATAATCCTCTCCATCACTCAACCTAACAAAATAAACCCTCCCAGATCCAGTATAGATTGGATCCTAGTATCAGATCCAAATAATATATCCAATTCTGGCACAATTCCTGATACCTTTAGTGACCACCTCCCAGCCTTCATGCATCACTCAACTAGTTCCTCCCCACACCAGCATCAATGCATTCAAACTCGTAACCTCAGTAGCTTCACCCCAACTACTTTATCAAATACTTTCAAACAAATAAACTGGCAATTTCTAAACATCCTTCCTCTTGACAAGGCTATAGAATACTTCAGCTCTGTATTCCTTGATACTTTAAAGTCACTAGCCCCACTAAGAAGCAAAAGGATAAAAACTAAAACTGCTCCTTGGCTGTCCAAAGAGACAAAACAGATTATGCACCACAGAGACAAACTATAAAAGCTTTACCAAAACAATAAACTGGGCAATACCTTGCTCCAATATAACCAGTTCCGCAACCATGCAAAATGACTAATCACTAAAGACAAAAAATCCTACTATATCAAACTTCGTTCCAATAACAATAAAAAAACCCAAAATTCTGGAACTCAATAAACTCACTCCTCAATCCAGTCTCCAAGAATAATCCCTGTCCTGACCCAAGTAAATCTGACCTTGAACTAGGCTCTGAGTTTAACTCATTTTTCATAGAAACTACTACCCTCACCAAGACATTTGCCAATAATAACCCAACGACCCTATACTCTCCTCCTTCTAACTCACCTCATCTGTTTGAACTCAAACCCATCTCCACTAACTTTATAGAAAAACTTTTGTCCAAACTTAAACCTTGCTCTAATGCTCCCGACAATATTCCCTCTTCCTTCCTAAAATGTGTTGCTGATGGCATTGCTCTCCCAATCAGCATCATTATTAACCAATCCATAAAAGAATCATATGTCCCCAAACTCTGGCACTCAGCTTATATTCTTCCTCTTCATAAAGGAGGCAAAAATACTAGCATCTCAAACTTTCACCCCATTACTTTGCTCTCATCAATCTCCAAAATCCTAGAAAAATGCATCCACCTCCAACTTATGCCTTTCCTGACCCAAAACAATCTTCTCGTTCATACCCAGCA
Organism: Protopterus annectens; assembly: GCF_019279795.1. NCBI lineage: Eukaryota > Metazoa > Chordata > Ceratodontiformes > Protopteridae > Protopterus > Protopterus annectens. Next base: position 266,097,288 of record NC_056739.1, read on the forward strand.
TGGCTTCCATCCAGGCCATAGCACAATAACTTCTCTAGTCTCTTTCCTAGAAACTATCAATCAAGCCTGAGCTCTCAACAATTTCTATAGCTTCTCTCTAAGCTCTCAGCAACTCCTAAAGCTACCGTCACACTGCCCAACCTTGTAAATATTGTAAATAGCATTCTACTGTTGATGTGTGTATGTAAAGCGTATTTACATTTTCTTAAAAGGTTTGTATGCAAACTGTTTCCACACCTAACACATATCTGTTTTCCTCAAATGAAACTGTATGATCCCTACCGTCAAGCTTAATGAATTTGTTAACTATGCATGATATTGAATGCATTCATGAGTAACTATTCTACATAATATTATCTTTAATATTAACTACCAGTTGTATCTAAATTGTATAATGCATCTTGGAGCTTTTCTACCCGGGCCTCCACTGAAAATGGGTCACTTTGGCCCTGTGGACTTCCCCAGTAATCAAACTGCAAATAAATAAATAATAAATAAATTAAAATTAAACTCACAGATAATAATTTTGTATGTAGTTAATATTAGATATGCAAGACAATAAATGTATGGAAATCTTACATAGAAACTGGGCATGGCAAATATTATTTGAATGCAAAATAATGAGGTGTTGGCTGGTTTTAATTAAGACTAATGATTTTTTTATTTATAAAGTTTTGTTTCAGATAGTACAGGCATTTACTGTTGAAGTAAAAGTAAAGAAATTCACAAATGAAATCTCAGCAGCTATGCCGTGCAGAAATATTCTAACTTCTGTACTTTTCATATGCATCCATTTATTGCTTGGCTACTTCAAAATCACTTGAATAATTAGAAATATGTACAGGCTGACTTTAAACTCTGCATTTGCATAATATCTTGTGCCTTCTATTTAGGATTGGCATGTATATTCATTCTATTTGTTTGCGAAAAGATGATTTTTAACATTCTATTACAGGACTTCCATCTTTAAACACATGATTATTTATTTTGAATTGTTTAACATCACACAACTAAAATGAGGTACTAGACATTATAAGCTTTAGAATTGAGCATAATACTGACTTTCAGCTAAATTACAGGGATCATTAGTATGCAACAACATTTCATAAAAGGGGAACTAGGATTAGATATCATAGAGTAAAACAGTATAAATTGGTGAAATGTGTACATCTACTTAGTAGTTTAAAATATGTACTGATCTAAAGTAACACTAGGAAAACTTTTTTCAGAATTGTATTTAACATCATTTGTTATGACTGTGAGCGTGATTATATTTTCCCACAGCCCAGTGAGTACTGCTCATAAAGTTTTTTATATATATATTTAGTTACATACTCATTCACTTAATTATCTTTTATTTACTCTTTAAGTAAGGCTTATACAAATTCTATATATTGGACAAATGTGAATCCTTGGGGGATTACATAAAAACTGTATATGTGTTGCATAAAGCAAGTAAATTAGTAATAGCTAAAGTTTAAACAAGTAATAAAATGCTTCCCAAATGAATCCTGACTTAGCAAAAATATTAATGCATGAGTATACATCTGATATTGTTTGTTAGTCTTATTAGAAAATTTATTAAAAGAAATAATTAAAACAAACGAAACGAAAACAGCTGATATGAAGAAATGATTGCCAGAAACAGAGCTGGTCACAAAGCCAGATTCCAAGGAACGATAGTAATTATACATATCTCATATAGAAAGGTATCATGATTTTTTTATACATCATTTTATATATATTCACTAGACTATCCTGATTGGTTTGGCTTAGTGCAGTATTACATTATTACATGATGCCAACAAGTGCCTCAATAAAAGTGTCAAAAAGTCAGCAGTAATAAAATGCCTGATCTGAAATCTGAATAGAAACTATGAGTTAACTCTGTTTTCTTCAAGTCCAACACAGCATTTCAGTACAAAACTGTATTATAGCTTATGTTATAAAATGGATCAAAAAATAATTTCAGATTGATCAATACCTTTCTCTAGGCAGTGACTATCAATATTATACACTCGAGTTATTTAAAAAAAAGTATCCTTACTAAATAACTCTGGTGTATAAGGCCCCTCTATTCAGTTGATGGTCATCTCTACAAATACCAAGAAACAAAGATTTCATCTGTACGTATAGAACATACATATTTTTTTGTAATGCTCTTATGTGCAGTGAAGGGATGTTGCCTACAGTGTGTGCCAATAATGCTGTGGCATTAAGTGGTGATAGCTGTGTTTTTTTTGTTCATTTTGGGGGATACTGGTTTTGTTTTAAAACTTGTCACCAATATTTTAATGGCAAGAAACATGAATAGTTTACATTCCTGCTGAATTGCTCTATTTTTATTTTTTATTTATTTATTTTTTTGCAGTTGTAACTGCAGTACACCACCACTACAAAAACTCCATTTAGTCAATAAGGTAGCACAATTTCAGGACTATTTCTATAAACAGTGAGTAATAACTCATTTCCTGTCTATGACAGTTGCATTTGGTATACTTTTTCTGCAGCGTGTTTTGACACTAACATTGTACGTTAGAATTCAACAGGAGGCAGCTGTGCAAAAGAGTAAACTATCAATGATGAGCAATGTGGGGAGAACATAAGAAAAAAATGAAAAAAGACTCTTTTGGTCGCTGTCTATTAATATCAATAGAGCCCCAGTAAGAAGACAACACAGTACATTAATGCATATGGAAGCATTTATATCATAATACATTCACTTATATAAACTACACTTTACCAGATTTTAGAAAATATGTCATAAAGAAATTGCTTCTAGTGCAGTTGTATAATGATAGTGGAAAAAGTTAAATGTTTGAAGATACTTTTCCATTTTAGAAGTTCATGGCCATTAGATAGCGGTTATATGCCAAATATGTCATCCGATTTTCAACTATTGTTGCAGTATTAGAACTGTATCTAAACAGGACAATGATGTTTTGCAAAGTGTCTTTGGTATTCTCTATACTGACTTTAAACAGGAATATTTCTATGATTGCTTAGTAATGTCTCATTTTTACATTGGTAAGGTTAAAGGGAAAGCACTAGATGTTTAATCATGCTGCACAGCACTTGTCTAATAAATCCTCCCTATTCTAGTCTAAATAACAGCTCCCTCTACTCATAATGCAATTCAGAACTCATATCGCACTCTAATGGTATTGACCCAAAAGAGCACAGAAATGCTACAACTTTGTTGAAGGTAATGCTAACATCAATTATCTCTGGCTGATCACATTTGCAGACAATTGCAAACTACTAACAGTCACAAAATCCCCCCAAAAGACAAAGAATCTCCAAGAAGGCCTGATGCAAACTAATACCTTGTGCCATAGGTATGGCCTAAAACTCAATGCAAAGAAATATATAATAGTAACATTCAGTAAGATAGCTACTTCAGGAAATTAACACATTGATAATACACCCCTTTGAGTAGACCCTATGGGCAGCGATTTGGGAACACATGTGGACAGCGACTTGGCCTTTGACCATTATGTCACTACTCCTGTAAGAAAATGATTCTACGTTATGCAATTTATAAGCAAGGATATAGCATCTAGGTCCAGAGATGTCATTGTTCCATTGTACTCAATCCTCATTTGACCCCCTTCTGTAAATATCTCACCAGGCATGTGCAACAATTGGAGCATCCACAAAGGTTTCTCACAAAAAGAATACATGGTGTAGAAAACATGTCCTACATGGACTACCTCAAAACTACATTTCTATACTTTGGTCTCACACAGACTGCTGAGAGGCGATCTATGCCTAGCTTAAAAAGCACCCCCAGATCTAGCGCTGACATACCTATTGCACATCTGCAAAACAAATAGCATCAGAAATACCCAATCCAGGGATCTAAACCTTGTCTGTAACATAAATAAGACATGTTAGAGGGATAGGTATGTGCCTCAGAGATTACCCCTTCCCTGGAAGAGGTTTCTCATCCATGTGTGCAGAGTTCTGCCCTGCACTTGTTCAAGCATAAGTTGGACCATTGGATGGAGATGGGAAAATTTACACCTGGTCTGGCACCTATGTCTCTATTAGAAAAAGAATGCATGACCACTCATACCCAAGCTATATATACTCTTAATAAAAACTTATGGTATCAAACGCTGTCCTGTACAACTGAGTAGCACAGGCTTAAAAAAAAACCCTTAGGGTCATTAACCTAGTAATCAGCTATGAACAACTGGATGTCTTCTGCGTGTTTAATGTTATGAAATGACCCACTACTTAGCATATTTCCCTTTGATACTAAAACATTATAAGGTCTGTAGCTCTTTCTTCATTCACAGTGGTATTGGGAATTAAATCTGAGTACTCTAAATGTACTGTAGCAAAAGAGAGTGATAGACTTCTGAGGTGCTACCCTTATGACCAAACCAGGAAACAGTTATCACATCTGCATGAACTGGTGGCAGTTTTTGTGCAAACTACTGACACCATTTTGTTTAAGAGAAGAGGAGGAAGGGAGTTTCCCTTGATGTCCTTAACAAAGTTTCCCAATTAATATAAGCACCACTTCAGATCATTCATGAAAATGGACTATAGACTCGATCACTAGGATCTCTGTGGTCAAGGAATGTAAGTCAATAAATTATAATCTCTCAGATATTTCCTCTCATATTCACATATGGTGTTGCTGAGAAATAATAACAAATATGTATATGTTATAATAAATAATGGACCTGAATGTAGCTGAGATACTTCCTTTGCCCAAATCAGAGAGGAATATTATATTTTGTTCTACATCTGAAAATGCTGCTAACAGTTCATCTTCAAACTAAAAGGTGTGTGTGTTTGTATGTCTCTTTAAGTGGTTCAGATTGACCAAATAAGTCTGATCAGAAGGATATTCTATTTTCTTTTTTTATCAATAGTTACAGTACAGACTGGCCAAATCAGTCTGATCAGACAAATAATTTTTTTCTCATTTATCAACAGTTGCTTATTTCTTCTGATGCTTATACATTCTATTTATTTTTCTTTCCCCCAGATTTACGAAGCCCTGTAAAGCATGCAGGATTAGTCTAAGAGCTATTTTTGGCAATATGGCCAACGTGCAATCCAGGAACGAGCTCCCAGGACATGCACGTGAGCTCTTAGACTAATCCTGCATGGACCGAGCTCCTGTATGCAAATTACTCTCATTTGCAAGTGAAAACAATGCAAATGAGGGTACTTTGTGATCCAGGAAGCCGGCAGCTGTCAGTGCAGGACGAGTGAAGTCTGCAGAAATGTACTCAGTTAGTAACCGAGTACATTTCTGCAAACTACAAAATGGAACTATGACAGCTCAAAATAAAGGCTGCATATTATTGAGGAAGCATGCCAATGGCCAAGTAGAAGGCCATTGGCATTGCAAACTGTTTAAAAAAAAAAAAAAAACTTTTATTTTTTTTTTTTTGCCGATCTCGGCTGTTTAAGCATAGGGCAGTGACGTGCAAATGGGATCGGGGGGAAATAATAAAATAAACCTAAAATAAGCATTCTAACTAAAAGCAGTAGCCTACCATGCAAGTCAATGGCAGGAATAATACAACCTGGCCAGTGAGTAATGGCTGCTAAGGGGGGAGGCTCAGTGTGGGACATGTAACTATGCATTAGAAGGCAATCCTATGCAAATGAGGGGAAGGATAGTGAATCCCCGATTTCCCCAGGGTCTGAGGCAGGCCCCAAGAGTGTAAGAGTATAAATAGCTGGGTGCATGACTAAGATATAGGTGACATCATGGGGTGGTATGTCAGGCATACTGTAAGTGGATTGGAGCCCTGTGGCTCGGGATTGCTCCTAGCTTAGCACAGCTAAGCTAGGGGTGTGTCAAAACATGCCTAGCACTCTTTACAAAGTGTAAGCAGGTGTGAGCACTGCACACCGGGTTTTACAGGAAGAAAAAAGAAGTTAAACTAGGAAATAGCAGCTCTGTGCACATTTGAGCCCTCCATTTACACGGCACACACACGGGCTTAAACAGGGAGGCAATGGGAAGGGAAAACAGCAGTAGGAAGGTAATCAAGGAGAACTAGCTTATCTGACAGGTGAAATGTATCAGAATCAGCCAATTACACAGACAGCAGAACAGCCCAGCCCAAAACACTACTATAAACTAAACAGACATCTTCCCCTCTGGTTTTTCCACACTCTACACCACCGGTGTATACAAGTGGGGACATTTTAACAAACACACCTACAAAATGAGAAGGGCTGCAGCAGGCAACATAGAAGAGCATGTGCAAGAGGCTGAGGGTGGTGAGGATGTGAATGCTGCTGAACAACCCACAGTGAGGAGACGGAGAAGAGTGTACAGACCCAGGGTAAACTACCAGGGGCTACATGAGCTGAAGATAGTTTAGCGCTACAGGGTGGACAGAGACCTCTTACAGCAAATTGTTGAGCTGTGCCGGCCTCACCTAACACACCAAACTGGCCGAGGGGAACCCATCCCAATAGATTCCACGGTATGTGTCGGCCTAGGTATATTAACCACAAGTACCTCCCAAAGCACAACTGGGGATATCATGGGGATCTCACGGGCATCAGCATCCAGAGTATTCCATCAGTTCCTGGATGCCATGTCAGCACATGCCAGTGAACACCTATATTTCCTCAACACACGTGAGGTGTTAACCAGCAATATGCATCTCTTCCACCAAATAGCAGAATACCCTGGGGTAGTGGGTGCTATAGACTGCATGCACATATGCATAAAAGCACCACCCAGTGAGCAGGGTAGGGCCTACATCATCTGCAGGGGCATCCCCTCCATCAACTGCCAGGTCATATGTGATGCCCAGGGCATTATAATGAAGGCTGCCCTGGAAGCTATGACAATTCACACATATGGCATCTGACACAGCTGTACCACAGATTTGCCAATGTGGACATCCCCTACGGTCAACTAGTGGGGGATGCTGGGTACCCACTGGAGCCATGGCTGATGACACCCATCAGAAATGCACACACACCTGAACAACAATGCCATAATGAGGGTCACACGCATAAGGCCAAACATATAATAGACCATGTGTTTGGGATGTTCAGGTCACGGTTCTGGTGTCTGGATACATCTGGTGGAGCCTTGCCGTATTCACCAGCTACATGTACCCAAATTGTTATGGTATGTGCTATGCTACACAATATGATCCTGCAGAAACAGCTGCAGCAGGAACAGCATGGGGCAGGGCCACATAGCCCTCCACCAATGCCAAGGCCTGTACAGGCACAGAGTGACTCAGAGGAGGTACAACCTGAGCCTGCTCCAGTAGGCAGAAGGAGGCATGCCCAGTATGACCTGGCCTTGGCAATGAGGCAACGCATAGCATATGCACTGACACAGTAGGGACCCAGGTAATGACACCTCTCACTGACTTGCACAGGCAGTAAAAGGGATGCCAAACATGACACTACCTGTGCTCAACCATGTATAGGGAGTGTACTATGTGCATCTGGCATAGGCAGCCCTCCAGCACCATCCTCAAGTCTGGCACACCCTCAAGGTAAGTCATTCAACCTACCATTTGCCAAATGGAGTAGAATGTATTGTTACCTGTAGCTATGGTATGGATGTGAGCATGCAAGGGAATTGGGTGGCCGAATGTTATGGCAGCAGACAGCAGACACCCATAGTGGCACCATGACATCTGTAATACATACTGGAGTCACCATAGTAGCCAGTACTACACAGGGTGACAAAAATCCAGTGCAGGAAATGGGCTGAGCAACATGTGTGTACATAAGACCCACACATGTCAGTCTGGGAGGTTCACATAGCCAACAACAGTCTCAGCCAGCAGGACAGGTGTAGACAAACACAAACAAATGCTGTACTATGGCCTCTGAATGAGTCTTATGGGTAAACCCTCCCCCAGGCCTACACAGACAGACTACAGCAGGCCAGGCATTTGGATGTAAGTTGTGAAGGCTAGAAGTCAGAAACTAATATATAGGTAATTAAAGCTAAGATCTGTAGTACACTGGTATGCCTCTAGTCAGCACGATAGGTAAGAATACAGATTGAAATGGAGTACCTGACATACCAGTACAGTCCTAGCAAATGTGTACAAGTGTCAGGTGTGCCACCCCCCCCATCCTATGTACACTTATAGTAACAGTCAGGTGTGCCCCCGCCCACTCCTGTGTAGCAATGTAGAAACAGTTAGGTGCCCCCCCCCCCGCTATGCAGAAATGTAGCAACAGTCAATTCCAAATGACCGATGGATACCCTGCAAACACAGCATGCTACCTGTCAGTTTACAACACAAAGGTCAAAACCACAGTACAAACTACCTGGACTTGATCCACACATGCAATACAGATGGCCATACTGGGCATGCTCAGACACTTGAAGGAATTAAGGCAACGTCAGTCAACAATATACTGAAAGGTCATACTGGGCATGCTCACACACTTAAACACATGAAGGCCATGTCTGCAAACACCAGTGGACCAGACATATCTGGCAGTCACAGTTCTTAGTGCAGACATATGTCAGTATGCACCACTCCTGCCTTTCACACACAGTGGATAGGAAAACAGGCACATATGGCACATATGTAAGGACAACACACTATAATAAGCCAAAGGTAGACGGACATAGATGTGGGGTAGAGGGTGACTGTAACAAGGAGCCATCCAGGCCTGTCCCACCCAGCACACAGCAAAAGGCCCCCAAACACATGAGGTGCAGATGTCACTCACGGAAGATACTAGCCACCAGTATCTGTCAGCATGACAGACTATGTGGTGCACTTGCCAGCTGTGCAACATGACTGTACAAGGAAGTAGTCATCTAGTAGCTGTATACATGTACCTGTGACATATGACCCCATGTGTGCCCGCATGTGGCATGTCAACCTCTACATGAATGGGTTATGGCCCATGCACACACCGCCCTCCCCATAGCAGTATTATGACAAGCCTGCTGAGGTCATCCAATGTGAAATACATCTTTGAGAGAGCTGTAGCTCAGTAATCTCCATGGCGCATCCCATAACTGTGTATTGCTGTAGTGATAAACTACTTAGGTAGTAGTTCTAACCCCAGAGATGGAGAGTGTGTGTTTGTGTCTGACTGTGTAGAGAGAAACGCTTTTTAGGCTACTCACACTCCGTACAATTCATATACTCAACTTTAGCAAGTCTGCTGATGTCACTCACCTAGAAATACACCTCTGGGAAAATTATAGCCCAGTAATCACCATAGCGCATCATGTAGCTGCTGTAGTGTGATAAAGTAGTGAGGTAGGTGGTCTAACCCCAGACTTAGCAACTGTGTTTTTGTATGAATGTGTGTGTCTGACTGAGTAGAGAACAATGCTTTTTAGGCTACTCACTGTACAATCATATACTCAGTTTGGCAAGGCTGCTGATGTCACTCACCTAGAACTACACCTCTGGGAAAGTCATAACCCAGTAATCTCCGTAGTGTGTTCAGTAATTGTGTACTACTGTAGTGTCATAAAGTAGTTAGGTAGGTGTTCTAACCCCAGACATGGAAACTGTGTGTGAATCTGTCTGAGTAACAAACAATGCCTTCTTAGGTTACTCGTACTCCATACAATTCATATACTCAACTTTGGCAAGACTGCTAATGTCACTCACCAAGACATACACCTCTGGGAAAATCATAACCCAGGAATCTCCATAGCACGTCCTGTAACTGCATACTGCTGTAGTGTGATAAAATAGGTAGGTGTTCTAACCCCAGACTTGGAAACTGTGTGTGTGGCTGTGTCTGACTGAGTAGCAAACAATGCTTTTTAGGCTACTTACACTCCGTACCATTCATATACTCAACTTTGGCAAGGCTGCTGATGTCACTCATATAGACATACACCTCTGGGAAGGGTGTAGCCCAGTAATCTCTGTAGCGTGTCCTGTAACTGCGTACTGCTGTAGTGTGATTTAGAACTGTGGTAGGGTTCCATCACCGCCCATAACAGTTCTGGATGTTTTGTGTGTATTCCAATGCCTGTGTATGGAGCAATGCATTATAGGCTACTCACTCACAGTACATTTCAAATGCCCTACTTTGGCAATCCTGCTGATGTCATTCATTATGAAATACAACTTTGTGGAAAAAGTTCTGTAGTAATCCCTGTGGAGTGACCTATAACTGCTACATGCTGTAGTGTGATATAGGCCTTGGTCTGGGGTTCAATACCCACACATGTCAGTTGTGGGTGTTTTCTGTGTGTCTCACTGTCTGTGTAGGGAGCAATGCATTTTAGACTAGTCACTCACAGTACAGTTGAAATGCCCTTCTTTGGTAATCCTGCTGATGTAATTCATTGTGAAATACACCTTTGGGGAAGGATTTCTCTATAATCCCTGTGGTGTGTCCTATAACAGCTCCATGCTATAGTGTGATGTAGACCTCGGTCAGGGGTTCTATACCCACACTTGTCAGTTGTGGATGTTTTGTGTGTGTCTCACTGTGTAGGGAGCAATGTATTTTAGACTAGTCACTCACAGTACAGTTGAAATGGCCTTCTTTGGTAATCCTGCTGATGTCATTCAATGTGAAATACACTTTTGAGAAGAAGCACTTCAGTAATGTCCATGGCGCATACTATAACTGTGTAGTGCTGTAGTGTAATAAACTAGTTAGGTAGGGGTTCAACTCCCAGACATGACAGGTGCCTGTGTGATTGTAACACGTATCCTGTGTAGAGGTGGGTGTGCATGTGTGATATCTGTGGGCAATGTGAAGGGGGTTTTGCTTATTTCTTTTATGGTGGCCCTACTATATACCACAATGTCAACCATACAGGGATAACAGATGTAAATTAGCTGAGAGGCTGGGGTGCAAAGCCATACCCATACATGTGACATCAAGGCCAGCCACGTGTTTGGCTGTGGGGGGATGCCTATTCGTACAAGACATATAGTGTGTGGGGCCTCTCAACCCCATTAATGGTGCATGTGGACATATGTGTATTGGTTAATCTGCCATTGCTATCTGCAGATGTATGGCCATATATACCTATATAGATTTATATATCTGCTAACATATATATAAATATGTCTGTATATACCTACATAGATATATATCTGTGTACACATATGTAACATGCTGTGTATATGTAGACATATAGGTGTAGACACATATATGTATCGATTTAGACATATGCATGTATATATGTGCATATATATTGATACATATGTATATAGTTTTAGAAGTTAATATATATATATATATATATATATATGTATATATATATATATATATATATATATATATATATATATATATATATATACATATCTAGATATGTTGTATCTGTTTAAATATTCATATATTTACATACACATACATCTAGATGTCGGTATACATTCTCTGTACTGTTGCATGACTAGACTGGATGATATGTTTCTGAAAACATCAAATCTCTTTCCATCTGTCATGGCTTAGTGGTAAATCACTTTGTCTATGGTGTGCAGGGTCCTTGGTTTGAGCCTTGTAAGAGCTGTTTATTTTGTTGCTGGACAGAACACAGTCAGTTGGATACACAGTGATTAAGACACTTTAAAGCAGTTGCAAGCAGGTTTGCACGGGTTTGCGAGGAGCTAAGCAATGCCTACACAGGTTAAGCAATTCAGCACAGCTGAGTATAAGAAACTGCAACCAGACTTTAGCAGTGCTTACCTCTGCGCAAACCTGCGCAAACCCACTTAAACTGCTTTAAAGTGCCTTAATCACTCTGTATCCATCGGCCCTTGTTCTGCCTAGCAACAAAATAAACAACCTCTGCAAGGCTTGAACCAAGGACCATGCACACCATAGCCAAAGTGATTTATCTTTATACCATCTGAGATATGCATAACCCTACTGTATTCACAAACATATCATCAAGTCCAGTCATTCAACAGTACAGAGAATGTATTCCAACATGTAGATGTATGTGTGTGTAAAAATATATTAATGTCTAAACAGATACAACATATTTATATATGTATATATATATATATATATATATATATATATATATATATATATATATATATACACATATATGTAAGCAGATATTTATATCTATATAGGTATATACGGACATACATCTGTAGATAAAGTGGGAAAATAGCAGAAATATATATGTCCACATGCACCATTAATGGGGTTGACAGGCACAAACAACATACTTCATGCACGAATAGGTATCCCCTCCCCACAGCCAAACATGTCTGCCCTGCAATACACTACCAACTGTTGCAGATCCCTTAACCAGGAGCTTACACGGCAAGGGCACAAGATGTTAACAGTACTTCATCCCACCTGCATGATGCCAGGCTGGCATCAGTAACATATAATGCAGTACAGTCAGGCTCATAATGACTCCCATTATGCAGTCATCTGTTACCTTTGTTATCCAGAGTCACGTACTGTTGACCTATACTTCAGAGATGTAGATGCCAAACAACAAGGTCCCAGGACTGAACCCTGTGGAACTCCACTTGTCACCTGTCTGGGGATGGATTTGGAGTCAGTTACACCTACAGTTTGGGTTCTGTCAGTAAGCCATGTGGCAAATCATTGAGTGACATAGGGATGTATGGCCAGATTAGTATGGTAATCTATGTTTCCAGATTGAGGGATGGTGTTGAAGGGCTTGGCAAGGTCCACATAGGCTTTGTGGACTGTCTTACACTCTTCAACAGCTATGCAGACTGAGTTAAAGCAGTCAGTCAGTTTCAGGAGACAAGACTGGCCCTCCATGAGCCCAATCTGTGTGGGGTCTAGTGTTTGAGGGTGCCAGTGTCTGCGTTCAAAACATTCCTGATAATGCATTCCATGGCCATGCAGAACAGGCTCGTCAGACTGATGTGACAATAGTTCCAGGGATCACAGGTGGATCCCCCTTGTGGAGTGGGATAACTGCAGCTGTGCGCCACTCAGTGGGCACCAGGCCTGATGCGAGGTTATGATTACACATGACAGTTAGGTGAGTTGCCATTTCATTTTGTACTTCATGTAGTACACTGCCCAGGATGTCATCTGGTCCCATGGATGTTGTATTCTTAGCTGTGGATAGTGCATTTTCTGCCTGTGTGGCCATGATTACTGGGCAATGGAACTCTTTTTGTATTGACATGGGCCCTTTTGGGGGTGAGAGGGGGTGAATGTGGCACTAAATCAATCTGCCAGGATATTGGCACATTCCGTGGGAGCAGGCTATGTAATGCCATTCTGTTGTAGCTTAGAGCACTTCTGAGCATTGCCAGTTGGATTCTGAACATAACTATAGAATGCTATGTGTTTGTCTGTGAAATCTGTGGTGATTTTAGTTACATAACCAGCTTTGGAGGATTCCATGAGGGATCTCAACGTCTTACTGGGGCTGGTAAGGGAGCTGTTTGCATCCTTGGATTATCCTTTTTTCTTCAACAGTGTCTACCTTCTGTTGTATACTCTGTTAATGGCAGGAGACCACAAGACTAGCTTGCTTATTTGGGAGGTGAGTGTCGTGGTTCTATGTGGGATGTCAGGAATCATGCACAAGTGGATGTGCTCATACAGTGCCTTAGTGCAGGATTCATCAGTTGAACTGTCAGCTCCTGTCTCCATGGGTGTCACAAAGATTGTCACTTCTGCCTTGAGTAGGATGAAGTTGGCTTTGGAGAGGTCTTTTACGGACAACTGTATATACATTCCTTTCACATGTTCAGTTTGATTAGCCTATCGTGGGATTACTTTGGCGAAACCACAGTCTCCTGTACTGTTGTGATGGGTTAGTGGTTAGTTCCCGTGACTATAGTGGCATATACAACTGTTGTAGTACACAAATAAAGCTTTCACATTCATTTATGCACACCTGTGTTTGGTGTTATACTCTTTGATATCTCTGTGGGTATATGTTGCAGGCTATGAATGTCATTCGTATGGGTGGCTCATACAGTCTCCAGTTGGTAAGGTGGTGACTGTAGGAATACTGGCTGCTCCATATTGTGTGCACGTACTACATATGTATCTTACTGTACATATCTGTGTGTGTGTATGTGTAGTTACATATATATATATATATATATATATATATATATATATATATATATATGTATATATATATATATATATATATATATATATATATATATATATATATATATATATATATATATTATATATAGAGAATATATATATATATATATATATATATATATACCTGTATCTTCGGTTCCCCTTCACAATATCGAATGAATGGAAGCTGGAAATGCATAAGCTCGAGACGAAAATCTTGAACTTCCATTCACTCAAAATTGTGAATGGAAAGTTTAGGGTTAGAGAAAAAAGGGTTCACTTACCTTTCTGCAGGGGGCCAGGTTAAATCCACATGCTATGTAACTGCAGTATAGCAGATGACTGGAAAGTCTTCCGTTTTGCACTTACACATATAGTGTGGAACAGGTGTACATATTTTTTTTATGTCCCCTTTATATTTTTGATTCTCTTTAAACTCGAGATTCTGGCTTCGGGCTTATGAATTTCGAGTTTAGAGAAATTTGATCATATGAAGGGGAACCGTATCTGCATATATGTGTCTGTGTATATGTATCCTAGGGATGGCCATGTTGTGTCTGGTCCTGGTTATGGGATCTGCAAACCCTTGGTACTGTATTACAGGGGGGTTGTGTTTTGGCTGGGGGGGTATACCTACTCATACCAGATGTATATTGTGTGGGGCCTCTCAACCCCACTTACGTTGCATGAGGACATATATGTTTTTATTTCCCCATTGTTATCTACAGATGTATGTCTGTATATACCTATATATATATATATATATATATATATATATATATATATATATATATATATGTATCTGCTGCCATATATGTATAACCTGCTGTATATATGTAGATATGTACATGTGGACATATATATCTAGAGATGTAGGCATTTGCATGTTTATATATATATATCAATATGTTGTACCTGTTTAAACATTAATATATTTACTCATATACATAGATCTACATTTTGGAAAACATTCTCTGTACTGTTGAATGACTGGGCTGGATGATATGTTTGTGAATACATCAAGGATATGTGTATCTGCGATGGCTTAGTGGTAAATCACTTTGGCTATGGTGTACAAGTCCTGGATTTGATCCTAGCAGAGGCTGTTTATTTTGTTGCTAGGCAGAACAAGGGCCATTAGATACAGTGTGATTAAGGCACTTTTGAATAGTTGTAAGCGAGTTTGCGTGGGTTTGCGTGACGGTAAGCACTGCTAAGTTACGATTACTGTTTCTTATACTCATTTAGCTCCTGAATCACTTAACCTGTGTAGGCATTGCTTACACCCAAGCAAACAGGCTTAATCTCACTTACTGCTGCTTAAAAGTGTCTACTCCCACTTACCCCTATGCTAATTCCTTTAAAAGAAAAGAAAAAGGGGTTGATAGGAAAGTGGTGAAGAAAGGGGCACAAAGAGGGAAAGACAGTAGGAAAATAGCTAGGGATGTGCAGGAAGGGTTTAGGGAAGTTCCATAGCTGCCCATTTCTTCTACAGTAACAGCTGCACATATACACTGTATTTGGAGGTAGATTTGGACACTCGAACCCCTGGGAGAGGGGTGAGGAAAAAAATAATTAATTGTAATGCCATTTAGACTAGTGGACACGTGTGTGAAATGGACAGTTATGTATGAGGCAAGATTTTTTTGTGGGAACAGATTGCCTTTTTTTTTCAGGTGGGAGTGGGATGTTGGGGAGGGGTAGTAGGTATATTTGCAGAGGTAGGTTGGGTAGGTTAACAGACAAGACACACAAGACGCATACAGGGGCAGTATATGACACATGTGGGGGGTAAACACCTTGATGGAGAGGGGTGTTGTGATATCAGAAACCCACAAGCCCCCAAGTGGTAACAGTGGGACTGAGGCCCCCACCCATGGGCAGTCACCACTGCACCTTCACAGCCCCGAATGTGGCTGTGCTGGGGGCTGAGCCGCAGGGCCAGGCTGACTCTCTAATTGTGACATGCGGCCCTGAAACTGACATAGAAGATCACCGACCTGGTCATTGATCACTCTATGCACCACAAACCCGACCTGGCCATGGGTGACAGGTGCCTGTCCGCTCCTACTCCCAGGGGGGGGTGAGCCCCATCCCCTGAGGCAGTTCCACCCGTAGGTGGTGCAGGACCAACAAACAGGGAGGTGCGGGGTTGGGCCCCAGACATGCTGGAGCCCAGTGCCTTGGCCAGCTGAGGTGGAACAGGTGGGTCCGCTGGGACCGGCCTTCCTAAGCGTGCTATAGTGTTTAGATTTCAACATCATATATGGGTTAGTTATAGTCAACACATTCCAGGGTTAGGTATAACAGCATGCATAGATATTCCCATTAACCCAGACACCAGATACGGAACAGCTGCATAGCAAACAGAACACATGCATATATGGGACCACAGTGGTAATATGAACAACATACAGGTACATTGATGGCACCGTGCCAGCAATGATGGAATAATTCAATATGGCACATGCATGGGAACCATTAGAATATTTATCATACGATTGGCCATTATGAGAGTCAGTACATACCAGTTGGGGAGGTATGTTTATTATTGATGGAGATAAGGTGGGGGGGAGTTGTCAGTTAACAAGTAGTATATTCCTGTACTCCACATTACTTTCCTAGTCAGTGCTGTTATCTGTACCTTACAAGTGTTACTACACTACCCTATAGACCTATATTGGAAACTGATATGGCTGTCAACATCATTACACATAAACCAGTTTTATCTGCAGTATAGACCCCTTACCTGGTTTACCTGTGGAGGGAATGTTTGTTAACACTGACTAACTGTTTGTACACATACGGTGGGATTCCAGGTTGATGTTTTGCACTATCCTATCCAACTCTTTCTGCACAGACTCTGGCCATGTGTTGACCATATGTTGGTATGCCTGGACATATCTAGACTATTGCCGTCTTCCACCTTTAGTGACCTGACACACACATGTACATGCTTTCCTACACTGTGTATATTATGTAGCACAGTGTGGCCGACAGTGACCACTGATACTTTATTATTCAGAGAAATTGCAACACTCACAATCCCCTACAATACCAGGGTGGACAGTACCAGTACAGTTTATATTGGTCTGCATTTCACAACACAGTGTTTGTATCCAACGTACCTGTGGGAGCAATGTTGTTAGCACTACTTGACTGCTGCCACACAAGGTTCCAGATTACACATTAATGTTATGCACATAGATCTCACTCTGTTACTGTACACACTCTGACCATAGCTTAACAGGTTGGGGTGTAAATGGGACATACGTGGATTCTTAGTCACATAAGGTGTTGGGGAGTTGCTAGTGTGCCAGGTTTGTTGTCATAGATGTGTGTCAATCAGTTGTATTTCCTGTTTGCTGCCTATATGTCTGGGATCATCCCACGGATTTCCCAGGGGGACATATTGATAGGCATTAGATATGGGCCCCTTTAATAGACAGTCTGGACATATCTGTACAGTCATGGTGTATAATTCTGTATGCAGACTACTACCACTGGCAAGATTCAAACCGTGGCTGTGTGTGCTAATAAAACAATAGTTCACATCTCAGTTGCATGTGCTATTCGGGTTTTGCTGTCTGCATTTCCCCTGTTTACTGTCTGTGTGTCTCTCAATTGTGCTAAATGACCTCTGGGGATTACACCTGTCATATACAGGCATTCCTACACATTCACATTATGGTGCATGGTGTGAATAACAGTGTTTAATACTACAGTAATATTACACGATTGCAAATCTACATTACCATATGATACCAGAATATGCACATACAGTCCAGCTGTTAGACCTGTTTTGTCAGGGTATTACACTTTTATTGTCATACTAACAATAATAGACTCTTCCTGCCATATTCTCTAGTGTATGCAGTACTTGCCTTGAACAATACAGGTTTTATACTAGCAATTACTTTGCTACTACTTTTATTTTTATTTCCTATGACAGTAAAAGCATGAGTATTACTGACCTGCCTCGCATCGCAACCACGCCAGGTGGCAGATGTGGACCTCCTGGTTTGCAGCCCTCTCCATTGCAACTGTGGGGGGCATAAGAGGAATATTTAGCCATACCTCTCCATGATATACCTGAGCTGGCCATTATTAAACAGGTAGTGGACTGATACCTATACACAGCTGGGACATCCCCTGATGTTCTAGCCTTTTGGAGCCATTCCTCCAAGAGGTCCCCCTTCTGCTGCTTCAGATCGGCATAATGGTGCCTGACCTGCTCACCAGTTCAGGGTATGCCAGTGAGGTCGCGGGTGAGACTGTCCCAGGCCACTGCCTTATATTGGGAGCCCTGGTACTGGTCCTGCAGCAGTCTCTGTGCATGGTCTTTAACTAGGAGTCCAGCCATGATCTTGGACTCCTGGATGCACTCCTTCTCCCCTTACTGCCATAGTTTCTGCAAGGGGAAGCTACAACCAGTTATGAACTGTATTCCTGCCTCTTGGGTTTAAGTAGGGTCAATTTCCCGAACTTCTCCATGATTGGCCAGTTTTGAAAAGGCTAAGCTATGGGCAAACCTGCTTACCTAAGATTGGCATTGTTTGAAGAGGTATACCACTGGGCAGATTGAATTGGCTTCCCTACACATTGCTTACATTTACTAAGTTGAGCTGTGCTGCGGTTGGCATTGCTTAATAGTTAATTAGCACTATATTTGCCTTTTGGCAGTGATTTATTATTCATTACAGGTTATATATGTGTCTGGTATCCATGATTCATGTGTACATACACTGCATGAGGACCTGGGGACTTCTACACTTTATTACAATAACACCTCAAATCTATGCTTACTACAGTACTCCAGTTCACATATTTATGTTCTGTGGCAGGTTAGACAACATCACACTGTACATAGATTTAGTTCACATGTTTGATTTGATTTTTCTGTGGTGAGAATTAGTTTGCTGATACCTCATTTACATGTATTGCTATGATGGCTTAGTGGTTAACTACTGTGTATGTAGTGTACAGTGTCCTGAGTTCAAGCCTTGCAAAAGCTGCTTATTTTGTTGCTGGGCAGAACACAGGCCATTGGGTACAGAGTGATTAAGGCACTTTAAAGCAGTTGTAAGTGGGTGTGGGCAGGTTTGCACGGAGCTAAGCAATGCTAACCTCCGGTTACAGTTTCTTACATTCAGTTAGCTTCTACTTTGCTTAATCTGTGTAGGCAATACTTACCCCCATGCAAACACACTTAAACATGCTTACTAGTGCTTATATATGCTTTCTACTGCTTATTTGTGCTTAAACCTGCTTACTAGTGCCTTATTCATTATGATACTGACACTTCACATGTGCATTTAATGCAGTACTCCGGTTCACATTTAAATGTTATTTAGTAGGTTATACTGCAAAAGAATGTCAAAAATTGTTCATATACAGATTTCACATAGAAAATGGAATGTGCTGCAGTGGGACTTGAACTATGAATCCCTGCTTGGTAGGCAGATGGTCTGACCACTACACTATTGCTGTGCTGCTTCGTTTGCATATATCTTCCTTGTTATCCTCTTCAGCCTTTTGAACTGCTTTAACCATAGCTAAGCGATGGGCAAACCCACACACCTACAGTTAGCTGTACTCGGAGTTTAAAAAAAAAAAAAAAAAAGGGTTTCTTCATTTTATTTATATGACCTGTTCCTGTTGTACACATGGGGGACTGTTGGTGGGGATATGCGGACACCTATGAGTGGTCTCGCTCATTTATTTACAGTGTCTGCTGTTCTACTTTGCAGGGGTGTGTTTATTCTGAGAGCTCTGCTCTGCTTACTAGTGCCTTATTCATTATGATACTGACACTTCACATGTGCATTTAATGCAGTACCCCGGTTCACATTTAAATGTTATTTAGTAGGTTATACTGCAAAAGAATGTCAAAAAATGTTCATATATAGATTTCACATAGAAAATGGAATGTGCTGCAGTGGGACTTGAACTATGAATCCCTGCTTGTTAAGCAGATGCTCTGACCTCATCCATGCTCCATGCAGGATTAGGAGGTCAGGCAGCGTGCCTTCATTAATATGCATGGCATGCTGCCGTCCTCCTCCTAAACTGCCGCTTCCATGCAGAATTAGATTAGTCCTGCATGGAAGATTAGTAAATCCGGGGATTTTTTTATTTTGTTTTCGGGGGCCCATTTTATAAGTAAAATAAAACACTCCAAGTTTTGCTTTATTATCTAGTAAGAGTATACCTCTGATTTTGAAGGTACTCTTTCAAAGCTTCTTATGTCTTATTACATACCAGTTCGTATCAGACAAACCACAGTTCATCCTATCTTATGCATTCCTTAATAATGTCAGTATTAAAGAAAATAACTGCGGACATTTCATAATCATCAGAAGTTGACTGAAGCTGCATTTACAACATTGCACATAGAAAAAAAAATAAGTTACTCTAGAAAAAGTATTTCAAAATTAAGTTGCTGTTATAAGAAAGGCCCAAAAATAGAACCTTAGAAGAAATGATATTTAATAGTACACCTTTTGCTGTCATGTGAACATACAAAAATGATTTTGAAAAGATTCCTTTGCTTATAATGTCCTCCCCAAAACATGTAGGTACCCATCTCATCCATCTTTTACAAATCCATCCACACCAGTTGTCCCATCCATTACTGAAAACCACCACAGAAGAGAAGGCTGTGTGAGCCGAGCCTTTTGCTGGACTGAAGTTAATTTCATTGTCTTTTGTTGAAGGAGAGTTTCTAAAACTGACTGAATGTGCTGCTTCTACAAGATGGCAAATTTCATTCTAAAACCAGTGCTAATATAAATGTACTTTCTTACTTCAAAATGTTGTGGTCATACGGCAGAACATGAAAGATTGCATTTGAGGGCTCAGATCAATGAAGGAGAAGTGCCTTTGTTTTACCTTCTAAGTGCTGTATGCTAAGTTTTATCTAGTTTTTCTACAGCAGCTATACTGCCTATATGATCTTAAAACCTAATAGCAATTTTACAGTGCCTTACTAACAAGCCCTTCCCCTCTGAACCCCATTGAAAAGGGACATGTAAATGTGTACTAAGAAAGTCTGACTTATTTTCCTTATTTTTTCAACAACTAATTTATTTATATATTATTTAGCCAAGTGCATCTCTAAATTATCCTTGTGATCTTTTGCTTAAGACACATTGATTGTATTAAGCCAAAGTATGTGATCAAACAGGATGGCACACTATTCATAGCAATAAAGAGCACAGTAGGATTATAACTTTAGGAACACTTCTACCTGGCTGAATGATTATTATTGAATTTTTGATATATCTATATATGTATATATATATATATATATATATATATATATATATATATATATATATATATATATATGTAATTTATACATATTTGTGTGTGTGTGTGTGTGTGTGTGTGTGTGTGTGTGTGTGTGTGTGTGTGTGTAGATATATGTGTCTACTTGAGTAGACCGAAGTTCTGCTTAACTGAATTTCATTTACCTGAACATTTAATTCAAAGAACGTTCACATCATAGGTTCATATGTTCATAAGTTGGTACTAGGCTATAGGCCCTAGGGCCTATACAAGCCTAGCCATAACAATTCCCTGGATATTTCTCCCACAATATTTACTTCCCTGGACCCCTGTCTAGCAGGGCGACTGACGTGATCCCCGAGGTGAATTTCCTATCTCCCATCCAATTGTCAAGGTTCCTTTTGAAGACCGCCAAGGAGGCGCTCTGCTTGACATGTATGGGCAGTCTATTCCAGAGTACGGGGAGTCTCTTGGTCAGGAAATTATCCCTCCAGCATGTTTTGTTCATTGTGATGACTAGGTTTAGATCCCTGGAGCATGTGGCTCTGAGGGATTGGGATTTCTTTAAGTGGAGCATGTCCAACAGCTCAGGGTTTGACATGGCCTTGTCTGTTAAGCAGAGATCACCTCTGACTAGATGATATGCCACAGAGTATAGCTGGAGTTTTTGTAGATGGGCAGTATAGGGCATCTGCTTTAGGCCTGTGATTCTTTTAGTGAGGTATTTCTGCGGCCTTTCCAGCTGTTGCAGATGTCTTGTGAGGTACATGCCAAACGGGGCATTGTACTCTATAATGGGTCTAATGAGGGATGAGTACAGTGGGACAATGACCTTCTTTTTTCTGGATGAAAAGCCCTTAGTGATGAGGTGTGCCACATAGAAGGATTTCCTGACTGTTTTGGCAATGTGGTTATCGAAGGTGAGACCACTGTCCACCTGTGTCCCTAAGTCTCTCATCACACTTTCGATGTTTAGTGTGCTGCCACATATGTGGTAATTCATGGGTACATGTTTTTTCCCAAAGGGGATAACTATACATTTCTTGGTATTAAGCTTGAGCCCATGGCTCTGGCACCAAGCATCTGTTTCTGTAAGGCCCTTTTGTAGAATATCCACATCATTTGGGTATTCAATAATGGCTCCCAGTTTGCAGTCATCTGTGAACTTTGTTAGCCAGAGTCCCTTAGTGTTGGCCTGTACTTCAGAGAAGTAGATGCCAAACAAGAGCGGTCCCAGGACTGAACCGTGAGGTACTCCAGTTGTCACTTGTCTAGAGCTGGATTTGGAGTGGGGGATGGTTTCAAAGGCCTTGGCAAGGTCCAGATAGGCTGTGTGGACTGCCTGACCCTTGTCCCCAGCTATGGAGACTAATTCAAAGAAGTCAATCAGGTTCAGGAGACAAGATCGTCCCTTCAAGAAACAAACTGGGTGGGGTCCAGTGTTTGAAGGTTCCCAATGTCTTTGTTTATAAGTTCCATGATAATGTATTCCATGCCCTTGCAGATCAGGCTCGTCAGACTGATGGGATGGTAGTTCCCGGGATCCAAGGTGGATTCCCCCTTGTGGAATGGGATAACTGTAGCTGTGCGCCACTCAGTGGGCATGAAGCCTGAGGTGAGGCTATGATTAAACATGACCCTTAGGTGAGGTGCCAGTTCATTTTGTAGTTCATGTAGTACACAGCCCGGGATGTCATTTGGTCCCATGGATGCTGTATTCTTACCTTTGGAGAGTGCGGTTTCTACCTGTGTGGCCGTGATTACCAGAATTTGGCAATCTTTTGATATTGAGATGGGCCCATTA
This sequence comes from Protopterus annectens, assembly GCF_019279795.1. NCBI lineage: Eukaryota > Metazoa > Chordata > Ceratodontiformes > Protopteridae > Protopterus > Protopterus annectens. The sequence goes on from NC_056739.1 coordinate 266,120,404, forward strand.
GGGGGTGAGAGGGGGGTGAAGTTTGCACTAAATTGATCTGCCAGGATATTGGCAATATCCTTGGGATTAGTATATTTAATGCCAGAGCATATCTGAGCATTGCCATTTAGATTCTTGACATAACTATAGAATGCCTTGTGGTTGTCTATGGAATTTTGGCAATTTTATTTTCGTAACTTGTTTTGGAGGATTTTATGAGGGATCTCAGCTTCTTACTGAGGCTGGTAAGGGAGTTTTTTGCATCCTGGGATTTTCCTCTTTTCTGGAACAGTTTCTTTCTTCTGTTGTATAGTTTTTTTATGGCAGAGCGACCACCAGATTGGCTTCCTTTTTTTGGAGGAGAGCGTCTTGGTTCTATTTGGGATGGCATGATTCATGCACGAGTGGATGTGCTTGTACAATGCCTTAGTGTAGGATTCAGCAGTCGTACTTTCAGCTCACTGGAATTTTAATCTGGGAAAAGAGGCAGTTGGCCAACATTTAGAAAAAAACACACCAAAGCATGTCAGACCCACCCAAGTAGGTGGCTGGGCCCCCCGCACACACATACCCTAACTAAATATACCAACTCTGAGATCGCACTATAGTGGGGAAAAGGGCAAATTATACACACACACACACACACACACACATATATATATATATATATATATATATATATATATATATATATATGTGTGTGTGTGTGTGTGTGTGTGTGTGTGTGTGCTTCCTTATATTTAATTGGCAAATCTGGGTATTGTTGCTGTTTGAAATGTTCTCTAAGACTGCTGAAGATCACAGTTATATGTCTAGAAATTTAATGTAATTTTTGAATGTCGTCATTTGTTCTTTTAGTGGTCATATGATCACCATTGGTCAGTTTAAGACAATTTTACTATGTCTTCAGGTTTGTACTGATGTAGTAAGGCATCACAACTGGTCTGCAGATTTTTTCTTGCTGGAATAAACTTCTCTGTGGATTTGCACACATATACTGAGTGGAGTCTCACTATTTGAAATGCTGATCATTTCTTTATAATTATATCTCCAGAAATTCAGAGCTGTGGCAAGGTCAAGTGGTACCCTGGGCAATCCCACAGTCAGTGCTACCATCAAGCAAAGTTTAAGACCAGAAAATATTAATTGAAATCCAAATAAACAGTAATACAGACTGTCCATACTGTAGCAAGAGCTACTCTTGCACCTGTCAGTAATTTAACAACTACATACATACTAAAAGTAAGCAAGAAGCTATGATTTTGGAGCTGCTTAAATGACTTCTAACTTGGAACAAGTGCCCAACCTACCAATCAGGTAGTCCTTGACTTTAACATTGCTAGTCATGCCTTTTGACCCACCCCAGCTACAGCTCTGCAACAACCTTGCTTCCTATGCTTTTCCTGAACCAAATATTTTAAGCAGAATAGAACACATGATGTCAAAACCAGGAAGATAAACTGATAAATTAAGAAAAAATTTGATTCAAATTCAACATAGCATGCAATGAAAAAGCAGCAGTAAAATGCTAAACAAATCTGAAAAACAATAAAAATTATGCTTTACTTACCTGAGGCAGTGCGGCAGTCATTTTGCTAAGAGGGCAGTACTTGACTGAGATGTGTAAAAGTTGGGCACTGTGTGTTTTTATCTTTTACACACCAAATGTTCTTTAATATTCCCCTTATTTCTTCCTACTCTTTATTGTGACACTTAAACAGTGCTCAGTCTAAACTACAGTCTCTGTACTACTGTACATTTACTAAAACTACTGTGCATTCCCAAATTAATCAAATCCATAAAATGTAGACATCCTTAATCTGCAATTTCTGCAGTTCTTATACTTCAATTAACTTCACATTAACTTTAACCTAGACTTACTTAAAATAAAATATAGCTAATCAGCTCATGAAACAGATATAATCAGCATACTGTATTAGCTCTAATCAACATCAGGTCAGATGAAAGAGAATTTTATTGCAAAACAAGCCATAACATTGCACATCTAAAAATAATCTTAAAATGCTAGTTCTGTAGCTGAACCTTCTCACTGGAAACATGACCGGCACTGATAGATCTGGACAATCAGTGGCATTGAAAAGATAATGCTATTATGGATGACCACATATATACCCAAGTTAGAGTAACACAAACTGCAGAAGGGAGACAGAGAAAGAATACAGCTCCATAACTTTGTTCTTAGCCCAATGATTCTTTAAAATATTCTGTAGGATAACCAGCAGTTCTGTCCAAGATTGTCAGTAGTCTATATTCTACAGTCCTTGCACAGCAGTAGCATGTCTGCTCCTTGTGTGATTTTTCAGCTGCTTTTCTTTATTGTTATGTTCACTGTTTTATCTCCTCTGGGAGGTGCTCCATTTGTTCCCTTCCATCCACGTGTTTCCTCTTTCATTCTCCCGCTTCTGTTTTCTCTAATACACTGAGCAATTAGTTTCACCTAATTATGGTTAAGTGCCTCCCCTCATAAAATAATTCTTCCTTATGCATTTCTTACAAGATATTCTAAGTGATGATGCCACTTTCAAATTTTTCTTCTTCATTTAGCTAAAGGATTGAGTAAAAGACCAAAACATATTTGGACTGTCATCCATGCTTAGTAGCATAAATATCAGGTAACTGTAAGTCTGGACTGTTATAACAGCAAATGCAAAGAACTACATAGCATATGCTGTTAGATAATTTACTAAAAGCAAGAAAATTTAGATCAAGGCTGCAAGTTGAATTGCTTAATAATTTTCTTTAGAAAAAAAAATTTTCTATACAAGGATACACTTTGCAGGATATAAACATAAGTTAGCAAGCAGCATACAAGAATAAGTGTATGTTGGTATGTATTGTGCAGGATATAAGCTTATGAGGAATTGCAATATGCAGAAAGTAAGGGTATGCAGTAAGTGGAATATATAGCTATGAGAGCACAAAGCATACACACTGTAAGCTAATGGGCATGAAGGATGCAAGTGTATGATCACAGGCAGTATGGAGGATGTAAGTACATGAGGCATGAAATAAACAGGATATAAGCCTTTAAGAACATGATATATGCAGTGGACTGGCAGCATGCATGCTGTATGTGTATGAGGCTATGTGGGAAACAGCACATAATCCTACAAAGTAAATGTAGTACACAAGAAGTAAGTTTACAAGATCATGTGATAGGTAGTATGTGAGAATGTACTATGCAGGATAAAGTCTGAGACAGCAAGCAGTATGCATTATGGAAGATCTAGGTGCATGACAGCATGCTGTACACAGGACATAAGTGTATAAGGGCAGACAATTTGTGCGGTAAAATTTTGAGAGAGCACAAAGCATGGAGAACATAAGTTTATGAGAGTATGCAGTATGTAAGATTTATGTGTTTGACAGCATGTGGAATATAGGTAAATGAGGGTATGCAGTATGTGGGATGCATGTGTTTGACAGCATATGGAATATAAGTATATGAGGGTATGAAGTATGTGGGATGTATGTGTTTGACAGCATGTGGAATACCAGTATATGAGGGTATGCAGTATGTGGGATGTATGTGTTTGACAGCATGTGGAATATAAGTATATGAGGGTATGCAGTATGTGGGATGTATGTGTTTGACAGCATGTGGAATACCAGTATATGAGGGTATGCAGTATGTGGGATGTATGTGTTTGACAGCATGTGGAATATAAGTATATGAGGGTATGCAGTACATATGATGTATGTGTTTGACAGCATGTGGAATATAAATATATGAGGGTATGCAGTATGTGGGATGTATGCGTTTGACAGCATGTAGAATATAAGTATATGAGGGTATGCAGTATGTGGGATGTATGTGTTTGACAGCATGTGGAATATAAGTATATGAGGGTATGCTGTATGTGGGATGTATGTGTTTGACAGCATGTGAAATATAAGTATATGAGGGTATGCAGTATGTAGGATGTATGTATTTGACAGCATGTGGAATATAAGTATATGAGGGTATGCAGTATGTGGGATGTATGTGCTTGACAGCATGTGAAATATAAGTATATGAAGGTATGCAGTACATGTGATGTATGTGTTTGACAGCATGTGGAATATAAGTATATAAGGGTATGCAGTATGTAGGATGTATGTGTTTGACAGCATGTGGAATATAAGTATATGAGGGTATGCAGTATGTGGGATGTATGTGTTTGACAGCATGTGGAATACCACTATATGACGGTATGCAGTATGTGGGATGTATGTGTTTGACAGCATGTGGAATATAAGTATATGAGGGTATGCTGTATGTGGGATGTATGTGTTTGACAGCATGTGGAATATAAGTATATGAGGGTATGCAGTACATAGGATGTATGTGTTTGACAGCATGTGGAATATAAATATATGAGGGTATGCAGTATGTGGGATGTATGTGTTTGACAGCATGTGGAATATAAGTATATGAGGGTATGCTGTATGTGGGATGTATGTGTTTGACAGCATGTGAAATATAAGTATATGAGGGTATGCAGTATGTAGGATGTATGTATTTGACAGCATGTGGAATATAAGTATATGAGGATATGCAGTATGTGGGATGTATGTGTTTGACAGCATGTGGAATATAAGTATATGAGGGTATGCAGTACATGTGATGTATGTGTTTGACAGCATGTGGAATATAAGTATATGAGGGTATGCAGTATGTAGGATGTATGTGTTTGACAGCATGTGGAATATAAGTATATGAGGGTATGCAGTATGTGGGATATATGTGTTTGACAGCATGTGGAATATAGGTAAATGAGGGTATGCAGTATGTGGGATGCATGTGTTTGACAGCATATGGAATATAAGTATATGAGGGTATGAAGTATGTGGGATGTATGTGTTTGACAGCATGTGGAATACCAGTATATGAGGGTATGCAGTATGTGGGATGTATGTGTTTGACAGCATGTGGAATATAAGTATATGAGGGTATGCAGTATATAGGATGTATGTGTTTGACAGCATGTGGAATATAAATATATGAGGGTATGCAGTATGTGGGATGTATGTGTTTGACAGCATGTGGAATATAAGTATATGAGGGTATGCAGTATGTGGGATGTATGTGTTTGACAGCATGTGAAATATAAGTATATGAGGGTATGCAGTATGTAGGATGTATGTATTTGACAGCATGTGGAATATAAGTATATGAGGGTATGCAGTATGTGGGATGTATGTGTTTGACAGCATGTGGAATATAAGTATATGATGGTATGCAGTACATGTGATGTATGTGTTTGACAGCATGTGGAATATAAGTATATGAGGGTATGCAGTATGTAGGATGTATGTGTTTGACAGCATGTGGAATATAAGTATATGAGGGTATGCAGTATGTGGTATGTATGTGTTTGACAGCATGTGGAATATAAGTATATGAGGGTATGCAGTATGTGGGATGTATGTGTTTGACAGCATGTGAAATATAAGTATATGAGGGCATGCAGTATGTGAGATGTATGTTTTTGACAGCATGTGGAATATAAGTATATGAGGGTATGCAGTATGTAGGATGTATGTGTTTGACAGCATGTGGAATATAAGTATAAGAGGACATGCTGTATGTGGGATGTATGTGTTTGACAGCATGTGGAATATAAGTATTAGAGGGCATGCTGTATGTGGGATGTATGTGTTTGACAGCATGTGGAATATAAGTATATGAGGGTATGCAGTATGTGGGATGTATGTGTTTGACAGCATGTGGAATATAAGTAAATGAGGGTATGCAGTATGTGGGATGTATGTCTTTGACAGCATGTGGAATATAAGTATATGAGGGTATGCAGTATGTGGGATGTATGTGTTTGACAGCATGTGGAATATAAGTATATGAGGGTATGCAGTATGTGAGATGTATGTGTTTGGCAGCATGTGGAATATAAGTATATGAGGGTATGTAGTATGTAGGACGTATGTTTTTGACAGCATGTGGAATATAAGTATAAGAGGGCATGCTGTATGTGGGATGTATGTGTTTGACAGCATGTGGAATGTAAGTATAAGAGGGCATGATGTATGTGGGATGTATGTGTTTGACAGCATGTGGAAAATAAATATATGAGGGTATGCAGTATGTGGGATGTATGTGTTTGACAGCATGTGGAATTTAAGTATATGAGGGTATGCAGTATGTAGGGTGTATGTCTTTGACAGCATGGGGAATATAAGTATATGCGGTTATGCAGTATGTAGGATGTATGTGTTTGACAGCATGTGGAATATAAGTATATGAGGGTATGCTGTATGTGAGATGTATGTGTTTGACAGCATGTAGAATATAAGTATATGAGGGTATGCAGTATGTAGGATGTATGTGTTTGACAGCATGTGGAATATAACTATATGAGGGTATGCTGTATGTGGGTTATATGTGTTTGACAGCATGTGGAATATAAGTATATGAGGGAATGCAGTGTGTGGGATGTATGTGTTTGACAGCATGTGGAATATAAGTATTTGAGGGTATGCTGTATGTGGGATGTATGTGTTTGACAGCATGTGGAATATAAGTATATGAGGGTATGCAGTATGTGGGATGTATGTGTTTGACAGCCTGTGGAATATAAGTATATCAGGGTATGCAGTATGTGGGATGTATGTGTTTGACAGCATGTGGAATATAAGTATATGAGGGTATGCAATATGTGGGATGTATGTGTTTGACAGCATGTGGAATATAAGTACATTAGCGTATGCTGTATGTGGGATGTATGTGTTTGACAGCATGTGGAATATATGTATATGAGGGTATGCAGTATGTGGGATGTATGTGTTTGACAGCACGTGGAATATAAGTATATGAGGGTATGCAGTATGTGGGATGTATGTGGGATGTATGTGTTTGACAGCATGCGGAATATAAGTATATGAGTGTATGCAGTATGTGGGATGTATGTGTTTGACAGCATGTGGAATACAAGTATATAAGGGTATGCAGTATGTGGGATGTATGTGTTTGAGAGCATGTGGAATATAAGTATATGAGGGTATGCAGTATGTGGGATGTATGTGTTTGAAGGCATGTGGAATATAAGTATATGAGGGTATGCAGTATCTGGGATGTATGTGTTTTGACAGCATGTGGAATATAAGTATATGAGGGTGTGCTGTATGTGGGATGTATGTGTATGACAGCGTGTGGAATATAAGTATATGAGGGTATGCAGTATGTAGGATGTATGTGTTTGACAGCATGTGGAATATAAGTATATGAGCGTATGCTGTATGTGGGATGTATGTGTTTGACAGCATGTGGATTATAAGTATATGAGAGTATGCAGTATGTAGGATGTATGTCTTTGACAGCATGGGGAAGATAAGTATATGCGGGTATGCAGTATGTAGGATGTATGTGTTTGACAGCATGTGGAATATAACTATAAGAGGACATGCTGTATGTGGGATGTATGTGTTTGACAGCATGTGGAATATAAGTATAAGAGGGCATGCTGTAGGTGGGATGTATGTGTTTGACAGCATGTGGAATATAAGTATGAGGGTATGCAGTATGTGGGATGTATGTGTTTGACAGCATGTGGAATATAAGTATATGAGGGTATGCAGTATGTGGGATGTATGTGTTTGACAGCATGTGGAATATAAGTATATGAGGGTATGCAGTATGTGGGATGTATGTGTTTGACAGCATGTGGAATATAAGTATATGAGGGTATGCAGTATGTGAGATGTATGTGTTTGACAGCATGTGGAATATAAGTATATGAGGGTATGCAGTATGTGGGATGTATGCGTTTGACAGCATGTAGAATATAAGTATATGAGGGTATGCAGTATGTGGGATGTATGTGTTTGACAGCATGTGGAATATAAGTATATGAGGGTATGCTGTATGTGGGATGTATGTGTTTGACAGCATGTGAAATATAAGTATATGAGGGTATGCAGTATGTAGGATGTATGTATTTGACAGCATGTGGAATATAAGTATATGAGGGTATGCAGTATGTGGGATGTATGTGTTTGACAGCATGTGGAATATAAGTATATGAGGGTATGCAGTACATGTGATGTATGTGTTTGACAGCATGTGGAATATAAGTATATGAGGGTATGCAGTATCTGGGATGTATGTGTTTTGACAGCATGTGGAATATAAGTATATGAGGGTATGCTGTATGTGGGATGTATGTGTATGACAGCATGTGGAATATAAGTATATGAGGGTATGCAGTATGTAGGATGCATGTGTTTGACAGCATGTGGAATATAAGTATATGAGCGTATGCTGTATGTGGGATGTTTGTGTTTGACAGCATGTGAAATATAAGTATAAGAGGGCATGATGTATGTGGGATGTATGTGTTTGACAGCATGTGGAAAATAAATATATGAGGATATGCAGTATGTGGGATGTATGTGTTTGACAGCATGTGGAATATAAGTATATGAGGGTATGCAGTATGTAGGGTGTATGTCTTTGACAGCATGGGGAATATATGTATATGCGGGTATGCAGTATGTAGGATGTATGTGTTTGACAGCATGTGGAATATAAGTATATGAGGGTATGCTGTATGTGAGATGTATGTGTTTGACAGCATGTGGAATATAAGTATATGAGGGTATGCAGTATGTAGGATGTATGTGTTTGACAGCATGTGGAATATAACTATATGAGGGTATGCTGTATGTGGGATGTATGTGTTTGACAGCATGTGGAATATAAGTATATGAGGGAATGCAGTGTGTGGGATGTATGTGTTTGACAGCATGTGGAATATAAGTATATGAGGGTATGCTGTATGTGGGATGTATGTGTTTGACAGCATGTGGAATATAAGTATATGAGGGTATGCAGTATATGGGATGTATGTGTTTGACAGCATATGGAATATAAGTATATGAGGGTATGCAGTACATAGGATGTAAGTGTTTGACAGCATGTGGAATATAAATATATGAGGGTATGCAGTATGTGGGATGTATGCGTTTGACAGCATGTAGAATATAAGTATATGAGGGTATGCAGTATGTGGGATGTATGTGTTTGACAGCATGTGGAATATAAGTATATGAGGGTATGCTGTATGTGGGATGTATGTGTTTGACAGCATGTGGAATATAAGTACATGAGCGTATGCTGTATGTGGGATGTATGTGTTTGACAGCATGTGGAATATATGTATATGAGGGTATGCAGTATGTGGGATGTATGTGTTTGACAGCATGTGGAATATAAGTATATGAGGGTATGCAGTATGTGGGATGTATGTGGGATGTATGTGTTTGACAGCATCACGGAATATAAGTATATGAGGGTATGCAGTATGTGGGATGTATGTGTTTGACAGCATGTGGAATACAAGTATATAAGGGTATGCAGTATGTGGGATGTATGTGTTTGAGAGCATGTGGAATATAAGTATATGAGGGTATGCAGTACATGTGATGTATGTGTTTGACAGCATGTGGAATATAAGTATATGAGGGTATGCAGTATGTAGGGTGCATGTCTTTGACAGCATGGGGAATATAAGTATATCGGGTATGCAGTATGTAGAATGTATGTGTTTGACAGCATGTGGAATATAAGTATATGAGGGTATGCTGTATGTGAGATGTATGTGTTTGACAGCATGTGGAATATAAGTATATGAGGGTATGCAGTATGTAGGATGTATGTGTTTGACAGCATGTGGAATATAACTATATGAGGGTATGCTGTATGTGGGATGTATGTGTTTGACAGCATGTGGAATATAAGTATATGAGGGAATGCAGTGTGTGGGATGTATGTGTTTGACAGCATGTGGAATATAAGTATATGAGGGTATGCTGTATGTGGGATGTATGTGTTTGACAGCATGTGGAATATAAGTATATGAGGGTATGCAATATGTGGGATGTATGTGTTTGACAGCATGTGGAATATAAGTACATGAGCGTATGCTGTATGTGGGATGTATGTGTTTGACAGCATGTGGAATATATGTATATGAGGGTATGCAGTATGTGGGATGTATGTGTTTGACAGCATGTGGAATATAAGTATATGAGGGTATGCAGTATGTGGGATGTATGTGGGATGTATGTGTTTGACAGCATGCGGAATATAAGTATATGAGGGTATGCAGTATGTGGGATGTATGTGTTTGACAGCATGTGGAATACAAGTATATAAGGGTATGCAGTATGTGGGATGTATGTGTTTGAGAGCATGTGGAATATAAGTATATGAGGGTATGCAGTATGTGGGATGTATGTGTTTGAAGGCATGTGGAATATAAGTATATGAGGGTATGCAGTATGTGAGATGTATGTGTTTGACAGCATGTGGAATATAAGTATATGAGGGTATGCAGTATCTGGGATGTATGTGTTTTGACAGCATGTGGAATATAAGTATATGAGGGTATGCTGTATGTGGGATGTATGTGTATGACAGCATGTGGAATATAAGTATATGAGGGTATGCAGTATGTAGGATGTATGTGTTTGACAGCATGTGGAATATAAGTATATGAGCATATGCTGTATGTGGGATGTATGTGTTTGACAGCATGTGGATTATAAGTATATGAGAGTATGCAGTATGTAGGATGTATGTCTTTGACAGCATGGGGAATATAAGTATATGCGGGTATGCAGTATGTAGGATGTATGTGTTTGACAGCATGTGGAATATAACTATAAGAGGACATGCTGTATGTGGGATGTATGTGTTTGACAGCATGTGGAATATAAGTATAAGAGGGCATGCTGTATGTGGGATGTATGTGTTTGACAGCATGTGGAATATAAGTATACGAGGGTATGCAGTATGTGGGATGTATGTGTTTGACAGCATGTGGAATATAAGTATATGAGGGTATGCAGTATGTGGGATGTATGTGTTTGACAGCATGTGGAATATAAGTATATAAGGGTATGCAGTATGTGGGATGTATGTGTTTGACAGCATGTGGAATATAAGTATATGAGGGTATGCAGTATGTGAGATGTATGTGTTTGACAGCATGTGGAATATAAGTATATCAGGGTATGCAGTATGTAGGATGTATGTGTTTGACAGCATGTGGTATATAAGTATAAGAGGGCATGCTGTATGTGGGATGTATGTGTTTGACAGAATGTGGAATATAAGTATAAGAGGGCATGCTGTATGTGTGATGTGTGTGTTTGACAGCATGTGGAATATAAGTATATGAGGGTATGCAGTATATGGGATGTATGTGTTTGACAGCATGTGGAATATAAGTATATGAGGGTATGCAGTATGTGGGATGTATGTGTTTGACAGCATGTGGAATATAAGTATATGAGGGTATGCAGTATGTGGGATGTATGTGTTTGACAGCATGTGGAATATAAGTATATGAGGGTATGCAGTATGTAGGATGTATGTGTTTGACAGCATGTGGAATATAAGTATACCAAAGTATGCAGTATGTAGGATGTATGTGTTTGGCAGCATGTGGAATATAAGTACATGAGGGTATGCAGTATGTTGGATGTATGTGTTTGACAGCATGTGGAATATAAGTATATGAGGGTATGCAGTATGTGGGATGTATGTGTTTGACAGCATGTGGAATATAAGTATATGAGGGTATGCAGTATGTGGGATGTATGTGTTTGACAGCATGTGGAATATAAGTATATGAGGGTTTGCAGTATGTGTGATGTATGTGTTTGACAGCATGTGGAATATAAGTATATGAGGGTATGCTGTATGTGGGACATATGTGTTTGACAGCATGTGGAATATAAGTATATGAGGGTATGCAGTATGTGGGATGTATGTGTTTGACAGCATGTGGAATATAAGGTTATGAGGGTATGCGGTATGTGGGATGTATGTGTTTGACAGCATGTGGAATATAAGTATATGAGGGTATGCAGTATGTGGGATGTATGTGTTTGACAGCATGTGGAATATAAGTATATGAGGGTATGCTGTATGTGGGATGTATGTGTTTGACAGCATGTGGAATATACGTATATGAGGGTATGCAGTATGTGGGATGTATGTGTTTGACAGCATGTGGAATATAAGTATATGAGGGTATGCAGTATGTGGGATGTATGTGTTTGACAGCATGTGGAATATAAGTATATGAGGGTATGCAGTATGTGGGATGTATGTGTTTGACAGCATGCGGAATATAAGTATAGGAGGGTATGCAGTATGTGGGATGTATGTGTTTGACAGCATGTGGAATACAAGTATATGAGGGTATGCAGTATGTGGGATGTATGTGTTTGACAACATGTGGAATATAAGTATATGAGGGTATACTGTATGTGGGATGTATGTGTTTGACAGCATGTGGAATATAAGTATATGAGGGTATGCAGTATATGGGCTGTATGTGTTTGACAGCATGTGAAATATAAGTATATGAGGGTATGCAGTATGTGAGATGTATGTGTTTGACAGCATGTGGAATATAAGTATATGAGGGTATGCAGTATGTGGGATGTATGTGTTTGACACTTGTGGAATATAAGTATATGAGGGTATGCTGTATGTGGGATGTATGTGTTTGACAGCATGTGGAATTTAAGTATATGAGGGTATGCAGTATGTAGGATGTATGTGTTCGACAGCATGTGGAATATAAGTATATGAGGGTATGCAGTATGTAGGATGTATGTGTTTGACAGCATGTGGAATATAAGTATAAGAGGGTATGCAGTATGTAGGATGTATGTGTTTGACAGCATGTGGAATATAAGTATATGAGAGTATGCAGTATGTAGGATGTATGTCTTTGACAGCATGTGGAATATAACTATATGAGGGTATGCAGTATGTGGGATGTATGTGTTTGACAGCATGTGGAATATAAGTATATGAGGGTATGCTGTATGTGAGATGTATGTTTTTGACAGCATGTGGAATATAAGTATATGAGTGTATGCTGTATGTTGGATGTATGTGTTTGACAGCATGTGGAATATAAGTATATGAGGGTATGCAGTATGTGGGATGTATGTGTTTGACAGCATGTGGAATATAATTATATGAGGGTATGCAGTATGTGGGATGTATGTGTTTGACAGCATGTAGAATATAAGTATATGAGGGTATGCAGTATGTAGAATGTATGTGTTTGACAGCATGTGGAATATAAGTATATGAGGGTATGCAGTATGTAGGATGTATGTGTTTGACAGCATGTGGAATATAAGTATATGAGGGTATGCTGTATGTGGGATATATGTGTTTGACAGCATGTGGAATATAAGTATATGAGGGTATGCAGTATGTAGGATGTATGTGTTTGACAGCATGTGGAATATAAGTATATGAGGGTATACTGTGTGTGGGATGTATGTGTTTGACAGCATGTGGAATATAAGTATATGAGGGTATGCAGTATGTAGGATGTATGTGTTTGACAGCATGTGGAATATAAGTATATGAGGGTATGCTGTATGTGGGATTTATGTGTTTGACAGCATGTGGAATATAAGTATATGAGGGTATGCAGTATGTAGGATGTATGTGTTTGACAGCATGTGGAATATAAGTATATGAGGGTATGCTGTATGTGGGATATATGTGTTTGACAGCATGTGGAATATAAGTATATGAGGGTATGTAGTATGTAGGACGTATGTTTTTGACAGCATGTGGAATATAAGTATAAGAGGGCATGCTGTATGTGGGATGTATGTGTTTGACAGCATGTGGAATGTAAGTATAAGAGGGCATGATGTATGTGGGATGTATGTGTTTGACAGCATGTGGAAAATAAATATATGAGGGTATGCAGTATGTGGGATGTATGTGTTTGACAGCATGTGGAATTTAAGTATATGAGGGTATGCAGTATGTAGGGTGTATGTCTTTGACAGCATGGGGAATATAAGTATATGCGGTTATGCAGTATGTAGGATGTATGTGTTTGACAGCATGTGGAATATAAGTATATGAGGGTATGCTGTATGTGAGATGTATGTGTTTGACAGCATGTAGAATATAAGTATATGAGGGTATGCAGTATGTAGGATGTATGTGTTTGACAGCATGTGGAATATAACTATATGAGGGTATGCTGTATGTGGGTTATATGTGTTTGACAGCATGTGGAATATAAGTATATGAGGGAATGCAGTGTGTGGGATGTATGTGTTTGACAGCATGTGGAATATAAGTATTTGAGGGTATGCTGTATGTGGATGTATGTGTTTGACAGCATGTGGAATATAAGTATATGAGGGTATGCAGTATGTGGGATGTATGTGTTTGACAGCCTGTGGAATATAAGTATATCAGGGTATGCAGTATGTGGGATGTATGTGTTTGACAGCATGTGGAATATAAGTATATGAGGGTATGCAATATGTGGGATGTATGTGTTTGACAGCATGTGGAATATAAGTACATTAGCGTATGCTGTATGTGGGATGTATGTGTTTGACAGCATGTGGAATATATGTATATGAGGGTATGCAGTATGTGGGATGTATGTGTTTGACAGCACGTGGAATATAAGTATATGAGGGTATGCAGTATGTGGGATGTATGTGGGATGTATGTGTTTGACAGCATGCGGAATATAAGTATATGAGTGTATGCAGTATGTGGGATGTATGTGTTTGACAGCATGTGGAATACAAGTATATAAGGGTATGCAGTATGTGGGATGTATGTGTTTGAGAGCATGTGGAATATAAGTATATGAGGGTATGCAGTATGTGGGATGTATGTGTTTGAAGGCATGTGGAATATAAGTATATGAGGGTATGCAGTATCTGGGATGTATGTGTTTTGACAGCATGTGGAATATAAGTATATGAGGGTGTGCTGTATGTGGGATGTATGTGTATGACAGCGTGTGGAATATAAGTATATGAGGGTATGCAGTATGTAGGATGTATGTGTTTGACAGCATGTGGAATATAAGTATATGAGCGTATGCTGTATGTGGGATGTATGTGTTTGACAGCATGTGGATTATAAGTATATGAGAGTATGCAGTATGTAGGATGTATGTCTTTGACAGCATGGGGAAGATAAGTATATGCGGGTATGCAGTATGTAGGATGTATGTGTTTGACAGCATGTGGAATATAACTATAAGAGGACATGCTGTATGTGGGATGTATGTGTTTGACAGCATGTGGAATATAAGTATAAGAGGGCATGCTGTAGGTGGGATGTATGTGTTTGACAGCATGTGGAATATAAGTATACGAGGGTATGCAGTATGTGGGATGTATGTGTTTGACAGCATGTGGAATATAAGTATATGAGGGTATGCAGTATGTGGGATGTATGTGTTTGACAGCATGTGGAATATAAGTATATGAGGGTATGCAGTATGTGGGATGTATGTGTTTGACAGCATGTGGAATATAAGTATATGAGGGTATGCAGTATGTGAGATGTATGTGTTTGACAGCATGTGGAATATAAGTATATGAGGGTATGCAGTATGTGGGATGTATGCGTTTGACAGCATGTAGAATATAAGTATATGAGGGTATGCAGTATGTGGGATGTATGTGTTTGACAGCATGTGGAATATAAGTATATGAGGGTATGCTGTATGTGGGATGTATGTGTTTGACAGCATGTGAAATATAAGTATATGAGGGTATGCAGTATGTAGGATGTATGTATTTGACAGCATGTGGAATATAAGTATATGAGGGTATGCAGTATGTGGGATGTATGTGTTTGACAGCATGTGGAATATAAGTATATGAGGGTATGCAGTACATGTGATGTATGTGTTTGACAGCATGTGGAATATAAGTATATGAGGGTATGCAGCATCTGGGATGTATGTGTTTGACAGCATGTGGAATATAAGTATATGAGGGTATGCTGTATGTGGGATGTATGTGTATGACAGCATGTGGAATATAAGTATATGAGGGTATGCAGTATGTAGGATGCATGTGTTTGACAGCATGTGGAATATAAGTATATGATTATGCTGTATGTGGGATGTTTGTGTTTGACAGCATGTGAAATATAAGTATAAGAGGGCATGATGTATGTGGGATGTATGTGTTTGACAGCATGTGGAAAATAAATATATGAGGATATGCAGTATGTGGGATGTATGTGTTTGACAGCATGTGGAATATAAGTATATGAGGGTATGCAGTATGTAGGGTGTATGTCTTTGACAGCATGGGGAATATATGTATATGCGGGTATGCAGTATGTAGGATGTATGTGTTTGACAGCATGTGGAATATAAGTATATGAGGGTATGCTGTATGTGAGATGTATGTGTTTGACAGCATGTGGAATATAAGTATATGAGGGTATGCAGTATGTAGGATGTATGTGTTTGACAGCATGTGGAATATAACTATATGAGGGTATGCTGTATGTGGGATGTATGTGTTTGACAGCATGTGGAATATAAGTATATGAGGGAATGCAGTGTGTGGGATGTATGTGTTTGACAGCATGTGGAATATAAGTATATGAGGGTATGCTGTATGTGGGATGTATGTGTTTGACAGCATGTGGAATATAAGTATATGAGGGTATGCAGTATATGGGATGTATGTGTTTGACAGCATATGGAATATAAGTATATGAGGGTATGCAGTACATAGGATGTAAGTGTTTGACAGCATGTGGAATATAAATATATGAGGGTATGCAGTATGTGGGATGTATGCGTTTGACAGCATGTAGAATATAAGTATATGAGGGTATGCAGTATGTGGGATGTATGTGTTTGACAGCATGTGGAATATAAGTATATGAGGGTATGCTGTATGTGGGATGTATGTGTTTGACAGCATGTGGAATATAAGTACATGAGCGTATGCTGTATGTGGGATGTATGTGTTTGACAGCATGTGGAATATATGTATATGAGGGTATGCAGTATGTGGGATGTATGTGTTTGACAGCATGTGGAATATAAGTATATGAGGGTATGCAGTATGTGGGATGTATGTGGGATGTATGTGTTTGACAGCATGCGGAATATAAGTATATGAGGGTATGCAGTATGTGGGATGTATGTGTTTGACAGCATGTGGAATACAAGTATATAAGGGTATGCAGTATGTGGGATGTATGTGTTTGAGAGCATGTGGAATATAAGTATATGAGGGTATGCAGTACATGTGATGTATGTGTTTGACAGCATGTGGAATATAAGTATATGAGGGTATGCAGTATGTAGGGTGCATGTCTTTGACAGCATGGGGAATATAAGTATATGCGGGTATGCAGTATGTAGAATGTATGTGTTTGACAGCATGTGGAATATAAGTATATGAGGGTATGCTGTATGTGAGATGTATGTGTTTGACAGCATGTGGAATATAAGTATATGAGGGTATGCAGTATGTAGGATGTATGTGTTTGACAGCATGTGGAATATAACTATATGAGGGTATGCTGTATGTGGGATGTATGTGTTTGACAGCATGTGGAATATAAGTATATGAGGGAATGCAGTGTGTGGGATGTATGTGTTTGACAGCATGTGGAATATAAGTATATGAGGGTATGCTGTATGTGGGATGTATGTGTTTGACAGCATGTGGAATATAAGTATATGAGGGTATGCAATATGTGGGATGTATGTGTTTGACAGCATGTGGAATATAAGTACATGGCGTATGCTGTATGTGGGATGTATGTGTTTGACAGCATGTGGAATATATGTATATGAGGGTATGCAGTATGTGGGATGTATGTGTTTGACAGCATGTGGAATATAAGTATATGAGGGTATGCAGTATGTGGGATGTATGTGGGATGTATGTGTTTGACAGCATGCGGAATATAAGTATATGAGGGTATGCAGTATGTGGGATGTATGTGTTTGACAGCATGTGGAATACAAGTATATAAGGGTATGCAGTATGTGGGATGTATGTGTTTGAGAGCATGTGGAATATAAGTATATGAGGGTATGCAGTATGTGGGATGTATGTGTTTGAAGGCATGTGGAATATAAGTATATGAGGGTATGCAGTATGTGAGATGTATGTGTTTGACAGCATGTGGAATATAAGTATATGAGGGTATGCAGTATCTGGGATGTATGTGTTTTGACAGCATGTGGAATATAAGTATATGAGGGTATGCTGTATGTGGGATGTATGTGTATGACAGCATGTGGAATATAAGTATATGAGGGTATGCAGTATGTAGGATGTATGTGTTTGACAGCATGTGGAATATAAGTATATGAGCATATGCTGTATGTGGGATGTATGTGTTTGACAGCATGTGGATTATAAGTATATGAGAGTATGCAGTATGTGGGATGTATGTGTTTGACAGCATGTGGAATATAAGTATATAAGGGTATGCAGTATGTGGGATGTATGTGTTTGACAGCATGTGGAATATAAGTATATGAGGGTATGCAGTATGTGAGATGTATGTGTTTGACAGCATGTGGAATATAAGTATATCAGGGTATGCAGTATGTAGGATGTATGTGTTTGACAGCATGTGGTATATAAGTATAAGAGGGCATGCTGTATGTGGGATGTATGTGTTTGACAGAATGTGGAATATAAGTATAAGAGGGCATGCTGTATGTGGGATGTGTGTGTTTGACAGCATGTGGAATATAAGTATATGAGGGTATGCAGTATATGGGATGTATGTGTTTGACAGCATGTGGAATATAAGTATATGAGGGTATGCAGTATGTGGGATGTATGTGTTTGACAGCATGTGGAATATAAGTATATGAGGGTATGCAGTATGTGGGATGTATGTGTTTGACAGCATGTGGAATATAAGTATATGAGGGTATGCAGTATGTAGGATGTATGTGTTTGACAGCATGTGCAATATAAGTATACAAAGTATGCAGTATGTAGGATGTATGTGTTTGGCAGCATGTGGAATATAAGTACATGAGGGTATGCAGTATGTTGGATGTATGTGTTTGACAGCATGTGGAATATAAGTATATGAGGGTATGCAGTATGTGGGATGTATGTGTTTGACAGCATGTGGAATATAAGTATATGAGGGTATGCAGTATGTGGGATGTATGTGTTTGACAGCATGTGGAATATAAGTATATGAGGGTTTGCAGTATGTGTGATGTATGTGTTTGACAGCATGTGGAATATAAGTATATGAGGGTATGCTGTATGTGGGACATATGTGTTTGACAGCATGTGGAATATAAGTATATGAGGGTATGCAGTATGTGGGATGTATGTGTTTGACAGCATGTGGAATATAAGGTTATGAGGGTATGCGGTATGTGGGATGTATGTGTTTGACAGCATGTGGAATATAAGTATATGAGGGTATGCAGTATGTGGGATGTATGTGTTTGACAGCATGTGGAATATAAGTATATGAGGGTATGCTGTATGTGGGATGTATGTGTTTGACAGCATGTGGAATATCATTATATGAGGGTATGCAGTATGTGGGATGTATGTGTTTGACAGCATGTGGAATATAAGTATATGAGGGTATGCAGTATGTGGGATGTATGTGTTTGACAGCATGTGGAATATAAGTATATGAGGGTATGCAGTATGTGGGATGTATGTGTTTGACAGCATCGGAATATAAGTATAGGAGGGTATGCAGTATGTGGGATGTATGTGTTTGACAGCATGTGGAATACAAGTATATGAGGGTATGCAGTATGTGGGATGTATGTGTTTGACAACATGTGGAATATAAGTATATGAGGGTATACTGTATGTGGGATGTATGTGTTTGACAGCATGTGGAATATAAGTATATGAGGGTATGCAGTATATGGGCTGTATGTGTTTGACAGCATGTGAAATATAAGTATATGAGGGTATGCAGTATGTGAGATGTATGTGTTTGACAGCATGTGGAATATAAGTATATGAGGGTATGCAGTATGTGGGATGTATGTGTTTGACACTTGTGGAATATAAGTATATGAGGGTATGCTGTATGTGGGATGTATGTGTTTGACAGCATGTGGAATTTAAGTATATGAGGGTATGCAGTATGTAGGATGTATGTGTTCGACAGCATGTGGAATATAAGTATATGAGGGTATGCAGTATGTAGGATGTATGTGTTTGACAGCATGTGGAATATAAGTATAAGAGGGTATGCAGTATGTAGGATGTATGTGTTTGACAGCATGTGGAATATAAGTATATGAGAGTATGCAGTATGTAGGATGTATGTCTTTGACAGCATGTGGAATATAACTATATGAGGGTATGCAGTATGTGGGATGTATGTGTTTGACAGCATGTGGAATATAAGTATATGAGGGTATGCTGTATGTGAGATGTATGTTTTTGACAGCATGTGGAATATAAGTATATGAGTGTATGCTGTATGTTGGATGTATGTGTTTGACAGCATCTGGAATATAAGTATATGAGGGTATGCAGTATGGGATGTATGTGTTTGACAGCATGTGGAATATAATTATATGAGGGTATGCAGTATGTGGGATGTATGTGTTTGACAGCATGTAGAATATAAGTATATGAGGGTATGCAGTATGTAGAATGTATGTGTTTGACAGCATGTGGAATATAAGTATATGAGGGTATGCAGTATGTAGGATGTATGTGTTTGACAGCATGTGGAATATAAGTATATGAGGGTATGCTGTATGTGGGATATATGTGTTTGACAGCATGTGGAATATAAGTATATGAGGGTATGCAGTATGTAGGATGTATGTGTTTGACAGCATGTGGAATATAAGTATATGAGGGTATACTGTGTGTGGGATGTATGTGTTTGACAGCATGTGGAATATAAGTATATGAGGGTATGCAGTATGTAGGATGTATGTGTTTGACAGCATGTGGAATATAAGTATATGAGGGTATGCTGTATGTGGGATTTATGTGTTTGACAGCATGTGGAATATAAGTATATGAGGGTATGCAGTATGTAGGATGTATGTGTTTGACAGCATGTGGAATATAAGTATATGAGGGTATGCTGTATGTGGGATATATGTGTTTGACAGCATGTGGAATATAAGTATATGAGGGTATGCAGTATGTAGGATGTATGTGTTTGACAGCATGTAGAATATAAGTATATGAGGGTATGCAGTATGTAGAATGTATGTGTTTGACAGCATGTGGAATATAAGTATATGAGGGTATACTGTATGTGGGATGTATGTGTTTGACAGCATGTGGAATATAAGTATATGAGGGTATGCAGTATATGGGCTGTATGTGTTTGACAGCATGTGAAATATAAGTATATGAGGGTATGCAGTATGTGAGATGTATGTGTTTGACAGCATGTGGAATATAAGTATATGAGGGTATGCAGTATGTGGGATGTATGTGTTTGACACTTGTGGAATATAAGTATATGAGGGTATGCTGTATGTGGGATGTATGTGTTTGACAGCATGTGGAATTTAAGTATATGAGGGTATGCAGTATGTAGGATGTATGTGTTCGACAGCATGTGGAATATAAGTATATGAGGGTATGCAGTATGTAGGATGTATGTGTTTGACAGCATGTGGAATATAAGTATAAGAGGGTATGCAGTATGTAGGATGTATGTGTTTGACAGCATGTGGAATATAAGTATATGAGAGTATGCAGTATGTAGGATGTATGTCTTTGACAGCATGTGGAATATAACTATATGAGGGTATGCAGTATGTGGGATGTATGTGTTTGACAGCATGTGGAATATAAGTATATGAGGGTATGCAGTATGTGGGATGTATGTGTTTGACAGCATGTGGAATATAAGTATATGAGGGTATGCAGTATGTGGGATGTATGTGTTTGACAGCATGCGGAATATAAGTATATGAGAGTATGCAGTATGTAGGATGTATGTCTTTGACAGCATGTGGAATATAACTATATGAGGGTATGCAGTATGTGGGATGTATGTGTTTGACAGCATGTGGAATATAAGTATATGAGGGTATGCAGTATGTGGGATGTATGTGTTTGACAGCATGTGGAATATAAGTATATGAGGGTATGCAGTATGTGGGATGTATGTGTTTGACAGCATGCGGAATATAAGTATAGGAGGGTATGCAGTATGTGGGATGTATGTGTTTGACAGCATGTGGAATACAAGTATATGAGGGTATGCAGTATGTGGGATGTATGTGTTTGACAACATGTGGAATATAAGTATATGAGGGTATACTGTATGTGGGATGTATGTGTTTGACAGCATGTGGAATATAAGTATATGAGGGTATGCAGTATATGGGCTGTATGTGTTTGACAGCATGTGAAATATAAGTATATGAGGGTATGCAGTATGTGAGATGTATGTGTTTGACAGCATGTGGAATATAAGTATATGAGGGTATGCAGTATGTGGGATGTATGTGTTTGACACTTGTGGAATATAAGTATATGAGGGTATGCTGTATGTGGGATGTATGTGTTTGACAGCATGTGGAATTTAAGTATATGAGGGTATGCAGTATGTAGGATGTATGTGTTCGACAGCATGTGGAATATAAGTATATGAGGGTATGCAGTATGTAGGATGTATGTGTTTGACAGCATGTGGAATATATAAGTATAAGAGGGTATGCAGTATGTAGGATGTATGTGTTTGACAGCATGTGGAATATAAGTATATGAGAGTATGCAGTATGTAGGATGTATGTCTTTGACAGCATGTGGAATATAACTATATGAGGGTATGCAGTATGTGGGATGTATGTGTTTGACAGCATGTGGAATATAAGTATATGAGGGTATGCTGTATGTGAGATGTATGTTTTTGACAGCATGTGGAATATAAGTATATGAGTGTATGCTGTATGTTGGATGTATGTGTTTGACAGCATGTGGAATATAAGTATATGAGGGTATGCAGTATGTAGGATGTATGTGTTTGACAGCATGTGGAATATAATTATATGAGGGTATGCAGTATGTGGGATGTATGTGTTTGACAGCATGTAGAATATAAGTATATGAGGGTATGCAGTATGTAGAATGTATGTGTTTGACAGCATGTGGAATATAAGTATATGAGGGTATGCAGTATGTAGGATGTATGTGTTTGACAGCATGTGGAATATAAGTATATGAGGGTATGCTGTATGTGGGATATATGTGTTTGACAGCATGTGGAATATAAGTATATGAGGGTATGCAGTATGTAGGATGTATGTGTTTGACAGCATGTGGAATATAAGTATATGAGGGTATACTGTGTGTGGGATGTATGTGTTTGACAGCATGTGGAATATAAGTATATGAGGGTATGCAGTATGTAGGATGTATGTGTTTGACAGCATGTGGAATATAAGTATATGAGGGTATGCTGTATGTGGGATTTATGTGTTTGACAGCATGTGGAATATAAGTATATGAGGGTATGCAGTATGTAGGATGTATGTGTTTGACAGCATGTGGAATATAAGTATATGAGGGTATGCTGTATGTGGGATATATGTGTTTGACAGCATGTGGAATATAAGTATATGAGGGTATGCAGTATGTAGGATGTATGTGTTTGACAGCATGTAGAATATAAGTATATGAGGGTATGCAGTATGTAGAATGTATGTGTTTGACAGCATGTGGAATATAAGTATATGAGGGTATACTGTATGTGGGATGTATGTGTTTGACAGCATGTGGAATATAAGTATATGAGGGTATGCAGTATATGGGCTGTATGTGTTTGACAGCATGTGAAATATAAGTATATGAGGGTATGCAGTATGTGAGATGTATGTGTTTGACAGCATGTGGAATATAAGTATATGAGGGTATGCAGTATGTGGGATGTATGTGTTTGACACTTGTGGAATATAAGTATATGAGGGTATGCTGTATGTGGGATGTATGTGTTTGACAGCATGTGGAATTTAAGTATATGAGGGTATGCAGTATGTAGGATGTATGTGTTCGACAGCATGTGGAATATAAGTATATGAGGGTATGCAGTATGTAGGATGTATGTGTTTGACAGCATGTGGAATATAAGTATAAGAGGGTATGCAGTATGTAGGATGTATGTGTTTGACAGCATGTGGAATATAAGTATATGAGTATGCAGTATGTAGGATGTATGTCTTTGACAGCATGTGGAATATAACTATATGAGGGTATGCAGTATGTGGGATGTATGTGTTTGACAGCATGTGGAATATAAGTATATGAGGGTATGCAGTATGTGGGATGTATGTGTTTGACAGCATGTGGAATATAAGTATATGAGGGTATGCAGTATGTGGGATGTATGTGTTTGACAGCATGCGGAATATAAGTATATGAGAGTATGCAGTATGTAGGATGTATGTCTTTGACAGCATGTGGAATATAACTATATGAGGGTATGCAGTATGTGGGATGTATGTGTTTGACAGCATGTGGAATATAAGTATATGAGGGTATGCAGTATGTGGGATGTATGTGTTTGACAGCATGTGGAATATAAGTATATGAGGGTATGCAGTATGTGGGATGTATGTGTTTGACAGCATGCGGAATAAAAGTATAGGAGGGTATGCAGTATGTGGGATGTATGTGTTTGACAGCATGTGGAATACAAGTATATGAGGTTATGCAGTATGTGGGATGTATGTGTTTGACAACATGTGGAATATAAGTATATGAGGGTATACTGTATGTGGGATGTATGTGTTTGACAGCATGTGGAATATAAGTATATGAGGGTATGCAGTATATGGGCTGTATGTGTTTGACAGCATGTGAAATATAAGTATATGAGGGTATGCAGTATGTGAGATGTATGTGTTTGACAGCATGTGGAATATAAGTATATGAGGGTATGCAGTATGTGGGATGTATGTGTTTGACACTTGTGGAATATAAGTATATGAGGGTATGCTGTATGTGGGATGTATGTGTTTGACAGCATGTGGAATTTAAGTATATGAGGGTATGCAGTATGTAGGATGTATGTGTTCGACAGCATGTGGAATATAAGTATATGAGGGTATGCAGTATGTAGGATGTATGTGTTTGACAGCATGTGGAATATAAGTATAAGAGGGTATGCAGTATGTAGGATGTATGTGTTTGACAGCATGTGGAATATAAGTATATGAGAGTATGCAGTATGTAGGATGTATGTCTTTGACAGCATGTGGAATATAACTATATGAGGGTATGCAGTATGTGGGATGTATGTGTTTGACAGCATGTGGAATATAAGTATATGAGGGTATGCTGTATGTGAGATGTATGTTTTTGACAGCATGTGGAATATAAGTATATGAGTGTATGCTGTATGTTGGATGTATGTGTTTGACAGCATGTGGAATATAAGTATATGAGGGTATGCAGTATGTGGGATGTATGTGTTTGACAGCATGTGGAATATAATTATATGAGGGTATGCAGTATGTGGGATGTATGTGTTTGACAGCATGTAGAATATAAGTATATGAGGGTATGCAGTATGTAGAATGTATGTGTTTGACAGCATGTGGAATATAAGTATATGAGGGTATGCAGTATGTAGGATGTATGTGTTTGACAGCATGTGGAATATAAGTATATGAGGGTATGCTGTATGTGGGATATATGTGTTTGACAGCATGTGGAATATAAGTATATGAGGGTATGCAGTATGTAGGATGTATGTGTTTGACAGCATGTGGAATATAAGTATATGAGGGTATACTGTGTGTGGGATGTATGTGTTTGACAGCATGTGGAATATAAGTATATGAGGGTATGCAGTATGTAGGATGTATGTGTTTGACAGCATGTGGAATATAAGTATATGAGGGTATGCTGTATGTGGGATTTATGTGTTTGACATCATGTGGTATATAATTATATGAGGGTATGCAGTATGTGGGATGTATGTGTTTGACAGCATGTGGAATATAAGTATATGAGTGTATGTTGTATGTGGGATGTATGTGTTTGACAGCATGTGGTATATAAGTACATGAGGGTATGCAGTATGTGGGATGTATGTGTTTGACAGCATGTGGAATATAAGTATATGAGTGTATGCTGTATGTGGGATGTATGTGTTTGACAGCATGTGGAATATAAGTATATGAGGGTATGCTGTATGTTGGATGTATGTGTTTGACAGCATGTGGAATATAAGTATATGAGGGTATGCTGTATGTGGGATGTGTATGTTTGACAGCATGTGGAATATAATTATAAGAGGGTATGCAGTATGTGGGATGTATGTGTTTGACAGCATGTGGTATAGAAGTATATGAGGGTATGCTGTATGTGGGATGTATGTGCTTGACAGCATGTGGAATATAAGTATATGAGGGTATGCAGTATGTGGGATGTATGTGTTTGACACCATGTGGACTATAAGTATATGAGGGTATGCTGTATGTGGGATGTATGTGTTTGACACCATGTGAAATATAAGTATATGAAGGTATGCTTTATGTGGGTTGTATGTGTTTGACAGCATGTGGAATATAAGTATATGAGGGTATGCAGTATGTGGGATGTACGTGTTTGATGGCATGTGGAATATAAGTATATGAGGGTATGCTGTATGTGGGATGTATGTGTTTGACAGCATTTGGAATATAAGTATATGAGGGTATGCAGTATGTAGGATGTATGTGTTTGACAGCATGTGGAATATAAGTATATGAGGGTATGCAGTATGTGGGATGTGTGTTTTTGACAGCATGTGGAATATAAGTATATGAGGGTATGCTGTATGTGGTTTCCCTTTTGTAGTCCAAATTTGGTTTGCTCACTTTAGATTTTCATGCTTATGTTTTGTCTTTCAGCTTTTCATTCTGTCTTTAACATGGTTCTTAATACACCCCACTATGTCTGTGACTGGCTTAAAGTCATGTACTTATGGAGATGAATATAGATTCTTGACAGCAGATGAGTACCATTAAACTTAAACATTCTTCCCATTTCCACAGCTGCTGCATTACTGCAGGTCTTAGCTAACCATCTTTTTCTTCCTACACCACATAACAGTTGTTTTAGTTTTGTGCAGGTTATCAGAGCTTGGAAAGACAAAATAACTCTTATCTACTTTAGGCAAAGTGCACTGTGTATATTTCATAGACCATTGCTTGAGAAAACAGAGTACAGGCCACAATATCCCTGTAGAACACATAAACTGGGTTTAGTGAATGGACTACAAAAGTCCACTGACATTTTTGAATCTATCCATCCATGGAACCCCTCTGCATAATGTCCAAAAGTATTTATTCCATAGCTTTGCCAATGATTATGTCATAAACTTTTCTCTATTGATACTTGTGTGCCCAATCTAAATGTTGGTTTGGTTCTTGTGTTGCAATGTAGCAGCATTATGTCTCGATATTGTGGTCACCAACACTCACTACTGCAGCATTTTTCTTCCCTTTCTGTCTTGTTGAAAGCAATTATTTATAACTATAGACTCTATGACCTCATGCCTCTCAACCTCTAAGTGCGACAAATCTGAACAAAGCCAAAATAATGGGAGTACAAAGATTCAAAATCAAGTGCAAGTTTTAAATACTACTGTCATAATCTTTCAAAGTTGATAGAATAACAGATTTTGCATCAAAATGCATTTTCTGAAGGACATTGTCTGAAACTCAAATGAATATCATTTAGTGGTTTCAAACTTCCGTGATTTCCCAGAAAAGTATACATTTTATGAGGAATGGACCAAAAACATGAGACAAAAATCTAAGAGGTATGCATGCCTTCTCTGGTATGGGTTGTGACTGAAAAGGGTCCTTGGACCAGTTCACCTACCCAGTTAACAAATGTTAAAAAATAAATAAATAAATGGTCTGTTCAGGTTTACAGGTTCTTTCCCCTCTTACACATTAGAAAACGAGTATCACATACAGTAGACACATTGACCTAAAATCAGGAAAATAGATAAAGACAAAACCTGTCATTTCAGACACTGCTTTGTTAGAAGTCATGGAGTCTCATATTTTTAACTTACCCTGACATTATGTAACATACTTGTCTGCACCAACACTAAGAATGTTGCTTTACCTAAAAGGACCCATGCTATTTGCAAGGTACACCTCCATAGCTTCTGTGGACATACATCACCCTGCATTTTGCTAAATTTTATCCTTTAAAAGTTAATATAGTTTTTTGCCTGATGACCCCTATTTATTAAAAAATAAATAGATAAAAATTGTGTCTTCTTACTTCTGTCAGTTGGACCATTAATTTGCCATTAAACAGCTAGAAACAGATTCATTCATTCATGAGCCAAGCAAGAGCCCAGCAGTCAATTAATTCTTATCACTGTACCAGGCCTAATCAGCCTATTTGCCCCCAGGTGAGGATCAGGAAGAAGGAAGTGGACCAGTATTGGAGTTAGATGGGGCCCCCAACAGTCCTCTTCTAATCCTATCCCCAAAGCAGCGAAGGAAGTACACCTCTGCATTTGAGCCTCACAATTTAACATGTAGTATGGTGCAACTATAACATCATAAACAGCATCCCTGCTACAATACCTTAGTTTTTAACCAGGGCCAGCAGTACAATAAGTTTAACCACCTTTCCCCCTCAAGGTGGGCGAGTCAGCATCAGACACCAAATCCTATTCTACTACATGGCTCTTCCAGCTTCACAAGCCACTACTGTAACTGCGGTATTTTGGGAAAACACTCATATTTCTATTCCCCCATACCACAAAGCTAGGCAAAAAATAAATGTTTTGTAAGTCACTCATGTCTTCTTACTGTTTCCTATCCTCCACCTTCCCTAATCCATGTATGGGTGCCTACCACCTTTGAGATGACAGTCTCGTAAATAAATAAAGATAAACCAAATATTTAATATCTGGTTTTCTTGATTACTGATTGACACACTAAAAACTGATCACTAATGAAAATATTTAAAAATGAATCTTGCAAGATCATTGATGAAAGTATTTAAGAAAAAATTCTGCAAGACACATATTTCATTCATAATACTCTCTCACCATTGATGTTTTTTCTCTGTACTGCAGTAGTTAGCACTGAAACCAGTGGCCAGGATTCACACTTCAGTGAGGTACAGAACTAACATCACATAGACAATCGACATAGCAGTGTTAAACAGACATGGAATATTTAGACGGGATATATAGCATGAATACGCAGATAGCTGCTTGGGGAGCTAGATAAGATGGAGAGGAAATGTCATAAGTGGTATGGATGTAACTGTGAATCTACAAAGAAGACACAGTGTGGAATGTGATAACATGAATGGCAGACACAGCAGGTAGTGCAAGCTGTCCCCTATGGTGGAAGGCTACTAATATGTGATCTTAAAGAAAAACCCACACTTGTTGTTAAAGTTCCCTGAATGGGATCTCAGCAGGCAGAATACTTTATTAGCTCATTAAATGGGGTTAGAAAGCTGAGTACCAAAAAAGCAAGAGAATGAGGTATAGCAAGCAGGAGACAATACAGCTGGAACATTGTAAGGTAAAGCAAGGATGGTTATAAGATACAATATGCACTTCTGTGGGGAAAGGTCCACATTTCATGCACAGAGACAGACAGGAGATGATGAGAAGTGAGGAATGAATGGAGGAGGGTGGCCAGTAGGGGTACGCAGACGTACAAGGAAGGCCACAGAGAAACAGAGGCAGATGTGGACACATGGTTGGGAGAGACATGGGAGACAGACAATAAAAGGGTAGTCAAATGGCTTTGGATAGGATGGTGTACAGCCAGCTTGCCAGCTGCTAACTGTCCGAATATCACCTTATTTTAATCCAGTAGACTTTGGTTCAGGGTCTGCATGGCCTTGGGCAGGGAAACCAATGGAAGCCTAACACCTTCAGCCATCTAGCGCACCAATTTGTTACCCTTTGTAGGAGGAGGGACTGTTGCATGTGACCCAGCAGATCATTATCCAGTCAAGTGCCAGCCCCACTAAATGTTTCAGTTTTTGCTGAGCCAGCACCCATGGTTGGGGTGAGCTGGAACCATCCCCTGGTGAGACAAATCCACACAGCTCACAAGCCTCATCCACAGCCTTGGTTGGGGCAGGAGCAGGCAGCAGCTAATACATCTGCTGCTCTGCTGGATGATGGCAAGCTGCAGAAGAGAGATAGAAAGGGATGTATGACATTAGTGATGAGGACACAGAAGTGTTACAGCACCTATAAGCCACAACAGTACACAGAATGCAACTTACCCCCATCTCGACTGCCCCTATTTTGGAGGACCGCCCCTATTTTCAGGCATCACTTTCCCATGCACATGATGTACTTACTTTTAGAGGTGTGTCTCTATTTTCAGGCTTGAATTACCCCTTTTCACAAGTTTCTGAATCCCCTGGCTCAGAAGTGATTTTTGAAGACGTCTTGTACACAGAAAACCATGCAACATACTTTTGGCACTACATTCTCTCTTTGACAATATGATTATATTTTTCCATAATTTTTGTTGCTATTTTTTTAACTTGTTTCTGAGTTATATTTTACTTTGGGAAGAATTATGTGTTATTTAGTATTCAAATCTTCTGCTGTTTTAATGTCCAGACTTTAGAAAGATGTTAATCCTTTTTAAGGGCCTTTGTTTCTATTTTCAATGTCTGCAGATTCAGAGGTATGACTCCACTGGGCCTATAACTTCTATTGTCTCTTACGGCAGGCAGCATTATACTCTTTGTGTTATGCAGGTGCAAAAAGGGATATGTAAGCCATCACATACCACATACAGATATTACAAAGATGCAAATTACAGTGCAGAACTACAGTTCCACATAAGAGTGCAAGCAGGCAGAATTCTGAGATGATTCCCACATCTGAAAATAAGAGTTATAGTAAATTTACATGCAAAAAGAAGCAACACCTGGTCAGGTCCCCCTATATAGGAGAAACATCTGCACTACCACAGTTCTATACAAAGGAGTAGAGGCAACTACATGAATGCTGCCAGGTGTACTCAAGCACAGCCACATTCCCTACCCACAAAACAATAGGGCTGCAACAGAACAGGTGCCAAATATAGCACACACAACTTACAGTCTTCATGGATCTCATTAACAGAGACATTGGGAACCCCCAAACACTGGACCCTACCCAGTTCGGCTTTGTTAATGGCAGATCATGCCTCCTAAACCTAGTGGACTTCCTTGAGACAGTTACCAAGGCTATAGATGAGGGAAAGGTGGTCCACACAGCCTACCTAGACCTTGCAAAGGCCTTCGACATCATTCACCATTCTGGTATTATAGACAAGCTCACCAGCCTGAACATAAGCCCCTACATTACGAGATGGGCTGCCAACTGGCTCATGGACAGAGCCCACATGGTAAAAGTTGTGGGAGCTAGGTCTGACTCTAAACCAGTTACAAGTGGCATTCCCCATGGGTCAGTCCTAGGACCCCTCCTGTTCGGCATATACTTCTCAGAGGTACAGGCAAGCACAGGAGGTCTATGGATGAGCAAGTTCGCAGACGACTGCAAACTAGGGGCTATAATTGACTCTCCAGCTGACACAGACATCCTCCAAAAGAGTCTCACTGACAGATACCTGGTGTCAAAACCATGGCCTCAAGCTCAATGACAAAAAGTGCATAGTCATCCTCTTTGGAAAAAGCAAAGTACACACAAACTACGACATAGGTGGTAGCCCCCTAAATACGGAAGACGTAATGAGGGATCTGGGGACCCAAGTAGATAGTAATCTCTCCTTTGATAATTACATTGCCAAAGTAGTTAGAAAATCCTGCTTTGTGGCCCACCTAATCACAAAAGGGTTTGCATCCAGATCAAAAGAGGTCATTGTGCCCCTCTACGCATCACTCATCAGACCCATCATAGAGTACAACGCCCCATTTGGGATATACCTTACAAGACACCTGCAACAGCTGGAAAGACCACACAAGTACCTCACCAAAAGGATCACTGGCCTCAAACAGATGCCCTATGCAGCTCGACTGAAGAAACTCCAGCTGTACTTAGTTGCATACCGCCTACTCAGAGGTGATCTCTGCCTGACATACAAGGCCATGTCCAACCCAGAATTGACAGACATGCTCCACCTAAAGAAAAACATATCCCCTCGAACCACATGCTCTAGGGATCTAACCCTCACCACAATAATAAATAGGACATGCTGGAGGGATAGATTCCTGTCCCAGAGACTTCCTATTCTCTGGAACAAGATTCCAGTCTACATTAGGCAGAGCTCCTCGCTAACACTCTTCAAGAGAAACCTTGACGAGTGGATGGGAAATAGAAAGTTTACCCCGGGGATCACTTCAAGGGCTCTGCTGGACAGAGGCACAGGGAACTAATCTAAGGGGGTGGCAAAAGCCAACACAATTCCGGCTAGGCTTATAAATGCCTTCAGGCAGATAGCCTAGTACCTACCTATGAACCTATGAACCTATGAACAGCAGCAAGCCTGGGATAATCTGTGATTTATCAGAGTAAATAAAGAATTAATATTATGATGACATCTGTGTAAAACAGGAAAATGTTTAGTAAAGGTAGCATTGTACACAGCAGAAATGGTAAATGTTTACTATATCATTTGGGGTGTCCTTACTTCACTTCTGCTTCTCATGCCTGGTGAACTTCAGGTTTATGGTGACATAGGTTATCACACCACCAACATGTACCTGTACTGCCTATTGGTGTGTGGGATACTGGTTTCCTTGGCAGCTTGTCTGCCAGGTTTTATCAGGTAAGAAGCTCCCTGAATGTACTTGTATATGGTCTTAAAAGACACTCCCTGAACTGGCTGTGGAGGAGATAGAGCATCATTTTACTCTCCTTTGCACATGAACCTCTGTGAGGCTCTATAATCAGCAGCCATTTCCAAACATGTGCAGCATCAAAAGTTGGCACTGGTCTCTGACTAATTTGCAGTACACCCTACCTCCTTGTAATTGAGTGACATGCTTTCTTGCAAAGTCTGCATATATATGCATGCACACCTGTGCAGTGATGCAGACTGTATCTATGCCTTATGTCACTAGTACACTTCTATAAAACAAAATGATTCACAGAAAGTCAGAATCTAAAATACACACAGGAGAAACAAGTATTTATTAGTGAATTTTCTGGCCAAAAAGACATTTTAGATGCCAAAAGGCACATTGAGGAAAAGTAAGCAGTATTCTCATTTGAGCAGCTAGGATCACTTTTTGATAGCACAGAAGTGGAAAATTTGTAATAGAGACCCCACAGAAGTTACCCAGTGATTAACACCATGGCAATAAATGGTTTATTAGCAGTGTCACACACATGTGAATAACCCCCTGTTGCATGCATCCCTTAATAGTGAGGCATTTAATACTAAGAGTAAATATTATTCAGGCCAACAACATTCATCTTCAGCTGTAACCTGTGTCATTATGTACCCATTTACCTTCAACAATATCCAGAGATGGTAGGCCACTGAAATATGGCAGTTACTTCTTCCCTAACCAGTGTTCCCCAGACTGTGTTACACCACTGTAGTATTCTGTGTGACTGTGCTTAGGAATAAGCAACGTTAAACATAGTAGAGGGAGGGTAAACCTATGACTCATGAATGTACTGAATTGCATAAGACAAACAGAACTATGGACCATCTCCTCCATCCCACAGACTGAGCCCTCTGCCACTGGTGAGACAGCAACATGCACACACAAACACACACATTACCCCTGCCATTATATCCTGGCATTCCATGGCACACATATATATGTATACCATCTCACACATGTTGTCAAGAATGTCACCATAGAGTATAGCATGCAATGGATCCTAGTGAGGTGCATACTCTAGTCATATCAAACCTTACCCATATGGAGCACCTGCAACTCATCAATGTTTAAATGAGCCAACCTGCTGTTAGCGCATTTCCACTTCCATGTACCCATACATGACCTAACATCTATTGTGCTGTCTTGTCCTCCTGGTGTATTCCCATCCACAGATGACAGATACTGGAGACAGTCAACCTTGCTGAGAATGATGTCTTGCTTCAGGCATTCAAGACACATGAGTAAGGAGCACAGGTTCACAGTTTCAGTACCATAGGTGTGAGGAACCACACCACACAACAATGTCAGAAATATTTAAACAATATGCTATATCATGGACCTCACAGAAGGCATGTAACTGAGTGGAGGCAAGAGAGTAGCATGCACTGAAAATTATTATTTCTGACATTTCTGCATGGTGACAATGAGAAAACAAGCATCATACTGACAGGAGTCAGCCAGATGCCATGTACCTCTCATGGAGGCGAGTCGGTTTAATAACCTTACTTCATGAGCTATATGGTAACTGACATCTGAATGATGCCAAGGAGACTGCACAACTACTGTGCATGTGTTCTACAGATACATTGGTAATACAGACTCAAGTGATGGAACTGCCAGCACAGCTTGGCATTTCATATTTTCCTGCAGGAATCTAGCCATCATTAGCATGCATATTATGGAACATGACAGATAGCAAGGTGAGCAGAACCACACAGGTATGTGCTGCTTCCTGTACCCACAGGGCAAGCCACTGGTACACTGATGCCAGCAGAGTCTAGACCTGGACAATAGGCAGAGGTTAGTCTCTGGTCAGGGTTTGCCAATGAAGCCACCAAGCAAACCAACTAACAGTCTTAAGGCACACTGACACTGTTCTTCCTCCTAGGTGGGAGTAAACCCACTGCCCATAGTGATACTGTAACCTCCCTCCACATCTACTCTGCAGTATGATTAACATGTCAGAGTGCCATCCTTGTCTGTGGTGGGTGCTCCAATGTGACTGACAATACTGTCATCTCTAGTAGTGGGTGTTTAGCAGCAGATCAGTACACTGCATCTGACATACAGATATCCACTGTACAGAAGACTAGCATCTATTCACACCATCATGGAGATGACTGCTGTAGTGTGTGGTCTCCATGAGAATGTGGCCAAACACTGCCAGGACCTTTGTGAGACTACAGTGCCCAGGAGTAATGCTAAGGTGAGCCTCTTGCACTCAGTGGAGTGAAACATCTCATTCATAGCCATCCCCATGTGGATGTTAGCCAGGGTCACCACTGGTGTCCTCTACTACAATTTTGCCAATGGGAGCAGGCATGTACATATCCATGGTGGCCCATTGGACAACCATAACAAGAAGTGGGTACCCATTATGTAGTCTATTGTTTAAATGAGTGGTCACGACAATAACAGGCCAAAAAAGCTTGAATGAAGCAGAAACATAATGTCAAATGGTGTGGGAATATTATTGTACAGGATCATGGCACAGTGAAGATCGGCTTACTGTTTCTTTCCCACCGTTGGTGCATTCTTGGAGCTGGTATATATATATATATATATATATATATATATATATATATATATATATATATATATATATATATATATATAAGTGGTGTGGGGGCACAGGGGCCTTGCCACCTGCAAAAGAAATGATGTTATGTGTGATTGTTTTTGTCAATGTTTCTACAAATTACATTCTTTGAGTTTTTGTTTGTTTGTATTGTGCCAGTTACTCATCTGAGCATTCAACAATATAACAGGAACCCCAGGAAACACATTCTACACCTGACATGGTTGGGTAACCATATACTCAAAACAGTGCTGGGGCTAGCCTCATTGCATGACCATTTGGGAAAGGGCAGTTCATGTGTGGTCTCCCAGAGGTCCTTTTCTACCAGTTCTACCATGTTCATGTGTCTGGGTCATCTGTCCTGCACTGCATTAAAAATGGACCATATTGCACACTGCCACATGGTTCTACTTTCCACACTCATTATCACATTAGCCCCATTACATGTGTCTATTGTGGCACCCTCAGTCATTTGAACTTTGACATGTATTCCTTCCCTTCCTGTGACCCCTGTCTCCATCTCCATTGACAGTAGCCCCCCCCCCCCGCATATACACACACACACTGGTATTGCAAACAGCACTTCATACATATGTCCCTACCATCTGTGCAAGTGATGATGGCTGTGGCCTTCACCACCTTTTGTACCTTCAGGATTCTATAGGTGGAGACCTTTTGTACTTTCAGGATTCTATAGGTGGAGATGTCTAATGCACACTGTGACTCAAATATGAACTGCCAAGCACAGGCTTTACTTAAGATTACCTACATCTTTTTGGTCTATGTGACACTAAACTGCTACTGTGTACTTGTTAGGGTGCACAGAAGTGGCATTGTTGCTTCACCTGCACTGTGATACTGTATACGATAACATTCAGAGGGATGGGGTGGCCACTGCTAGATACCCACTGATTTCACTATTGCTGCTGTTGTGGATGTGGTGGTGGTGCTTGCAACACATTCCACTGCTGCAGTGGTGAAGGGTCCTGATGTGGGTCTATATTGAAAACTCAAACGTTGACTTACCCGAATACCTAAACGCTGACACATATTCTGTGAACCGCAAATACACCGAACGCCCTAAACCGCGAAATTCAAAAACTCGAAATATCATAGTTGTCCCATCCCACTGCCCGCTACATACTACCTAACCAAATAAACCACATAAATACACTAAACAAAACCCTACTTCTAACCCTAAACTAAACCCTTCTTCTAACCCTACACTAAATCTTTCATATACCACCAAGTATGCACTTAACTTAACCCGCACCCTAACCCTAAGGTCTGTAACTATCGCATACTTACCTTAAAAAGCTATACCCAAACAAACTAAATAATCCACACACATACACTTAATAACCCTACTTCTAATCCTACACTCATTCTAACATACATTACCATCTATGCACTTACCTTAACCCGCACCCTAACCCTAAGGTCCGTAACTATCGCACACTTACCTTATGGAGCTATACTGTAGAAGGGCCAACCATGACGAATCGACGTTTTGGATTTCGTGCTTCAGGATAATTGATGTTTTTGCAGTTCGATGAAGACGTGTCGGCGTTTAGGTGTTCGGGTAAGTCAACATTCGAGTTTTCAATATAGACCCCCTGATGTTACTGGCTGGCCTGTCCACTTTCAAATAATTATGTTATACAGCATATGGCAAGCTACAAAGTGTGAGTATGACCTAACCATAGCCTACCTGCTCTTTGTAGCCTAGCCTCTTGCTACAAAGTGTGGGTAGGCTATAGGTGGAGCATACTGCAGTGCTGCCCAGATGTGCCTAAGTGGCAGAACTGTGACTTTAGTAGGCCAAAACCAAGTGTTGCTAAACAAGATTTGATACAGACAATTAGAAGGCAAGAGGAAATGAGGACATTCAGCAAAGGGGTGGATGGACTGTGTGAAAAAAGACCTTCAACAGTCAGTAATGACGGTAGAAGAAACTAGGAGATTTGTATTGAATCAGGACATGGCAACAATTGACATGACACTGCAAACTATAACCCCATGTAGAAAATGGGAAAAAAGAGGTTGATGATGATGATGGTGATGAGGATGATGATGAAACCCATATTCTAGAAGCTTCCGGTTTATGCTTGAGCAATGTTATACTGTTGCTGAACCATGCTTTGTGGGTTCTGAATGGCCACTGACACTCAAAGCTCCAGTATGCATCCTGCATCATCTATAATACAGGAGGGGTGGGGGGAGATATACATGGAGATGAAACTTGAGGACATAGACATATTGTACATGCCACTGCTGTTATGACAGTGGACCTGTGTGCCTGCAGTTACCTAGCAGGCATCCCTTTGGCATGTCACCATGCAAGAAGCAGCAATAAAGATGATTTCTATGCTATATATGGCAATCATGGGCACTGTCAGGGTGCCATGCAAATGCTTAAGTTATAAGCCCATCTGCATTGCACACTACATGGCAGTTAATAGAAACATAGCCCTTCCTACTGATTTAATATTGTCTATGGATGTCAGTTTGGTCATTGTTTGCCACAATGGTGAAATCTGTCTACCATGACTTCAGGAAGTTGGCTAATATCATGGTGCCACTCATGAGATAGCTCTGTCCTCTGTCATGATTGGAAAGCAGATGAATGGCTATGCATGTGTCAGTAATGTATGAAGGAATGCATTTCACAGGGTGATAACTGAGATATCTCACTTGTATCTCTCATTAGTCTGTGGGGCAGCCTCACAGCTAATATAGTTAGTGGTACACATAAATTGTTATCCAAGAGTATAGGAAATCCATGTATTCCTCCAGTTAGAGTCTATGGGCCATAAAAGTCAGCCAGTGTGGTATGATGTCTCTAGGATTCCCATAGATGTTTATCTGTAAGCTGGTGGGAGTTAACCTCTGATGGTACTTCTTTCTCTTTGAGGCCACACAGTGCACACAGTGGACCACTAGTTGAGTTTAATAGTTATCACTGCTGTATTATATTTGCTGCTGATGATATCATTTTTAAGCCTGCAGTCCTCTTTGCCTTTGTACTCGTATGCAATCACTTACAGGACTTTCACTCCTGAGGATATCAAGTGCAGCCTGCTTTACTCTGACTTCTTATACAGTGCATTATTCTGGACTTCTTATACATGGCATCACTCCAGCTTCTTACACATGGCATTATTCTGAATTTCTTATACATGCCATGATTCTGAACTTCTTCATTTGCATATCTTTTTTTCTGTCCCTTTTAGGCCACTGCCAGATAGCTTTATGTGGTTCTTTGAATTGCTACCTAGCTGTATATTCCTGTTTTCAATAGAAAAATGCACTGTGAGCTTTGCAAATTAAATATCCTTCACATACACAGACACAAACATGCACGTGCATGCACAAACACACACACACACAGTAAATATGCATTCACAGGTTGACTTGTATAATTAGAAAAGTAAGTGTGTTTGTAGAAAAATAGTTTGTGTGTGTGTGTGTGTGTGTGTGTGTGTGTGTGTGTGTGTGTGTGTGTTTGACACAGGTACATGCCTGCATACATAGGCATTTATTTACTCATTTAATGCTCACACATACACATTGCTCTTTTAATTGTGACCAGGCATTTCCTAACATGTTCACAAAATTTTGCACTCAGTAAGTCATTTGAGCTCAGACTGCATCTGTCCCACTGGTTTTCATTACTCCATCAAAGATTTAAGTTGCAAACTCATTGAAAGGTCACACTATTTGGAAAATAAATCATTTGCTTCTGTCTAACTATATAGTTCATCATCGGTGTGGTATAATTCCATGCCTTTAAACAGATCACCTTTCAGGTCACTAACCTATGCATGCTTATTTGGAGAATGCTCATTCTGAAATTAGGGTGCCCCTTTTTGTCATTTACAGTTCTGCTTCCAATGTCATTCACCAGATTTTTCTGAATCCCTGCAGTATCTCAATAAGCTGGAAGCTGCATAACTGCATGAGGTGGTTAAACTTGAACTCACTCAAAACAGCCAGACAATGCTAAATGATATGCAGCTTTCTATCCCATATCATATGGCCTAATTCAGTAACATTCATAATAAATGTGCCTTCATAATCTCCTGTACATGGGCTAAGGCTTCTCTGCTGGCAAATCCCGGTATACAAATTTTCTTATATAATTTTGCAAAACAATGCAGCACCATGTCGACTTTTCAAGAATGTTCATTAATGGAGTATAGTTAAAGCACAGCTGTTCTCTTCTCACCATCTGCAGTATGAAACTGCGGCCACTGCCCATCTGCTTTAGTCTTTCAATGTGACCTATACATATAGCACATAGTATTGAAATGCTCCAGCATTTCCTTCTTAATGCAAAAGTCTGTTTCTGTGAGCTATTATTGCATTTTTCTTAACATTAAATCCCTGAATGTATATTCTTATCTAAGGGACTTTATTTGGAAAAAGGTTGAATTTAAATACAGATTCCTCTCACCTGTTTTTTTTTTTCTTTTGTCAGCTTTACTTTTTACTTTGGCCTTAGAAACTGGACCTCATATGCATCATGTGACTGCCTATGCTTGGCTTGCCCAATTCAGTTTAATATTATTATACCAAAATGACACAGAACACAAACGCTCCTTCGCTCCTCTTATATTTCCAAAAATAGGACGACCTCCAAATGGAAAAACACTTTAATGCAAGAAATACGTATATAAAATAAAATTTAAGCTTCCTCACAGCTTTTCGTCGGTACGATAATGGACCAACTTCTTCAGAACAACAGAAACAACGTCACTAGACTTCCACCTATTTAAATACCTTACACTGAATCATAATTTAAATACACTTTTATGCAAAGGGAAAAATACATTTAAAAATATATGTTTACACTTATTAGAAATAAATAAAATAAATATAAATAAAAATAATGTTGAAACATCTAATAAACATCTAAAAAAAAAATTAGAAAAGTTTAAACAGCCACAATTATATTGACATTGGTATTGTCATCTGCTTAAATGGAAAATACACATGGTGAGGGGTATTGAATAAACAAAGTAAAATACAATACAATAAAAATTATGAAGGTAAAGTAAATAAATAATCATTTATATGATATTTACTTGAAAATCGTAGTTAAACTACTACTATTAACCTTCATCTTATTATTTATAACTCTAAATAAAGGTACCCCTAGAACAACTATGGGACCCTTACTGAATTTGCTTTACCTAGCTAAACTCTTTAGTCTTAATATACAAGAGATAGAAATTCTGTCATTTAGCCCCGGATAGTGACATGCGTCTAATCTTAATTGCCAAAATAGTTCACGTCCCTCTAAAATGAGGGAATCAACTGCCCCTCTACCATCTTGATGGATATGGTCAATAGCCATAAAAGAAAAAGAGTGGAGAGGATGTTCCTTAACATGTTTCGCCAAAGCATTATCTAACTTCCCCTTTCTAATGGCGTAAGTGTGTTCATAAATACGCTCATGGAGTTTTCTGTCGGTCTTGCCAACATAGAAAGCAGGACAGTGAATATAACATGCCAGGTAAACAACTCCTGGACTAGAACAATTGAGTTTACCTTGTATTTTATATCTTTGGTCTCTAACTACAAACGATGATCCCACCGTAACATATTTACAATAGCGGCACATGTTACATTTAAACATACCAGGTCTCATCAGTGAAGACTCTACATTAGATTCCAAAATGCTTTTAAGATTTTTACCCCTCCTAAATATTATTTTTGGGAAATCTTTTAACATATCCCTACATGTTCCATCATTTTTGAAGTGACTCCAATTCTTAAGAACAATTGAGATTATATTTTTCACGTCCACATTGTACGTGAGAATTAAACTACAAGGATGAATAACTTTGTCTGTATTATTAACGATACAATTAGTCTCGTTAACTTTGGAGGAATTTAATAAAGGCACATAAATACCCGCTACCCGCTTGTTATGGACCTCACATACCAATTCCAAAATCAAATCAGCCGGATAACCTCTTTTTATAAATAGGTTCTCCATATATTTACATTCCTTGATGAAATCACTGTCCCTAATCACCATTCTCACTGCCCTCACCAGTTGGCCCTTTATTACAGACTTTTCTTGAGAAAAAGGGTGGCTACTATCAAACTGGAGGTAGCTATTCGAGAATGTTTCTTTCTGGTGGATTCTTGCTATATAAGAGTTAGTTTCAATGTCCTTTGACAATTCAACATCACGGTATGAAATATTATTCCTATCCACACAAGAAGTGAATTTTAGAAATTCAGTGGAAGAATTAAAATGATGTAAGAGTTCGTCTACCATAACTTTATCACCCTGTATGATGATAAAGATATCGTCCAGGAATTGTGTATACAATGAAATCTTCTCCCTGAACAGGTTATGAGTAAACACATGTTCCCTCTCCCAAAATGCGATCACCATGTTTGCTACACTGGCACCACAAGGAGATCCCATCGGTACCCCTACTTTTTGTAGGTAGTACCGTCTGTTGAATGATACATAATTGCTCGGTAAAATAATATCCAGCAATTCTGTTCCCAATTGGATCTCCTCTAATGGTGCTCCTTTGATATTCATCAAAATTGGTATCCATTCAAGTGCCACATTGTGGGGAATAGAAGAATACAAGTCTCTAACATCTATGGTTAGAAACATGCTATCTGCTCTATATGGAATTTCATTTACTCTGAACAAAAAGGACCATGAATCCTTAGAGATTTGAGTGTCAGTCGCTACATACTTCTTCAAGATGGAATCAACGACCTTAGCGGCTGCATAGGTTATACTCCCACGGGCACTGACCAAAGGGCACAGAGGAGGGTCTTCCAAGTTTTTATGAATTTTGGGAGAATCAAAAATGGTAGGAATTTTGGGTGCCGGGATAGATATATAATTGAGTAAATGTAGGTCTATCATATTATTAATGACCATATCATTGTAGTAACTAGCAATTTGACTAAGACCTACATTCAACTCATTCCTTGATATTTCTATATAGGTATCAGTGGCCAAGATCTTCTCCATTCTCATAATGTAATCACTATGATTTATTACTACCAATCCTCCTCCCTTGTCGGGTTTCATAACCCTAACTGGGGCTTGGCATAGTAAAATTAAAAGTTCCCTCTCTTCCTTCTTAACATTTGGTGTAAATCGAGGGGAAGGTGTTTGGCCTAATAAATGGCGGATATCCAATTCACAAATTTGCACAAAAATTTCCAAAGCTGGACATAAAGGTGGATTAAACGTACTAGGAATATTATAAGGATTCATTTCTCTAGTGTTAGATCCCAACAAAAATTGTAAATTTAACTTTCTAACAAATAGTTTTAGTTCTAATAAGGTCTTTACTAAATCCGCCCTTCTAGAAGGGACGAAAGATAGACCCTTAGCTAACAATTCTACAAGAACACTGGAAAAATGAAAATCAGAGAAATTGTCGATGTTAAAGTTCTCATCAGAGTTAGTAATAATGGTACAAGTCCTTCCAGTAGCTAGATCATCTCCATGCTGGAAGTCAACTAATTCCTCCTGTTCCTCGATTTGTTCCTGGCCTTCCGGCCCTGGCGGGAGGACTTTTGGGAGGCTAGGTTTTGAAAATTTGGGCTGTATTTTTCCCTTTGCATAAAAGTGTATTTAAATTATGATTCAGTGTAAGGTATTTAAGTAGGTGGAAGTCTAGTGACGTTGTTTCCATTGTTCTGAAGACGTTGGTCCATTATCGTACCGATGAAAAGCTGTAAGGAAGCTTAAATTTTATTTTATATACGTATTTCTTGCATTAAAGTATTTTTCCATTTGGAGGTCGTCCTATTTTTGGAAATAAAAGAGGAGAGAAGGAGCGTTTGTGTTCTGTGTCAGTTTAGCACGGAGTCAGTGCACGTACTTGGTTTGTTGGAACTTAATATTTTTGTGTTCTGTGTCAGTTTGGTATGGAGTCAGTGCACGTACTTGGTTTGTTGGAACTTAATATTATTATACCACATTACCTCACTGTTATGAATATAAATGAAATACTCTACAACTCCTAGCACGATCCCCCTATAATCCCATCATCAGAAAGAGTCCATGCAATATTTCCTCTTTAATGTCAATGCTTGTCTTTGAACAGGAAGCTATCCTGAAATGTTGGGTTTTACCTCAAAATTATCAAAACACAGTACACCAAATTTTAAAGCCCAAACATGACATTTATTGAACTTTAAACAGCTATATAAATACTTGCAAAACAAACATATTTAAATAATATTTGTGGGCGTAGGTAAGCTCCTGCTGCTCCCAAATGGGGGAGGGAAACCTCCTTATTATAATATTCTCTGTAGTCACAGAACCTGAGAAGAAATACAAGAATAGATTATTGGTGGCAGACAGACAGCAGAAAGTGCTTCCCTTTATGCATAAAAAAGGCAGTTTTGGTATTATCCACTCTGAAGATTTTAAATTCCATCTTCTACATTTCGTTTTTATTGACTCCAGTCAAATACAATACAAATGATACTTACTTGCATGTTACAGTAGTCATCTGAATAATTCATGTAATTGTCTTCCTATGATTACTAAGTGTACCAGGATTCTACACTGATATATTATTTTCCAAAGTGGGAATGGTGAATCATAAAGGTGAAGCAGACAGAAAACATACATCGATGTGATTCACCAAGTTGTACTAACCTCTACAAGTTGACATATTTAAAAAAATTAATTCTGTAAAGTTTATTACTGTATTTGAACAACAGCTGAGTATTAAGTCTGCAAACAAACTAAGAAAGATATAAAAAGGAAAATGGAACAAGTTTACTGTGACTATTGAGTTTTCAGTGAGGGCATTGTTTGTTGATTGTCTTTTTTTTCTTTTAAAAGTCAGGTTTCTGATACAAAACCAAATCAGTATTTGTCTGGAAAATGGTAGCATGAAAGTGTGAAACAATTACTGAGCGTCAAGATTCCAGGTTAGGCAACTACAACCAGCTCCCAGCTGAGTGTTTGCCAGGGCGGATGCCCAGTGGACATTACAGCCATTTCATAAGGTTTATAAAATTCTACTCTGACAGTTTCATAATTGATTAAATATTTCTCACTAATAATATTTCATGCAAGCTAAAAGTGAGAAAACATTCTTATAGGAGATACAGATGGTGGAATAATGGGCTGAAAACATGGGTGTTCTGTAAGTGGGCAAAGTACAATTCCTTGATTGTCATGAAGCTCAAAATGCACAGAAGCAGACCAATGATCACCATTTTCCATTGTAAATCATTGCTGTGAACACCTTTTGTCAATTCCTCAAGTTGATGTGACCATGAAGTAAGAACATATATGTTTTGGAGGGCATGGAAATGTTGTCCTCCACATAGTGGTATGGGGGGCTTGCCCCCCCCCCAAACACTTGCACATATGGTTTTCACCCTCTTGTATTTCAGGCACTTGGCTTCAATGCATCTTATCTGCAGGGTTTTGGAGTTTCATGATTCATAGGGAAAGCAAAAAAAAAAATCACTCTGTCATGGTTGCAACTTCTGCCTATCCTGATGTTGTACTCTAGGTAAACCATGCCACCCCTGCAGTTGTATAGCTCTGTCCTTAAGACTGTGCAAAATAACAATTTGTTTAACTCGCAGAATGCAAGATTCAGAATATGTGGGCACTTAGTGTGGAGCCAAAGGGTTCCGGCTGCTGCAGAATTTATCTGAATCTCATCTCTTTCCTTTCTCTCTCTCTCTCTCTCTCTCTCTCTCTCTCTCTGTTTTTCTTTGTGCTCTGCTGTGCACCATTTGCATTCTGCTAACGGAACAATAGGAAGCAGCCA
Source organism: Protopterus annectens (assembly GCF_019279795.1). Classification (NCBI taxonomy): domain Eukaryota; kingdom Metazoa; phylum Chordata; order Ceratodontiformes; family Protopteridae; genus Protopterus; species Protopterus annectens. The sequence continues at coordinate 266,165,395 of NC_056739.1, forward strand.
GTGCTACAGACAGAACTCTATTTCCATAAGACGTAAATGTGCAGAGATCTGTATTCTTTTCACAGAACACTGCAATTACTCTAAATCTCCACTCCTTCAGAGTTTCAATGGAAGCATAAAGTAGAAATTTTGCACAGTGCAAACCATGTCCCAGTTGTTAAAGAGTCTTCAGTTAAATGCATTTACAAAAGAATGATTTATATATAATGTGAGGCAAATACTGTTGGAAAGCTAAAGTGTACAACCCTTGAATGAGATTAACATTGCTTTCTAATGTCAAGGTGTTTCATAGACGATGCCATAATTGCTGAGAAGTATATCGGCTTTATAATGATCTTAGCCTAGTTAAAACACGCTGCTTTCTATTGATATAATATTCATTCTCCCTTACAGGACAACATGTATAAAAAGAAATGAGTACAGTGTAAAAGCATCTTTAAATAATGAATGTGATCTGCATTATTTCAGATGCTCTCTGCTTAATGCAAGGCTTTTAATACTTAGCAGTACGGTACTGAACTGTGAGATTGCTGTACAATTTAGATTAATTTGCATAAAATCCATCATTAACCAGCAGTGCTCCAGACTTGGTGATGCAGAAACTATGATGTTGTCCATAAATATCAGTAAATCTTTTCCCTATCTGACCATCCTTCATCTCTTTGTACACACATCATTTCGACAATATCCCTTAATGTGTCATCTTAAGAAGATGGTATCCGCTGTAGGCTTTTAGGGATCCTACTCTTCTTATAATACTTACCAACATAACAGATGAACCCATTAACATTTTACACTGCACCTTGGTTGTTCTAATATATTCTACCTCACGTAACCTGCATTTGTCTAAAATCTATACTCATCTGAAAGATTACTTCAGTTGCCTTTGCTGAATAATCCCCCCTCTCTAATACAGGAAACCATATTTCTACCAGGATGCTGCAATAGCAAAGTAGCATATTCTCACCATTTTTAACTGTATACAGTCTCTGCTTTTAGCATCTATGCACAGTGAACAGCACTTTACTATTATCCTGCATTACTGTACTGAATTTTGTGAGTTTATCATTTAGTATATGTATGCTAAGTCACAGCACCACCTTGGTCTTCTGCTGTATTGTTGTATCTTTTTGTATCGCTATAATTTTCTGTGGTGGTGCTGCGGTAGTGTTGTCGCCTCACAGTTAGACGTTGCCCGTTCAATTCTCAGAGCGTCTTCTGTGTGACGACATGCGTGAACGAGCATTCCATCGTAGAAGGTTCTGCGTTAGGCCCGGCAAGTCAGCATATAAAAATCTACTGCCAATCATTAGCGGACCGGAGTTCCGCTGTGGCGACCCCTAACCGGGAAAAGCGGAAAGACACAAACAAACATAATCTTCCTGAGCATTCCTCTTTGTCAAATGTAGACAATGTACATTGCTATGTGAAATTTGTGTTTGGTAGTATTGTCATAACTCAGAGTAAAGTTATCTTTTGCTAGTATTACTGAACATATTGATATACTGATTTTGTTTCACTCATCTCCTGACTACTAAGTTTGGGTATATTTGAAGCTGCTATCTGTGCTAAACTTTATAAATGTTATTGTCATTCTATGTAATATTGTTCTTGCAATAAATATAGTATAAATATTTCACACTATGCCTCCTTTCTCTGTATGAGACTCTCCTATACTAGCATCCCTTTGGTTCCATCCATCCAGTCATTTAATTTATTATTGATTTCTCCTTCCATTTCTTCTGTGTCATAATTTAGTTTCATTAGAAACCACAAGAAATGGGTAGAGGAGCAAACACAGACTGACCTTTGTTTACCTTGTACTTCATGGTCACGTTTTAAAGTACAAAGATGCTTCATGAGGATGAAACTGCAGTATGACAGTATTTCCTGTCTACGTGTAGGACCATGAAAGCATATCTCTCAACTGTCCAGATTTTTGGAGAATGTTCAGAGGTTTGCCTTTTATTTTTGGTCTGTTCCTCATAAAATTTGTGTTTTTCTGGCAAATCATTGGGGACTGATGATGTCACTAAATAATAAGTCATTTGAGTTTCAGACTTCATATCCTTCAAAAATAAAATGTATGCTAATGCAGAGCCTTTTAGTTTATTAACTTTCTAAGTTTATAAAAGCAATATTTAAAAAATTGTCCCTCTTTTGGGGTCTTTGTCCACCAATTATTTTTTGTTTTGTCCAGATTTCTTGCAGTTATAGGTTGAGAGGTATGCATAGAAGTTAAGTAATCATCTACTACCTTTTGACTGGGCCAGCTCATATTTGTCCCTATCTAGTGCTCAGTTATTTAATGTTAGATTGCTATAGAATAATACTGGCATATTTTTTGGATTTGCTCTGAAGGATGGACCTGGCTTTTTGGCAATGTATCATGAATATGTAGCTACAAACACTTTTCTCCTTATTTAATCTAGTCTCCACTTTATTCAAATCCCTATATGGGGAAATAACTGTCAGGCAGTAACTATTTATTTTGGATCAGAGTTTGAATTGACCCAGGTAAATTGTGGGAGCACCAACATCTTTGATTGCATACTTGGAGCAGGAGAGAATTACAAATTGCATAAAAAATAAATTAATTAATTAATTAATAATAATAATAATAATAATAATAATAATAATAATAATAATAATAATAATGACTCTATCCAAGGCCTTAAAATAATTCTATTCCACATATAAAAGGTTTAGTATTTTGTCTGGAGTCTTGATTGTTGTTATTTATGTTATTTATAGCAGTACTTGAATAACAGATCTCCCGGATTTAGCATCTATAGCTACTCTTCTGCAAGACATTTCTGACTTCCTCATTGATACAGTACAGGATTATATAGGATATTGAACCTTATGTGGTTTATTCATACATATATACATATACATATTCACATGGACATCAACCCCTCACAACACCCTTATAGGTGTGCGCATGCATACATTTAGCGTAGTCATTACTACAACAGTATACATTTGTTTGTTTTTTTCTCAGAAGGGACTGTTTTCAAATGAATAAATATTGCAGAATTTACCACATCTTAATAATTACCTACTCAATGTATCTACTATCTACTATCTAGTGGCATAAAAGTCCATCATCAAATAAGTAATCAGAAACAGCAAGGGCTGGTCACTGTAGCCGAGCTCATAACCGACTGTGGTACTGGAAATTCTGGTTCCAAGTTAAATTCAAATAGAGCCACCATCATCTGTGGTACCTCTATGAGGAAGTGGGGTAGCAGAAGACAATCTCTTTCTTAGAGGAACAAGTAAAGCCTGGTCTAACTGAAGACTTCCAATTTATTTATTAATTTTGAGTTTTATAATTGGAATGTCCACCTGAACCAGACTCACTACAGTGGAAGTCCGGGAAGGAAATCTCTAGAATACAAAGAAGAAAATGAAAACAGCAATCATGCAGGAGATCACACCGTCCTCATGCAGGAGATCACATCATCCTCATGCAGGAGATCACACCGTCCTCATGCAGGAGATCACACCATCCTAAGACCATCGTTAGCTACCAGTGTTGTGAAATAATGCAATGATAAGCAGAGGCAAAATTAAATTAAGAATGTATTTTCCTAAATCAACAGAAACAGGGGTCAGCTCATGGTATTAGGCTGTTGGGTTACAGGCCCTTCAACTTTTTGGTGAAGCAGTATTTTTGAATAAAGTTTAATTTGAAATGTCAGTCTCACAGCTTGTGCTGACTGTGGAGACCTCCTCACTTGCTCATGCATAAAGCTTTGTCCACAGTAAAAAAAAAACATGCTTAGTGAATGATGGCTTCAGGAAAGTATTTAAAACAGAGTAGCAAATACAAGGATCTCTCCATTACCCTTCAGACTCCTACTTCTGCTTTTACCTCTTCTCTCTCTGTAAATTTCATGCTATAGTTACATTGTTAGGGTACCCTGCTGGGCTACGTGGAATAGAAACCAAAAAAGACATTATTGACTAGCAGACTTCTCAGGTTTCCCTATTTTGGGGGAGCATTCATATTTTCAACTGCTGCACAGCATGTCCCTATTTTAGGGTGAATGTCCCCATTTTTGGACTTTATTTACCCATTCAGACAATTATCTGAATCCCCATTATGTCATTTTTGCTGTCTAGTATATAGAAAACCATACTACATGACTAACATGCTAGTGACGACAATAATTTAAAGAAGGAGGACTCGCATCTTATACCTCCATTTTTCTGCAGCAAAAATAAATGCCGTTGTGATAGAATTTTGCAATGCAGTTCATTAATATCTATAGATTTTATACTGTCTCCTTGATAATGTGCTTATACTTTTCCATCATATTGTCATTCTCTGTTTTTAAGCATGTTTCTGAGTAGTTTCCCACATTCCTGTGGGAAGTGGGAAGAGTTATGTGCTATTTGGTATTCAATTATTATGTTAATTAGATGGACATATTTTTGGCTGGATGTTGCTGCTTTTCAAGGGCCTTCTGTGTCTGCAGGTTGAGAGTTATGCTGTCTAGCTAACATAGCAGTCATGAGAACTGTCTTCAGCCACCCCTCTCGATGATGTGATTATATGCATCTTTAGTATTACCATATTTTGATGAGAAGGTGGGCATTTGGTAGGTACATACTTTGAACTTTGAAATGATATAGTGGAATAGATAAAGAAAGTGGGGGCAATAGTTATTTTTATGGCGGGTAGTGGGATAAGAGAGTGTGGGAGATGTGGTGGTAAGCAGGTGAGGACTATGGTAAGTGGTTAGAGCTGAGAAAAGAATTAGAAAAAGAAGGGAGAGAAATAGAGTTTTGAAAGGTATAGCCATTATTTAGTTTCAAGTCACAAAGAATTAAAGGGTAAAGCATTTATTTAAGGTTAGTAGAAGAAATCACGATTGATTGAAGGAGTTTTATTAAGTGAGTAACTGAAAGAGTTAATAGCAGGTAAGGCTCAGGGGAGGAGGGGGTAGGAGTTACAGTTAATGGTGATGTGGGGTATGAGTAGAGGAGTGGAGAATTCTATTGGTTAGTGCAAAGGTGGGGAAAAGCAGGTTTAGCTTTAAAAGAAAATGATGTCGGGGTGGGTGAGAATAGGGTAAGGGTAGGGGAGTGGAGTGAGCCCAAGTGCAGTAAGGGCAAACTGATTGGGATGAGCCAGAAAACCAGACCAGGCCAGCTTCCAAGAAAACAATCAGGAAAACCAAGCTCAGTCAATTCCAGGTCAGTGTATCGCTGTATCTTTCTAATAATTAGAAATTTTGTGCTATTAATCTAGTACAGTGTGGTGACAAGGGCCACCACTTCTAGAGGGAAAACATTACAAGTACGGGCTGCAGGTACATAGATAAAACCTCTCCAAGAGAAAGAAAGTAGTTTTAAGTAATTGACCTAGGAGTACAATAGGAAGAGAAATGGGGGGGACAGTAGTGTGCATGCTTACAGAAAAAGGCTATAGCAAAAATGACTTCACTTTAGAGGACAGATTAAATACAACTCTAACATACACTAGTTTAGCTGAAAGCAGAGGAACTGAACCTACATTAGAAACTATCTGACACAATTCTTTTGCTCATCATAAATGTTGAGCCCTTATACATTTTAATTGATGGTTGAGTTTGTTACAAGACAGTTTTTGCTTATTCAGTTACTTATTTAATGTTTGATAACCAGCTAGATGTTTCAAGTTGACCTGGACCATTTTTAGACAACCAGTACTGGAGTACATCAATATAAAAGTAGCAATCAAATGGTTGAATCAAAAACAATTAGAAATAACAGTAAAGGTGGTTACTTTATTTATAATAGATTTCCACTCTAAAATTAATGCCATGCCTCCATGCTAGTTGGCTGAGTAAAACATTGCAGGATCTATATATTTTATATGCAACTTTCGTTTGGCAAAATAATGTTGATTTGGGCACTGATCAACATTTTTGCTGAGTAAGGTGGTTGAAAGTAAGTCAAGTTTCTGGAAATGAACAATGTAGGTCCAGTCCCAAGGATATGTACTACATTAGCTTGCTTTTCTCTCAGTTGTGGTGTGCCTACATAATGTTGAAACTGTACTGCATGGCACACATTACGACCAGAGCAGGTACCATGGCCATGATATCCAGCAGCCTTCAAAAAAAATAAATTTATAACTTAAGGGTAAATTGAGAAATTCTGAACATAGCTTTCCCATACAATTTTTTCATTGTACACAGCATAATCACAATCTTTTAATAATGTAAAGCACTACTATTCTGACTTAAATTTAATTCTACAAGTGCATATCTGATTAGTTCACTTTAAGCAGTTACACCTTACCCCTACATACATTTTTTTTCTGAAGCAGAAAATAAAGCTATACTTCTGTGTATGCATGTGTATGTATGCAACAGCTGTTCAATGACACGCACATTGTCAAACATTTCTCCTCTGCATATGGAACAGACAACACCGGCTAATAACTGGTACAATTAACACTTCTGTCATTTTAACATCACTTCTGTTAATGTGCCACCTGGGTATTTTCACCATTTATTTACAAATGTAGATAATTAAAAATGCATATCAACTGCTGTTTCATAAATGTGCAATATATTACCAGTACCACAGAGAAAAAGCAAACCTTTTGAAACCAGTATTGTCTGCATCTGTCTACCAGTTTTTTGCAACAGATGAATTTTTCTTCTAAGAAAAATGCAAATTATGAACTTTGTTATACTTGATAAATATGAAACAAGGTAAGTTTTGCAGTTCTTATTGTACTTATAGTCAGTTCTAATGCTTCAAGCCAGAGGTGGATCCAGCACTACTGGGTGACCAAGGCAATTGCCTAGGGCCCACTGGTTGGGAGGGGGGCAGTGGCTAGGGACTATCAAATTATTATTTTTTTTAATTCCAAAAAATGTGAGTGTGTTTTTAAGGGCATTCATCTTTAAGAATGCCCTCTGTGTCCATTCACAACAACTACTGCATCAGTGAATGTATCGTCATGCACAGACCTGCTGTTTGTTTATGTCTTCCATTCGAAGCACTTCTAGGTTTAAAATACACAATACTTTGCCCTCATTTGGTTCCTCAAGATATGCATGTTCTTAGTTGGTTTGCCACTTTTGGAAACATGCCAGAACTAATAAAAATAAACCAGAGGAAAACAAAGCCCAAGCGTGGGCTTTGTTTTCCTCTGGTTTATTCCATTCCGAGCATGTAACTTGAATAGATGACACAACAGAGAGGATGTATAACTATGAGGTAATAGTTTCCTACTTCAACAGACAAGTACAAGTAAGTGTCTGTTTGTGTGTGTAAAATACCATAGTTAGGGATAGCAGGTGGTTACTAATTTGCTCAGAATTAAACCCTGTACTTTAATTACAGCAAAAAAGAACCTAAATCTTCTATCCTAACTACCAAGCTGCTAAAGAAATTAAGTTTTCAGGTGCATTTTAAAGGAATTGAGTTTCGTGTGTATTTTCAAGGAATTCTTTCAGTGCATTTTCAAGGAATCACGATCCTCAAGAGAACAGAAGTTTACTCCTGCTCATGCTAAGTCTAGTTACAATTTGCAACTGTTTTGTTTAACAAATGGTATTATTATTGTGTTATAGATCTGAAAAGTATTGTTAGTAGCACAACAGGTAGCATTATTTGCTTATGATGCAGAAGGCTGTGGGTTCCCACAGCATGTAGACAGATTGTTGCTACTGTGTTGTACTTTAAGGGGGGGGGGGGGTTACTGCAGTCCTGAGTATATTCTCTTTTGGATGAGATGCCTAGCAGCCATGAACCTGTTATCAGTTTGCCATCCATTCTCTATTGCAATATTAACAGCTTACCCTTTTTAATGTAACCTAGGCAATTTATTCTTCAAGGGTAGGAAGCACTGAATTTGTAGATGAAACACTGAAATATTATGTTGTTTGCTAGCAGAAACCTCTTCATTAGTTACGTATCTCTTTAATGTGGAATTATTTAGACATTTTTACTTCTGCAGAGATTGTGAATATTGACTGATACTGGTGGATTGTAATGAAAAAAGTTTGAGTGGCCTTTTATGGTTGAAATGTTTTGAACTGGGCAGTTCTGTCATTACATCATAGGATCATAGGAGATTACTAGGCTATTTACCCAGAGGTCATTTTAAGACTAGCCATTTCATCCCAATGTAATACCATAGAAATGATAGTCAATACCCAGGATTGCATTTAGCGATGACTGCCCATATTCAGGAGGGTTGTGAGCTCTATCCCCAGTCAGAATTTACAACGAACCATCCACTCATCTAGGTTCCTCTTGAACAGTGTCATACAGGTGCTCTGTTTCATGTGAATTGGTAGTCTGTTCCAAGATGCAGCAGTCACTGGGAGATACATCTGTCCCTCCAGCATGTCCTATTTAAGTCGCAGACCACATTATTATTGATTTGCACATTTTGTTTCATTGCTTACTGAAAAAAAATATAAAATGACAAATGCAACAGCTGTTTAAAAAACGCTCTAACAAGTAGTGCTGTAATATACAAGGAATATAATCAGGAAGGTGAATCAAAGAACTCATGAATGTTTGCATGGTCCTAAAAATGTGAGCAAGGGACCTATGATTTGAAAACAGCCCAAAGGTAAACTTTTTCTGCCACTGGCCAGTTTGCATTTTCTTTGAATATGGGTTTCAATGCCATTTCAATGGATGAGAGTTTCAAGGGCAGAGAAGTTTTAATGCTAAGTCTATTTTCATTGCAAGACTATGCTTTGTTCAGCAAATACCTATCAGTGTTTCTGCTATAAAATGTGAAATAATAGTTTTAAATTATATTAAAATAGTTGTAATCATTGCAGAACGAAAGCAGAAAACAGTATGCACACTTGAGAGGTTTGAACAGTGTTTATGGTAAATGGGGAGAAATAGCTAAATAATGGGACACTGGAAGGGCTGCATGAAGGGCTGTGTATGGGGGGCCCAATCCATTACCCTGCCTAACCATGATCCGGCTCTGCTTCAAGCATTTACAGTTACATGGTCATGTGTACTGCACTGGATACAGATGGAAAATGCAGGTAGTTTGCAGTGAAATCATTATTTAAACCAATCCAATCATTACTGAAAACATCTGCCCTACTCCTACCCAGTTACTGGACATTTGGGGGATGGCATCTCAATCCTACAACCTCATTTGGCTATCCCTTTGAAATGTGTTGTTTGAACAGTTTTACCAGGGTTGACTGTTCAGTTCATAACAGAACAACTGCTAATTGTTTTTTTTTTTTTTGTTTTGTTTTTTTTTGGTGTGGGGGTATTTTTGTCATTGTATGCAGCCAGTGTGTATGTTATTGATGGAAACATGATAAAATATATTACTATGAGCAGTGAATTATTGGTTATTTTACTGTTTGTTGCTGTTGCATGCTCCTAGATAGAAGCTGAGTTATGTTATACCGGGCTGTATTTCTTCCGCTTAGTCAAAACATATCCTCTGTCCCAATACCATCGTGGTTACTTGGAGATGGGTGGGTTAAGTTGTTGCCTTCTTGTTTTTCTGTTGGAAAATGGTGACATAAACTACTGTAGGCAATTTATTTTTATTTTAGTCAGTCATATATATCGTCCTTAGAATAGCATCAGTTATTGGGGTAAGAGTTGTGATGCCTCTATCTCTCATTCCTAGAGGTAAAATAGCTATTTATTACATACACTGCTGTATGACCACTTATTTATTTAACAAATGACTGCTCAGTTTTGTTATTTTCATGAAGCAGTTCAGCCTCATTCAAGTTAACCCCCCTACTCATTAGCTCCCTTCATCCCACCTTGCTTGATAGTAGTTAGCCATCCCTGTATAGGACAAGGGTATTCTACTTTTCTGATAGAGTCCATATTTCACTTTTTTGTAGATATAAATAATGTCCCTAAATGCTAAGTTTCTTAGGCACATTATGTGGTTAACATAGCAAGTCAGCTGGTGACATTTTATTCATAGTTAACAATACTGAAAGCTGTTTGCTCACACTATATTCCTGGTGCATGGTAATAATGTACATAAAATTCATATAATGAGCTTACAGCTAGCATTGCAAAACAGATGGAAATGTACTATATTATAGCTTCAGGAATACATATGGGAACCAGGATAGGTTCTCATAGCAGTGGCAGGATGACATTCTGAAATGCATTTTTATTCACAGTTTGGTTCATGTGCCATGTGTCATGCATTATGTGCCCGAGGGTTTACCACTATGTATTCCTAATAATAACAATGGCATGTTTATACTACCAAACCTGCAAGGTGCATAGGAAGAACACAGGTAAGTTGTAACTATTCCCATTCTGGGGTACTCTAGTTCCATTTCCTCCCACACTCCAACATTCCAGTCAGGTTTACCCACACCCACTCTGGGACTGATTTTACCTTGTGCATTCCTCCTAGTATATATGCCAGCTTGTATATCTGAGAGGGTGTAAGTCTGCCCAGAGTGCACTCCTTAACAGCCTCCTCCTTTGCAGACTGTACATTAGGTTTTTTCTTTGATTTTGAGTCTTATTGGACTTGTTCTTGTTTGCAAATTTTGGAAGACTTTGCTGATTTGTTTTAATGTTATCCTGCTTTCATCTAGGTTTGTAGCTTTTTTATTGTTATTTTGTTTTTACCTAGTTTACTGTACCTAATCGGCACTATCTGTGGTGTTATTTCAGTTTAACTCAGACTGCATGCTGCCCACATTTAATTAATCAATGTGAGCTTATTACATTTTGTTCACTAAGGCTCATTCCCATTATTCGCACTATACCCTCACACAGGCTTACACTTTTTTTTGCCCCCCCACCCTTTGGGTATATTCTCTCAGCAACTAGATCTGTTTAAACCTAGCACATGGGTGAGAGCACATAACCTCAACTCCCCTGACTAATCCACATTGCATTATTTTCCTTTCCAAATTCTAATGCCATTGTCAGTTCCAGTGTCCACTAACATTCCTTGCTTATCTCTGACCCCCCCCCACACCTCATGCTGACCCTGACACCTCCATGATTGAGTAGTATATCATAGTTACTTTTATTCAAACTGATGAAATGTACCTTGAGCTTAGCAGCTTTTAATTAGGAAATCCAGTTAACAAATACCATTCCTCTAGCAAACTCCTCCCCTGATGAGTGAGGCACTCAGTTCCTTATACTCCTTTAACAGTGGACTTACATGTTTCTTCTACACATGTGAAAGGGAGAGTACCAGACAAACATGGATTTGGATGATGCCAAGTGCTCACCCCTAGTCATATGTGCCATGAAACTTTTTTTAATAAGAGGATATGAGCACAGCACATGAACAGATTACCCCCCACCCACAGTTGGGGACACTAGAACTGAACACTCCCCCAACCCTATCTCATTTGTTCCTACATTGCCAAGTATTGCTAATCAGTTCCAGATTGACTGGGTAGTTATCAGTGCTTCAACCAAATGTGTTGCATAGCCAGCTAAGGGGGTGCTGCATTTTGGAATAAAGAGGTGTGCATGAACAGACCTAAACATGATATTTTAATGTTCTCCATAGCATTCTATGTATAAAACGTCCACACAGTACCTTGTACATTCCTGAACACCATGCTTACAGTTCCCACTCTATTTTCATATCTTATGTCAATGTAATACATTTAAATAACACATTAGTCTTAATAAAGAATCATTAAAACTTCTGACTGTGCAACTTCCATATCTGAACATTATACCAAAAGGTAAAATTGTATTATATACTACCGTAGAGGTTTTTGATCAAAAGCAACATGTTCTACACTTAATACGTAGATGTCAAGGGAAGCAAAGCGTAAGATGTAAATGTTTGCATTTATGTTGAGAACATGAAAAATGTAATTATGATCAAAGAAATCTAATCATAATTATTTATAGCACATTGAGCTTCTGTTGTACCAATGTATTACTCGTTACAGAGGGAAAATGTAGGTGCATGAAATATTTTACATATTTCAAAGTTGTAAAACAATTACTACTGCTACACAGAAAATGGCCAGAAGCAAAGCACGTCTAACCAGCAAAAAACCTTTTAAAAGGGTTAAACCCTTCACTCTGACACATTGCTGTTTATTTACTGCCCAGCAAGAAGTCTAGCAAAACTTTTAAAGCTGTTAAAGCATCTCCGATTCTGTTCTGTGTAGGGTCTCATGGCAGATTCGTGCAGAACCGGGGTGTCTTCCACTAATTTCAGAATATAACCAATGCACTCTTTGCATTACCATAGAATTACATACAGTTTCTGTGCATGCAACCATATTGTAAATTGTTTCTGTACAATTACCAACCATGGAAAGCTCTGACCCAATGTTCTACACATGGCCAGCAGACTAAAAGGGAACAATGATGTACAACATGCCAACAATCACTATAGTTACATACAATTGCTATACATATAAATAAGTTCAAACTGGTCCTGTAAAATTATTTAAAACTGCGTTAACTTACTCAGAGTTCTTTGCATACTGATTTAAAACTATATTGCAGAGCTTCGTTTTCCTTACTATGTGCATTAAACATTTTAAAGGCACATTCAGTCTGTTAACAAGAGTATTTGTATGATAGCTGTCAACAAAACTTCTTTATGTTCATCTAACTATGCTGTTTCTACAGTGGTTGTTTTGTGTTTGCTAGACTTACAAGTGAGCCAAGTTGCTTAGTATGGTTGCTCTTTATAAAGTTGTAATATTTTTGACACATCACGTACTTTTGAAACTTAAAGTGACCATTTACTACAATGTGGAGTATATCACAGCATAAGTAAAAGATTTACATATTTTACTTAAATCATGTTTTCTATTATCAGTGCAGTACTGAGGTATTCATCACAGTGAAATCTAAAGGTTTTCGATCACAGAAAATGCAAGAAAATCAATAAAAAAGTGGGGCTAAATTCAAACAAAATTATTTGGTAAGCAACATTTACTGAGGGAATAACTCCTGGTTTGTGAATGCTTCTCATCAACAATCAGTGGTTATGTAAGCTCACATGCAGTTTGCTTCTGGTTTAATGTTATCAGTCATTTTAGTTAAGGTTGTCTCTTTCCGTGGCCATGTCTTCAGTCTCATTTAAGTAAGTTGTCCATCTCCCCTTTTCTGTAAGTACATTGAAAAGACTTTTATGGATTTGATTTGTTAGATATTTAAGAAAGCTTTTCACTGAGAAAGACTATTAATAAACCATTGGTTAAGTGTATGCCTGCAAGAATTCATTAATTGTGTCTAAATGACTACTACTTTACAGGCTAGGTAGCTGTATAACAAGTTAAGAAGCAAAATGGTTGTAGAGTGATTTTAGCTATCAAACTAGGTTTATCCTGCATTGGTTTGTTTCTTTATTTACCTATTTGTTGATTGATTGATTGATTGATTCACTCATTCATTCATTCATTCATTCATTCATTCATTTATTCATTTATTCATTCATTCATTCATTCACATCATTTTTGCTTGATAAATAAGCCTCACTGATGGCTAGTCTCCTAACCTATTTGGTCCTCCAGGAGGTGACAACCCTGTATCCCATTTGTTCCCTTAGGGATGAAGGGTAAGTGTGTTATGAAAATCACTGCCATCTTTATGAGGTGTTGAAGTTTTTGCTTATGCCTTGTGATTTTTCTCCACAGGTCTAGCGAATCCTTTAGGGTTGAACATTAGCATACAATAGGACTGACATTCATTTTGGTGAGTGATGTATGCAAGCAAACACCGCTCTCTCTTGGAGCAAACTCCTCTGTTGGCACATTGCTGTCTACTGAGGAACTCAAAAAGAAAATATGTACTTCAGAGAAGCAAGCAGCCATGGTAGGCCTCTCAATCTCCCATCACCTGTTAGGTCCTCCAATGCCTGGCTTTTAAGTATTATAATCAGGACTCTATTCCTTTACATGATGGAAGGAACATACTTTCCAATATTATCTGAAGTACTGTGTCTGAGTAACTTGCTTGGGACATGCAATGATAGTTCGTTCTAACAGAATGTATAACTGGCACCAATAAATCTCAGGAAATGTCTGTTTTACTGATTAATACTAAAGGAATATTATAAATACAGATTACTGAAGTAAGGGGAAGCATTGTAAGTAATCAATGCTGTTTTCATCAAATGTCATTTCACCAAAATAGAACAATAAAATGATATTTTGTTGAATATTTTAAAGGTATTAAAATGCTTTTGTATACTATTCAGTTGGGGAATACATCCTACGGCAACCCCCTCCTACAGTTTCTACTTAAATATTACATGTCTGGAATTGCAAAACCTCAGGGAAAGGGGAACATTTAACTTTTCCCTCTCCCCTGAGGTGGAAAAACCTTTAAGAGGTAAATATATAAATTGTACTTATGCGTGTGTAGGTAGGATTTTTAGTCCTACTATTAAGGTATGTAGTGAAATGGTCTTGTTTTCAGTAAAATGGCATTCACTTTGAAAAAGTGCCTCAAGTTATCTCATATACAATAACTAAGATCTGACAAAAGAATTCATCAACATCTTTGGTAACTGAAGGGAAGTAAATACTGTGGGAAGAAATAGCCTGTGGGAAGAAATAGCCAGGGAATTGTTATGGCTAGGCTTGTACAGGCCCTAGGGCCGATAGCCTAGTACCAACCTATGAACCTATGAACCTATGAAAGTGTCATCTGAGTTGGGGGAACTTTCAAATCTGCCATGTCAGGGGTGGATTGTTCATACTGCCACATCTAAAACAACTTATTCCGAGGTCATGGCACCTCAGAATGGGCTATATTTTAACAGGGAATTATGTCTGACGGCTGAAATATTCAGCAAAATATATTCAGTGGCTAGTTTACATGAAGAGCTATGGCAACCTTTGTGTTTATTACTGACTACAAAAGATATGGTTTGCAAATTGCATCCCATTTTCACAAGGAGCAAACAATGACCACAATGACTGACTCAGTGTCAGCACAGAAAAAAAATTCACTTTAATTATTTTTTCAGTGGATTTTAAATACCTAACGTCCACAGTGTTGGCACTGGACTGATTCAGAGAATCCTGCTTAATTAAATAATTTTATGTTTGCAACAATAATGGTCTCAATCAAAATACATTTACTTCAGTTGCATTACTATGCCATTGTTCTTTTTTTGGCCTGTTTGATACTGCTGTGTATCACCGTTTATTCTAGCAAGCATCACTAGTATTTATCCATCACAGTTTAATTGCGTTCTCCACCTCAAGCCCACCCATCAGCTAGAAAAGATGAGCATGTAGAACATTGGGGTATCATGTAAGTGCGGCTCCAGAATAGTAAATGACATGGTTACTTAGGTATAAAAAAATATCTGCTGCTCAGTAACCACATTGGCATTTTTTCTAATCACATGGTCTGGATATTTTACAGACAAGTAGATTAGGGTAACCAGATAGCTCGATATACGGTAAACAGACAGATAGACAGACACACAGATATACAGTAAACAGAGAGCTAGAAAGATTGGTAGGTAGACTGGCACCTAGATAGGTATACAGGTTGATAGACAGATAAATATATATATAGATAGGTAGTGACATTTTTGTAAGGGTCTGTTGTCCACTTATCACCTGCAAATACTCGTTTTTTTTTTTTTTTTTTTTTTTAAAGATTGAGACCAGCAGTAGTGTAACTTGGATGGGGGTAAGATGGGCACCTTCCCAGCTGGAGAGTGCTGGGGGTACGATCAGCTGAGACCCAGCTGCAGTCAACCTGAGTGGTTTATCTCTCAGTGTGTGGTCTAAACTGTAGTAACTGAAGATGAGTGCTGTAGCACTCCATACAGGCAGGGTATAAACAGTAGCAATTGTGTGCTACAGTATAAAAGACGAAAGCATTTTTTTAAATTAAAATATGTTGAAGGAGAGTTGGCAGCAGGGCACAGAAATGGTACCTGAATTTCTGGAGCAGGTGGGGAGAAGATCTGGCCACCTGGTTGGTGTGCCAGTAGAAGTAACATCCCTTTTTATTTTTTTTTTGAATGCTGGGGGTATAGATCTAATTGTAATAAGCTGATTGCTTTTAATGTTTATTACAGTTAAGTGTTTTTTGTTTCTTTTGCCCTTCACATGAAGAAACTGGGGCACTGGTTCATAGTACTGACCCAGGGCTGGGAGAGTTTGAAGGAGACTTTAACCCACCTTACAAACAATTTAACTGAAAGGACAAACACTGGACAAGTGCTATGTTAATGTATTTGGACTGCTGCCAAGAAACCCTGACTGGTCTGATTGGCTGTCAAATGTATTGCTTTGGAATCCAAAGCATGGTAGAATAACACTGTCAAATAGCTGCATTGCTTGTCACCAAAGATACAACATATGAAGTTAATAGTATGCTGACCAAGTCTTATAGACATTTTACTGCTTTCTCCTCTGAGTTTCCATTCTAGTTAGAAAGTGTTCTGTAATTTGCATACTGCTATAAGGGGCAGGCTTGAGTGTGCTGTGGACCACTGATTAGTAGTAGTGCAGCTAGTGCAGGCTGAAAGGGACAATTGCTCCAGGTACATAGTTTTAGGGGACATGATCAGCCATTCAATCCATCTTCTTTAATAACATACTGACTTTTAAAAGCCAGTAGTGCATTTCTGGTCAAACCTGAGTAGTGTAGCAGTCTCTGTGTGGTCTAAACTGTAGCAGTTGGTTATAATTTTAAACAAAAAGTTTGTTTATTTATGTATTAATTAATTATTGATTAATTCATTAACACCACTCAATGTGGGGTTTAAATTATAGCACTCTTTGCTAGATTTTAAAAGAAAATAATTGTTTGTTTCTTTTTTTTCTTTTTTTTTTCAAACTAAAATGTGATGAAAGATGGTTGGAACAGGGAGCAGAAAGGGATCTGATTTGTTCCTGCGTTTTAGGAGTCCCACCCTCATGTACCTTACTGAAGACCATTTTTTTTTAATTGTTCCCCATCTCAGAGTCATCATCAGAGAGTGGTAGTGTACAATAATTATTTTATCAAAATAAGCAACCCAGGAACAGCAAGTGAGGGGTTAGAAAGTCAGACAAGAAAAACTGAAACTAATAAGCTGCAATAATAACTTGGACCACGGTGCTGTCATATTAAGCCCTGACTGCACCAGATGACACATGATCGACTAGCAGTATGGATGATGGAGAGACCATGCAGAGGAGGATGGGAGACAGTAACAGACACCAGATCACATATCCTGGGGGGAGGCACCTTAGCTTGTTACACTGGTGACAGCAGCAGAAACAGAGGTTTTGATGAAGCATGATGAACGTACACTCCAAGCACTGTGCTATGTGGTTGGGAGGTAGAGCACGCAAGGAAGTGTGCAGGTACCTAGCAAGTTAGCTGATGTGAAGCTAACAGGCTGCCAGTGATGTGTGGCTAGGACAGTCCATTCTCTAACATCAGATGTTCATCTTCACTAGGCAATGAAGGGACCCGAGAAGCTCTCATTCTGATAAAGGAATACATTTGCCAGTTGGGTGCAAGAAGGGAGATACTGGGCTGATTCTGTGCACAAAAGAAAATAGGACACTGGGAAACTTGGTTGTCATTCTGTGTAAGCCTAGCAGAAAGTTAAACTTCTTGTGAAAAAGAATTGCAGTTGTTATAAAATGACAATCTGTGGGTATAATAGAAATGTAAAATCAGGAATAAACTACAAACGTTGATAACTTAGCTCAGCACTCAAGTTTGATAAGAAGTCTGTAGAGATAAATCATTTTTTTTAAACAACTACAAGCAGTACAGGAGGTGACAAGTGCTAGGTGCACCAACAGAACTGAGGAATCCTCAGGAGATTTCACTTAGGAAAACAGGTACAGATGGAAATTAATGGAATTGTCAGGAGGCATTAGGAATACCCAAGAAGGTGATTAAGGAAATATGTGTGAAGGCTATACCACCTTCCTGCAAACACAGGGAAGTAAAAATATGAGACATACTGCATGTCTAGAAAGAGCGTTAAAAATAGACTTAAATTAGTAGAATAGGGTGTGAGACTACACATACACACAAATACACAAATGAATGTACACAAATGGGTGTGACTTCATTTCAATATGAAAATAAAACACCACAAGAGAATACTGTAGAATCACATGGGTTTCAGAACTGGTCCAGCCAATATAAATTTGGTACAAAATGTTGTACTACATAACGTATTTTAGAGGTTGGGGAGAAGAACAAATAAGTGTTATTCACATGCAGAGATCTCAGCCTACTTATCCCATAATTATGTTTCTGCCTACATCTCAGCATTAAGCATTACTGATGATTACTTTTACATTTTTTGTATATTTTTGCCCCTCCCCCCAGTACATACCTTCCAGTAGGCCATCTGCCACTTCCTGAAGCCACTGTTCCTAACCTTAGTGTCCATAGTACTATCCCCACAGGGCTGGGGGGAATGAATGGAGAGATGATAAGTCAGCAAGCAAAGAAGAATAGTATTGCTGAAAATGAATTCCTCCTGAAGTCTTGGTGAGTCCCTTCACAAGGTAGACCCCATTTTTCACAAAATCTTACCAAGATGACATTGATATATAGACTGAATTTTATATAGCATATATCGTGGACAGAAGTAGGTCAAAAATTAAAAAAGATAGCTGGGTGCACAAGACCCAGGATAAAAAAGTGACCAATCCTGGTAGGCACACTGGTGCCAGGACTAGAAAAAATGACAGTGTAGAATCCTCAAAGTACGGAAGCATTCCTACAATGGGGCCAGCCCCAGGGAGAGGATGGCCCCCTGTCGTAAAGGAAATAGCAGTCCACAAAAATCACAAAAACTGATAGGCCAGAGAAGAGCCATAAAGATGATGGACTATTGAGGATAGAAAGAAATTATGTATTGTTACTGTTATGCAAAAAGCCCAAGAATTTCCAGACACAAGATATACAAAATGATTAAGAGAGAAATTAGAGGAAAGAAAAATATTTCCACAAGAAAAACTGTCAGAAGCCTATAATAAAAACTTGTGCTCAATAATACAACAGGTTTATGAAAAACGTTATATAGACCAAGAAACTTTGATCTGTTTGGAAAAAGAAGCATCTGAGGAAGTGCAAAAAATAAACAACAAAATCTACAGTTTTTTGAAAAGCATAAAAAGGAATATGAACATGGGAAAGAAAGAGAGATCTGATATAGTTCAATATTTATGCAAAGTCACAAGCCAAGTTAATCAAACAAAAAAGGCAGCCCCAAAGATATTCAAAGAGAAATACAGGCAAAGGCATCCAAATATGGAAAATTTCACAATAAAAAAATAATATCTCAAAGAGGTAATGCAGAAAAGAAGATTAGTAAAGCAGAAGTTAAAAAATAGAAATTGAAGTCATGAAATGCCTGCGAAGTGAAGGATTTGGTATAGAAGGTCTAACACAGGTTACATCACAGCATGTTGGAACGAGTCCCCAAAGTAAGGAGAAGCAGGAAGATCAGAAGACAGCTGAAGAAGAAATATGGACATGAGAAAGAAAAAAAGAGATTTAATATAGTATAATATTTATGCAAAGAAGAAAGCAAAACTTATCAATACAAAAAGAGCAACACCAAAGAAATTTGAAGAGAAATACAGGCAAAGAAATCTGGACATGGAAAACTTTACAATACAAAAAAATTGGACAACAAAGAGGAAAAGTAGAAAAGAAGATTAGTAATGGAGAAGTTAAAGAAATAAAAACTGGCGTTATGGAGTACCTGCAAAGTGAATGATTCAATATATAAAATCTAACTTAGAAAACACCACAGCAGGATAGAGCAATGGACTTTCAAATTAAGGAGAAACCACTGGAATGGGAAACAACATGTCAGTTGCCATATGAAGATATTTTGGAGCCTTTCACAGAAAACCAGTATAAACACTTACTTGAAGCTGGACAGCAAGGGAAGGAACAGGAAACTGTGGCAACTCTGATGAAGTCAATGCTGAGGAATGATAGGCCAGTGAGTTCCCATATGACAGAGCAACGGATGACACAGGATGAAATTGAAGAGAATGTACCACAGCAAGATGGTACAGAACTTTCTACAGAATGCCCACAGGAAATGGAGAACAAAAAATGTGCCCTCAGTTTAAAAGAAAATGAGCTAAGAGAAGAATTGCTTGATTTAATAAATATAGATAGACATATTAAGATCAATGAAAGAAATAGACTGCAAAAGGTCACTAAAACCCAAAAACTTAGAAGTTTGATAAAACAAATGAACACAGTAATTAGGACTGTCCATAGAGATCCATGTGATATAAAAGAAGTAAACAGGATATATTACTGTGTAGCTAAATTAATAACAGATAAAATTCCACCACAAGAACACAGGGTAGTAAGGGAAAGGAAGGGGAGAAATCGAATACCATCATGGAAGTATCGGATAAAGAAAACTATAAAGCAATTGAAACACTGCTAGAAGAGTATAGATGAGGGAACAGATCAATAAAAATACTTAGAAAGATAGATGTGATAAAAGCAATGCACAGTATTAGATCGGGATTTATCATGCACTATCGCAAATAATAAACTAAAAATATAAGCACAGGCAGAAAAACTTAGAAGATATACAGATAAATATAAAGGAAAAGCACAAAATAAGTAATTTATTGATGACTTAAAAAGTTTTATAGAGAATTGGGAAACAAGGTAAAAGGAATTGAAAGGCTACCAAAACAAGAAGAAACTGATACATTTTGGAGAAGGATTTATGAAGATCCTGTGGAACATAACAAAGATGCTAAAAGGATAGAAAAAGTAAAAGAAAGAATGAGAAGTTCAAAGGAACAGGATATGAAATGGAATGAAGTAACAGCCAGAGAGATTGAAAGAAAGTTAAGAAAAGCATCTAACTGGAGAATCCCAGGCTCAGATGCAGCATCTAATGTCTGGTTAAAAGTATTAACATCTTTGCACAGAGATTTTGCCATGAGTAATTTATATTGAAACCCCGAACAGACACCAACCTGGTTAACAACAGGAAAAAGAATGCTCCTACTTAAGAGTGACCCTACAAGCTACCCTAAAAATTATAGGCCAATAACTTGCCTTCCGAAGACATATAAACTATACACTGGAACTGATGCCGACAGAGTTTATAGTCATTTAGAAGAAAACACAATTATGGCAATAGAACAAAAGGGCAATAAAAGAAAGTCATATGGAAAAATTATCATTTGTTGTTAAATAAAGTCATAGTGGAGAACTGTAAAAAGGGGAAGAATTTTAAATATGGCATGGACTGACTACAAAAAAGCATTTGACAGTACCTCACATTCATGGATAAAAGAGTGCTTAAAAATGTATAAGATACATCTTACACTGATAAATTACATCACAGTGAGCATGAAACAGTGGCAAACCACTTTGCAGTTATGCCATGATAAAGGACAAATAATTATTCCAGGGATAAAAATCCAAAGGGGGATATTCCAAAGTAATTCTCTGTCACTGTTGCTCTTTTGCTTTGCCCTTAACCCGTTCAGCTGTCTGCTTAACAGATTAAGTCATGGCTATAATCTGGCTCCCAGAAAGAAACAAAGTGTAAAGACTTCTCATCTTCTCTTTGTCAATGATTTAAAAATGTATAGCTCATCAGATGAGGAATTGAAAACACAACTGCAAGTAGTCAGTACTTTTTCAGATGATATAAGAATGTCATTTGGTCTTGCAAAATGTGCAAAAGCAACCTTTAAAGCAGGAAAGCTGCAGCACCAAGAAAACATCAGTTTGGAACAAGAATGTGATACAAAAGAACTTGAAAAAGAGGGAGTGCATAAATATCTGGAAATTGATGAAGGATCAACAATAAAACATGAACAAATGTGAATGAAACTCCGTAAGAAATACTTTAGAAGACTTAAATTAATCCTGAAAAAAAATGACATCTAGGAACAAAATTCAAGCAATAAACCGATTTGCTCTTCCTGACCTTACAGTTTTGGAGTGACTGAATGACCCCAAAAGGTGTTGGATAGATTAGACAGAAAAGCAAGAAGAGTGTTTCATGCTCACCAAATGATTTACAGACATCAGTGCATACCAAGTCTATATATTCCCCATTCTGAAGGAGGGATGGGCCTCCTTGAAATTGATTACATGTATAGATCTGCAATCATGGGACTGTATACATATCTGCTGACCTCACAAGTCTCAAACATAGTGAAAGTTTTGAAACATAAGGAGAGTAAATCTAAGATGACGTCCCTTCTTAGTCTAGCAGAACTATATCGGCGTCAAGTGAGAATGGAAATTAAAACAGAAGTAGATAAAAATCAGGCACCAACCGAACTTGCCAAAAAACAAAAGAAAGAATGTAAGGTGAAGGATCAGATGAGAAGGCAAGAAATGTGGAAAATGCATAAATATAGTTGCAAGTATAACAAACTCCTGGAAGAACCTTATGTTGATCAAGATCAAATGCAGGAATGGTTAAGGAGAGGCAAATTTAAACCAAAAGATGAAAGTTTAATATTGGTGGCCCAAGATAGTGGGCTACATACAAGTTGGTTTACAAAGTCCATTGAACATGTTGGAGAAAAAGACAAATGTAGGTTTTGTAAAACAGAATTGGAAGCAGTTGCACAGCTTGTTGCTGGTTGTGATATAGTAATAGCAGAAGGACTATATACTGAAAGGCATAATAATGTGGCAAGACTGTTGCACTGGGTATTGTACAAACATTATAATACTGAAGTAGTTGAAAAACACTGGAAACATGAGCCGCAAAGCTTCATAGAAAATGATGAAGTCTGCATCACATGGGATTACCCATTACCAACAGTTCAAAAGACAGATGCGAGAAAACCAGATATAGTGGTCTATGAAAAGAAGACAAAAGTAGCATTGATCATTGAAATCGCTACATCCAGTAACTACAGTGTCTTGCGTACAAAGAGACACAAAGTCATAAAATATCAGGATTTGCAGCCAGAAATGAGAGCAATGTGGAAGAAAGATACCCAGACAGTTCCAATAGTAGTAGAAGCAATTGGTCTTATAAAAAAGAATATACAATTATATTTAGATATGTTACTGATACATGTAACTCCACACAACTTGCAGAAGGAGTCATTACTGGGCACATTGTGGGTGATGCGAAGAGCACTTCTGTCTAACATCAAAGAATGAACTTTAATCATACTTTGACTTAGGAATGGGGTCCATTCCTGTCATGGTATTAGAAACCCAAAAGATTTGGAGAAATTGAAAAGGCTGGGATTATTACATTTGATTATACTGTAAAGAAGAACAGAACATATTACCCACTCAGTTCTGCTAATTACAATGCATATCTTGGTAATTTATTCTATGGAGGGAAAGAAATATTTATGATGATGTTTATGGATGGCATCAGTACTATGCAAGAGCTGCCTTCTTCAGCTTGAACTATTGTGCTCTACAGCTGTGACCTCCTTTCACAATTAGTTCTTTGACCAAACAATTTTGGAACATTAAGAAAATAACAAAATCACCTACAGCCTCTGATATGCACAACTGGATACCACATAACAGTGAAGGCAAAAGTTAGTGACTAAAAACAAGATTTGTTTACTCCTTCTGAATGACATCATCACAGAAAAATACAATCAACAGAACTGTGCAGAGGCAGATAGCTAGTTAGTATGTAAAATCATCTATTATTTGAGGTGCACATGACATTTTCATCAACCTGCATTTTTTCCTATTGTAATTTGAAGCATATACTTTTGTTAGGTTCACCTTTTGAATACATATTAGAGTTTAAAATTATTTTACCCTTAATTGTTTAAGTTTATATAGCAGTGTTTTGCAAACTTAATAACAGAAATTAAAGAAAATGATTTATTTTAAGAAAAATAACACATATTCCAAGTACTTCTATAATACTGCTCTTTTAAAATGATGTTAAAAAGTATCAGTCAAAATGATGTTTCTATAACAACGTAGTTATTTGCCAAGCTACTTAAATCTAGCAGATATAGGACACTTAGACGTACAGTTTTCTGGAGGAGCCGGGGAGCTTCTGCTCATATGAATTTGCTGTAGTGCTCCATGCAGAGTATAAACTGAAGCAAGCAGTTTTCTGCAATTTAAAACAAAAAAAAATCTGTTTCACTTTTTTATTATTATTAAAACTCAATACTATAGAAATCCATGCAGGGTATAAATTGTATTAACAAATTATTTGCGTTTTTCTTTTAAACTAAAATGTGAGGAAGGTGGGTCAAGGGCAGGGTGCAGAAATGGGACCTGATTAACTGGTTGGCGCCTGCATTTCAAGAGCACCAGATGGTGGACCTGACTGAGTAGGATGAAGGGGACATGTATCAACCTATCTGGTTAGCATGCCAGTATGTCAGTACAAGGAGATATTTTCTGTAAGAGCTGAGCGGTTGGTGGCAAGTTCATAGGACCAGCTTAGGGCACTAGTTGACCTTCCTGCCCGTGTCCATTAGTATCCCTTATTCCTCTCTAGTGTGAGAAACAAGGCCTCAGAGGCCTTCCACAGTGCTTTTCAGTAGTAAAATTCCCTACTAGCTGGTTGATTATGCAGCATCAAACTACACACTGCATCACACAAAGCACAGTGATAATATTGTGCTTGTATGTCAGCACAAAGAATTTCCACTAGGAACACCACCTAAACACTTGTATTTGTGCAAGTTAGTCAAGCCCTGAGTTATCACAGCATCTCATACAATGCTAGAAGAATGAATAAGTGTAGGAAACTGCCCACTGTGCGACACTGATTCAATTCCTAGGGATATGTGTTTTACTGCACATAACAAACGGCTTCTCATAGCAGGGTTTCTGAGCATGTACAAAAGAATGTATCAAGCGAATGCTTAGCATACCCAGAAAGTGCTTCCAGAGATAGAAGTGAACTTCAGGCATGCTTCAATAATTGGGTAGCTTTCTGATGCTGATAGCAGTAGGGAAATATATGGTCATTACATGCAGATATCTGGCTCTTGTTTCCTGCAGCTGTAAATGGGATAACTTCAATGCTAAAGTATTTTAGGATAACTAAGGGCATCACATACATCATCTCTCCCTTCTGTTCTTTGGAAGGTGACAGCTGATACATCAAATTGAACTCCTATTTAAAAGGCTTTAATTAAAATAAACGTGTATTATTATCTTTACTAGGCCATCAGTATATGAGCACCGCTGAACAGCAGCACACTGCAGTGGGGTATCATTGGAGGTTAAAAGAAAACAGAATCACATTGTAAACGATGTAGAGTGTAAATGAGACCCTGTGATGATGTGAGGTATTGCCAGCTATGTCAGCAGAGGTAAGGGAGTGGATGTCTAACATATACCAGCATAGCTAGCTGGAGTTTCATAAAGACTTATATGTCATTTATATATCAAACTAATTTGTATAGGTGCTTGTGTGAAAAAATGTATTTGTAAAGCTGCTTGTGTTAAAATGTACTAACAGTGGGTCCAGTTGAAATATACCTGCATGTCAGACTGTATTGTCATTGTTGATATTAGTATATTGTAACAGAGGATACTGGAAGAGAAGACATTAATCTCAGTCAGACTAACTTTGAAAAAAATAGTCTGAATTTAAATTACCTGGTTTAGGCCACAAAAATTGTATCTTATAGTTCTGATTGCAGCCAGAGACAAAATGTCTGTGAAATCCAGGGCTAAAAATCCAAAGACATGCATCTGGAGCATTTCTCCCCGGGCCTCCGCTGAAAACAGGCTCTGTGGAACCTAGTCGGACTTTCCCGGTCAACAAAATGATAAATAAATTAAAAAAAATTAAAAAAAAATAAAAATCCTACTGTTTTGTCCTTAGGGGTGAATGGATTGTTACCCTGGAAGGGTGGAAGTTTTGAAATGGTTTTATAGTTTCCAGGTGCTATATCACACCTTAGCAAAGCTCTATGTGTGTGTGTATGGTAAAACATATGGGTTAGATTCTGGTTGTTTCCAGTAAAGGGGGTAGTGTGGGAACCAGAGTCAGACAACCAGATGTATGTGATGTCATTCTGTAATCCAGCACTGAAAAGATGTTTTAATACTAGATGAGACAGAAGTCTCAGAACAGTCTGTTTTTTGAAATCTGACAGAAGACTACTCACCTACATCATCTTGCCTTGCTCTAGTAAGTGAACTAGGAAATAGTATTTTTTTAGATCAGTCAGGAAAATATAGTGAGGTTATTTAAGTATTGCTTTTCTGTGTGAATCTTTCCATCTGTGTTATTTTTAATATTTTCTGCAATTGAAGATGTTTATTGTAAATAGATATTTAGTATTTTTGTGTTCTTTTATTATTTATTAAATATATTTAAACGTTATATTGTGGCTGGTCTTTTAGAGAATATTTTAACCTTTGAGAGTACTTATATGCATTTAATGACACTTTGGCCAATCCTGAAAGCCTTGCTGCACTGGTAAAAGACTACCATTGGTATTAATATTAATTTCTCTCAGTATAATTGGGTACTCTGGTAAGAGCCTTGAAGTAGCTGGCTGTTGGCAGTGAATCTACTTTATAGTCAGGGTGGGGGGTATAGCTGGTAAAGCTGTGCCAGCCTTTCCCAGGTGTGTGTGTGTGTGTGTGTGTGTGTGTGTGTGTGTGTGTGTGTGTGTGTGTGTGTGTGTGTGTGTGTGAAAATCAAATCTCAAAGAGTGTGTGTGTGTCAGCTACTTGTAACAGGAATACACAGCACTGATTTCACAGAAAGGTTGGTGGAGGACTTGGCTTGGAACACCCAGATAATGTGTGCTCTTAAGGGAAACTGTGCTTGGTGCAAAGAGCTGCATCTGGAAATACTGTGTGTATCTATCTTTGTTCCAGGTGATCATCCCTCACTGGTGTCCATGGTGAGGACTGAGACTCCTTGATCACTGGCCCAGAGAAGGGATGTCGCATATTGGCAAGCAGTGGTATGGATACTAAGTGAACTTCTGTAGCCTGTAGACAGTTGTCAAAGAAGGTGTGTGTACTCTCAGTAGCCATAAGGTAACCATACAGAGTTTCATTTTCACAACAGTTTTATTTTTGTTAGTTTACTTTAGTCAGGGAAAGCAGGCAAAGATGTCAGCAGAGGATTATGGCAAGCTGACAAAGAACCAGTTCACCAAGGTGTATGAAGCAAAAGGACTGGTGCATGCCAACCTGACTAAAGAGGAAATTATTTCATCCTTAATTGTAGCTGCAGCATGAACCAACAACCAGGAAGACAACCAGTCAGGTGATGAAGATTTGCAGCCCTCAGAAACAATGCAGTTCACCTTTTCCTCAGATGATTTAAAAACCTGTTTGGAGTTAAAGAGACTTGAACCAGATGCCAAACATTTGGAATTAGAATCAGCAGAGAGACTGCAGTAGGCAAAACAGATGGAATTAGAATCATCAGAGAGACTGCAGTATTTGGAGGCAGAAGAAAATGAGAGATTGTGGCAGGCAAAACATATGGAATTGGAATGGGTAGAGACATTGGCATTTGGAGGCCAAAGAAAATGAGAAACAGCGCCAACATGAGATGGAGATGCTGACTTTTGCTCAGGGTCATGGAGGTAATGGGGAAGGGAATAACTGAACCTATACGTCAGTAAATTTATTCCACAGTTTACAGAGGGTGATAATTTGGGTCTATATTAGATCACCAAATGCTTAAAAAAGTGAACGGTGATTAATTGACCTATGTAAGCGAAAGCTTACAATGTTGAACTGTCAGAACAGTGATTTTTTTCCAAGGGAAAAAAATCACTGTTCCAACAAAATAAATAAATAAATAAAAAACAAAACACTTTAAACCTTACTGCACATCCCCCCCTACTTAAATATACCAACTCCGAGACCGCACTACAGTGCCGAAAATGGCAAAGTAATGAAGTGGTCAAGCAAATTTTTTCCCAGGGAAAGAATTCACTTAAAAGCTGCTTTGATATTTGCCAATTCAGTCTTTTACGTTTGACCAAGATGCATTCGAAAGAATGCGTCTTCGATCTTCTAATAGGAACCCGATAATTCTGATAGTTTTGTTCATATATTTGAAAGAGTATGTAAACAGTATAATGTTGACCAGGGGTTGTGGGTATGGATCCTGACCCCCTTATTTCATGATAAAGCTGTAACTGCTGTTTCTAAATTGCCTGATACTGACTGTTTATAATATGATAAAGTAGAACAACGTCTGTTGGAATGGTTTAAGTTAACACCTGAAACTTACAGAAAGTTTTGTGAGCACAGACGCAAGGCAAATGAAATTGTATGTGATTATATTGTTGGGTTAAGCACTTATTTCATAGGTCTGTGACTGAATGTCAGGTCACCACTTTTGAAAGGCTGACAGACTTTTTGGTGAGGGAACAAATCCTTAGAACTTTGACTGAGGACATGGGAATTTGGTGGCAGACTGGGAGTGTAACTCTGTAAATGAGCTGGGGAAAAAAGGGGATCTCTACTTAGCAAGCAACACATCACTGCACAAGAAGGGGATACCCAGTGCTGCACATGGATATAAGAGAACCCATGGTGGGCAGCATAAACTATAGAAATCCATGCAGGGTATAAATTGTAGTAAGAAATTGTTTGCTTACCCAACAGAGTACACCAGTATCAGGTGAAGCCAATAGTTCAGATACATGGCCAGGATCAAGGGTTAGATGTTTTCAATGTAACTATTGGGGCCATGTAGCATACAGATGTCCACTGAAGCAAGGTGGGGAACAAAAGGTGGGGTAGCCAGCAAGTAGGAATAGCAGTATGCCAGTGATAACTTAATTGGAGATAACACGGGTACCAGACTATCCCTGGAGTTTATATCATATCTTAGTCAATAGAAACAGGCCACTGCTAAAGAGACACTGCCTCTCACATAATCATTGGAAAGCCTGCAGTGATTAAAGCAGAGCACTACTTGCTGGGGTAGTCCACTCCACTCAGAGCTTTAGGAGGGACCCCATTCCAAATACCTTTGGCCAGGGTTCACCTCAGCTGGGAAGATGGAAAAGGAAGCAAGCAAGTAGGTGTGATTGAGGATATCCCTGCAGATGTCTTGATAGGGAATGATTTTGATAATGCAGCATCTTGTGTGCATGCAGTTATATGTAGTCAGGCTTGGAGACAGGCATGTGGGTCTGGTAGCTTGGGGACAACCCAGACAGACCCCATACCTGATGCCAGGGCTGGTGAGATGGCTATTTCAGGGAGGGAGCTACCCTGTGCAGTGAGCCTGAAGATGAGCCACAGTTGCTGGTACATTCTGATGTTTCCTCAGATAGAATGACTGCAAGGGCAGAGGTGAGTGGTAGTACCCAGGCTGACAGTGAGGAACTGCTGTCAGAGGATACCAAACTTCCTGTGGAAGGGGAACTGGGAAAGATCAAAAAGTTAGAGTTGACTCAGCTCTCGAACCATACATTATGAGTCTTGAGGGAGGTATCTAGGGAGGAACCAGATTTGCAGGGAAGTGGCAAGTCTGTATACTGGAACAAAGGGTTACTGTATAGACAATGAACCCTTGAAGGACGGATAGAGAGTGAGATAATCAAGCAGTTGGTAGTGCCTAGAGCCTACCATCTGGCACTTCTAGCCGTAGCCTATGACATTCCTTTTGCAGGTCATATGGGCATAATGCATACAAAGAGACATATTATTCAGAACTTTTATTGGCATAGGATTGCAAGGGCTGTAACAGGTTACTGCATGACCTGTGAGCAGTGCTAAAAAATAGGCAAGGCAGGAGATGAGGTCAAAGGTCCTTTGATGACTTTGCCTGTGATTGAGGACCCATTTCAGAGGGTAGCTATGGATATTTTGTGGCCTCTGAGTACCCCAAAGTCCACAGGGAAGAAATATTTCCTGGCGGTAATAGATTATGGTACTAGATACTCTGAGGTGGTGGCTCTGTCCTCCATTAAGGCAGAAAATGTGACAAATGCTTTGTTAGAGTTTTCCAGCAGGGTAGGTTTCCCCAAGAGAAATAATAACTAACAGAGGTGCCAGTTTCATGTCAGACCTACTGGCTTGTCTGTGGGAGTGCTGTGGGGTGAAGCACCTAAAAACCACCTATTACCACCCCCAGACTAATGGTCTTGTGGAGATGTTAAACTCTACACTAAAGACCATGATATGGGCATTTGCAGACCAGTTTAAGAGAGAATGGAGCAAATATTTGCCCCATCTGCTGTTTGGATACAGAGAGGTACCCCAGTAATCCACAAGTTTTTCACACTTTGAGTTGCTATATGAGCATAGGGTAAGACAGCCTTTAGATTTCATTCGTGATGACTGGGAGGGTAAGTATGAATACCACAAGAAGTCTGTTGTGGTATATGTCCAAAAGGCTTAGGGACCTCATGAGCTTGGCCCAGGAGAACCTGGTAGGAGCCCAACATTGAAAAAAAAGATCTGGCATGACAGGAATGTTCAAGCTTGAGAGTATGCTGTGATACAGCAGGTTATGGTTCTCATTCCTGTCAGACACAATAAGCTGCAGGCAGCTTGGGAGAGACCATTTGAAGTGTTAAAAAAGTGCAGTGATGCTAACTACATAGTAAACTTGCTAGGCAGGAGGCAGGGGGATAAACTGTACCATGTCAATATGATGAAGCCTTACCATGACAGGGAGGTCCTGGTGCTAAGTACTTGCCGTGGATGGCAGAAGGAGTCTGATAGGGATCTGGTGACTGATCTCCTCAGTGATGCTCAGACTGATACCTTAGTGGAAGTTGTAGCAATGTCCCAGCAGATGTCCCCTACCCAGGTTCAAGAAATCTAAGCAGTGTTACATAAATTTGGGGACATGTTCACTGGGAAATCTGGATGCACCCACCTAGAACAGCACAGTAGTGAAGTCATCAATGCCAGTGCAGATGGGTTCTCAAGACAGGGTATGGGCTAATGTATTCCTAGACAGGCTCATTTCACTCAAACCATGTTTCTCAAGGGTCACTTGAAAAATTAGCTTGAGTCTTCAAAGGATGGTGAGATATGATGATGTGAAGTATTGCCAGATATAGCAGGAGAAGTATGGCAGTGGATGTGTAACATATGCCAGCATAGCTAGCTGGAGTTTTCTAAAGAATTATATGTCATTTGTATATCAAACTGATTTGTAAAGGTGCTTGTGTTCAAAATGTATTTGTAAAGCTGCGCATGTTCAAAATGTACCAACAGTGGGTCCTGCTGGTCAGAAAAGAAATACATCTGTAGGGTATGTCAGACTGTATTGTAGCTGTAGAAATTAATATACTGTAATGGAGGATACTGCAAGAGAAGAGGCTAATCTCAGTCAGGCTAACTTTGAAAAAATAGTCTGAAATTAAATTACCTGTTTTAGGCCACAAAGATTGTATCTTACAGTTCTGATTGCAGCCAGAGACAAAATGTCTGTGAAAACCAGGACTAGGAATCCTACTGTATTGTATTTAGGGGTGAACAAATTGCTACCCTGGAAGGGTAGATGTTTTGAAATGGTATTATAGCTTCCAGATGCTATAACACATCTTAGCAAAGCTCTATGTGTATGTATGGTAAAACATATGTGCTAGATTCTGGTTCAGTTTCCAGTAAAGGGGGTAGTGTGGGAACCAGATTCAGATGACCAGATGTATATGATGCCATTCTGTAATCCAGCACTAAAATTATGTTTTAATACTAGATGTGACAGAAGTCTCAGAGCAGTTTGTTCTTTTGAAACTTGATAAGGGACTACTCACCTACATCATCTTGTCTTGCTCTAGTAAGTGAACTAGGGAATAGTAATTCTTTAGATCAGTCAGTAAACTATAGTGAGAGTAATTAATTTGTGAGAATCTTTCCATCTATGTTATTTTTAATATGTCCTGTGCTTGAAACTTTGATGTTTATCCTAAATATATATTTAGTATTTTCATGTTCTTTTATTATTTATTATTAAATATATTTACATTTTTCATTGTGGCTGGTGTTTCAGACAATATTTTAGCCTTTGAGAGTACATATATTTATTTGCTGATACTGTGACAGCTCCTAAAAGCCTTGCTGCATTGGTCAAATGCTACCATTGGTATTAGTATTAATTTCACTCAGTATAATTGGATATCCCGGTAAGAGGCTTAACATAACTGCCTGGTGGTAGTTTATCTACCTTATAGTCTGGGCATGGGGGAGCATAGCTGGTAAAGCTGTGCCAGCCTTTCCCAGGTATGTGTGTGTGAAAATAAAATCTCAACAGGGACACAGAGCACTGATTTCACAGAGAGGGTGGTGGAGGACTTTGCTTGGAATACCTGGCTAAGGACTTAAACCTATAGCTGTGACAGTGAGGGGTCTTATTTGGGTCCTGGAGAGAGAGCGAAACCAAGCCACAGGACAGTAGTGTGTTCCCCGTGTGCTCTTAAGGGAAATTGTGCTTGGTGCAGAGAGCTGTATCTGGAAATACTGTCTGTATCTATCTTTTTTTCTCTCACCAGTGTCCATGATGAGGATTGAGACTCTTTGATCACTGGCCCAGAGAAGGACGTCATGGACACCAACACCAATGAGGACAGTGACCCTATTAAGATACCAGGCATGGAATATGAACAGCTATAATCAGACAACTGTTACTGCTTAAATTGCAATTCTGTCATTTCAGCACAAGGAATATGAATAGGGTCTTTACAAATATACACATACACACACACACACACACACACACACACACACACACACACACACATGTGTGTGTGTGTGTGTGTGTGTGCGTGTGAATTTATAATGAATAATCACCAGTGCATTTGACTGAAACACAAAACATTGAACAAAGCTCATCAGCAATTGCCATTAATTGCTACTAAAGTCATTGACAAAAGTAATTACAAATGTAAACTAATAAGTTACATTTCTGATTACCAAAAGGAAAAACAAAAAAAGAACTTTTACATGGGGGGGCACTGCCCCCACACTCCCAGAAATTAAATATATTAACTCCAGGGACTGTCAAGCTTGAAGACAGGGGAAAAGCCCAGGAACTGTATAATGGGCAATCTAATGAACTTCGACAGTTACATAATCTGACGAACTATACCACTGACAAAAAGCACCAGTATGCAGTAGTAAATCACATAACTCACACATACACACACACTCATATAGCTTAGATATAAATATACAGAAACACATATATTTTATATTATTTTATATGCATATATAATGCACAAACACATACCCACACACACACACACACACACACACACACACACACATATATATATATATATATATATATATATATTTAATAAACTGCGGTGGTGCAGCGGTAGCGTTGTTGCCTCACAGCAAGAGGTTCTCCCGTTTGATTCTTGGCTGGACCACCTTCTGTGTGGAGTCTGCATGTCCTCCCTGCGGTTGAGTGGCGTTCGAAAGACATGCGTAGAATGGGCGTGCCTTCGTTGAAGGTTGGGTGTTGAGCTGGCACCTCGGCACCCATAAAAAATGTACTGCCAATCATTAGCAGACCAGAGTTCTGCTGTGGCGACCCCTAACTGGGAAAAGCTGAAAGAAGAAGAACAACATAGTATTATATATTTTACTGGAAAGCAATGTAACAGGGAGCATATTCACTTTAAGCAAACTAGTGCATTTTAGATTACTGTTCTTTGTTTTCTGAGCAGTGTATCCCAACAAAGAGCATTACCATGAAGACTGCAGGTTCTCCGTGGCATCTGTGCTGTTCTTTCAGATCTTTGTTTTAGCAGTTGCACTAAAGAATTCACAGTACCTGAAAACCACAACCACAGATTTCCAATAACCACTGAAATGGAGATTACCAGGCATAGACTCTTAGTTTGTTCATATGCTTTGTATTTTTTTACTAGAATCACACTGCATAATGCAACCAAATAGTGTCATATTTTGACTTGTCAGAAGCAAGTATGTAGACAGAACATTAAAGACTTTGTGGCAAGGAGCAGAAGATGCATCCAAAGGTGATGCTAGACCCTTCTCCCTAATGCGTCCATCATTAAGGAAGTAAGTCAAACCTGCAAGTACTGAAAATATAAATAGTTATTAGGTTGCAACCCACAACTCCCCAATCCTAACTTCCTGGATCCGGTCGGTGAGCCAGCTGGCTATACACCAGAAGACATAAGGGTTTATACCTAAACTCTTGAGGTTGTCAACATTGCCTGAGTAGGGTATTCTGTCAAATGCTTTGGCCAAGTGAAGGTAGGCAGACTGAACCATGTTTCTCTCATACATTGCTTTGGTGACCTTCTCATAGAAGTCCACCATTATGAGTTGGCATGATTTGTCCTTGACAAAACCAAACTGGATTGGGTCAAGTGTCATGGGATTTTCCTGTTTCATTATTGATCATTTCCATGATAAACCTTTCCATGGCTTTGCGTATGAGACTACTGAGACTTATGGGTCTGTAGTTAGCCCGACTTTGTGCAGAGCAATGACTGTGGCTGTTCTCTATTCAAGAATCATGAAGCCTCTTAGGCAGCTGCAGTTAAACAGCAATTCCAGACTGCCTGATAGGTCATGTTTCATGCTACTTAGAAGGCATCTTCAGATATTGTCTGGGGCCATTGATGTAGAGTATAGGTGGCTCAATTTACAATGAGCTCTGCACACAATCGAGTATTGCCTTTGAAGTTGTGGACATAGTTAAAGAATGCCTTCTAGCTGTCCTTGGCCTGGGAGGCCAAATGTGCCTCAAATTTGGCTTTGGCAAACATTATTTGTCCTCTGAGTTGGTTATGAAAGTGCTTTTATGCTGCTGGGTGCTACAGCTCCTAATGTTTGGCAATATTTTCTTCCTTCTGTTATACAGCCTATTGATGTTGTGATTCCAATAGTGGCTTGTTTATTGATTTAGTACTGTACTTTTTCCTGATGAGTACAGCTGCCTCTGTGCAGCTGTTAACATGCTTTTATAGGGTTTCTGTGAACAGTTCCCCATAGGCAGGAGTGTTCTCAGGATTTATGGGGGCTTGAAATTTTGCCAGGTTATCACTTAATAGTAGGAGATTAGCCTTAGAATAGTTCCTGAATATTCTAGGTTTTATTTTTACTTTAAAGGAGACCTTTTGATGGTCTGTCCTTACCAGGGAAGGCATTACACTAAGGAGCTGTGCAACACTCTCCCATATTAGTGAGGACCAGATCCAGTATGTTTCCACTCCTGGTTAGTGTACTGACAATCTGGTCCAAGGAGTTTGTGCTTATAAAATCCAGGAATCTCTGAGCCTGCACGTTTGGTGTTGTATGTGATTCCCATTTAATAGTCAGATAATTAAAATCACCCATGAATATGGTATTGAGTTAGATAGTGAGTGTTTCCAATAAAGTTAAATACATGTTATGGGTTTCCTGGGTCATAGCCGGGAACCTGTAGCTTTCAATGAAATGGTATAGGATTTTGAGTATGGTGATTTGAATGTGGAGAAGCTCAAGTGCATTGTCCTGTTTGACTAGCCTTGAGGAATTTTTATTTTGATGTAAATCGAGACGCCAACACCTTTAGTCCTTGTATGTGTAGTAGCTGGTCTAAATGTGTGGCATTATAGCCTTGCAGTGCTGGTGTGCTCTCTGCAGCTTTAAACCATATCTCAGTGACTGTGCAGATATCAGCATTCTCAGAGGTGAGGAGAGCTTTTAGTGAGTGAGCTATTTTGTTTAGAGTCCTAGCATTGAGCAGTAACACCTTTAGATTTTCTTGGTTTTGATTTAATATATTAGAAGTACTGGCATTGCCTAAAGAAGGCACTATGGGGGAGGACAATGTTTTAGCTAATATTCAAAAGCCTAGAAGGGGAGGTGCAGGCCATCCTTGGCAAAGCAGCATGGTCTGTTAACCATCTCCTTCCATGCTAATAAATATTGCATCCCCCTTAGAATGATGTCAGAAACTAAGCCAATTATTAAAGTCAGCCTTCTTCTGTTCATATTGTGGCATCATCCTTGAAAAAGGTAAAATGCTGCTCAATGCTAGGCTCATACCAGCCTGGGACACATATTCTGAGAGCTCCATGATACCTCTCTTCATATAATCTAGGGAGGTATGTCTCAGGTCATTTACACTCAGGTGAACTATAACTAATTCATATTGCTACTTGTGGTCCAATAACCTGAATGCATTTATAATGTAGTGGATCCTGGCTTCTGATAATCAATTAAGCATGAATTTCTTCTTACTCAGCCTAGTGAGAGGGACATCAATGTGTTTCACAATGGAGTTTCCAATGACCCGAATGTTGGATTGTGTGGTGGCTTGCCTTATGGCCTTAGAAGTACAGGCCCCATGAGATGTGACTGTATGTGTTGATGTAGGTGTTGTTTTGAAAGAGTGCTTTTGGGGCTGTTGAAGGGTATATTTTATGTGTACTTGGTCTAGGAGGTCTTTGGGGTTAAGGAAGGTAACATTTGAGTGCCTCAGCATATGTGGGTCCATATTTTCATAGCCAGCCTTAGGCATAGGCCAACTAGGCAACCGCCTAGGGCACTGCTCTAGCAGGGGTGCTTTTCCAGTATTTATTTAGGGTAGGTAGACCTGGATGGGGGCACAGGGTGATGTGGTGGAGGGTGCCAAGGAGCCCTTTTGCTTAGGGCACCAGTTGATCTAAGGCCGCTCATATGTCTACTTTGAACTGTGTGTGATGGGTGCAGCCTATGTACTACTGACAATCTGATTGACAATAGGAGTCCTTTTATATCAGAGCTTTGCCTCCACTGGCATGGTGTAAATACATCTCTCACATACTGTTTGTTTGAGAATTAATTGGTTGTCAGTAAATATAAGGCAATTTCTGCATTGCCTCAGGATGCCACCAAGCTGGTAAAGGAGATAGTGGGAAAGTTTGTGTCCATGGAAACAGACCCTCTTTTATTGATTAGATGGTTGACGCAGGAATATAAAGTAATGTCAGGAGTATCTGATTTGCAACTCTGTGGGCAGTGCTTGTCACTGCAAACTAGTTGCCCTGTGTGCAGCTAGGTATTGGTAAAATTTCAGTGGTGCTTTTACAGGAATAATGTCACTCAAGGTGTCTGTGTCTATACAGGCCACTGATAAACACTTCAGGGGAAACTAATAGGTAGACCCTGATGATTTGGGTCTATATTATATCATCAAACGCTTAAAAAAGCAAACTATGAATAATCGACCATATGTAAGTAAAAGCTTACAATCTCGAAAGCTTGCTGTTCAAAAAAAAAGAAAAAAAAAAAGAAAAAAAAATGAAAGAATACATAAAGTGGGGGGCTTTGCCCCCCACACCCCCCCCCTACTTAAATATACCAATACAGTGCTGAAAACGGCAAAGTAATGGAAGCGGCCAAGCAAATTTTTTCCCTGGGAATGAATTCGCTTAAAAGCCGCTTCACTATTTTGCCTTTTGGTTGTTTTAAGTTCAACCAAGATGCATTCGATAGAATGCATCTTCGATCATCTAATAGGAACCCGATGATTTATGGATGAAGTATTTAGGGGGATATTCTGAAGTTAGAAGCAAATCAAGCTGTAGTTACTGAAAATAAATAATTATTTTGTGAAGAATAATGAAAGGAGGGAATCCCCCTGAATGACTACTGCCTGACTACTACTAGTGCTGCTCTCACCACAGCTTCATGCTTCTGGAATGCACTGCTTTTTTGCTTCTTCTCTCACCAGAAGCAAAACACTAGCACCAGTCCCAGGATGAGAAGCAGACCACAGGATCTTTGGTGATCAACAGTCTTGTTCCAGATGATGCATAGGTCTTTACTCTTGTTGTAGCCTTTTCCTGGTAGATGCCCTGAATAGCAGCCGGACCAGTCAGGAATGTCAAACAGACACTCACTGCCCAATCAGAAACAATCAGGACTCAGTCAATACACTCTGCTACTTCTCTCACCAGGAGCAAAATATGAGCACAAATTCCCATTTCCGGTCAGTTTTGTAGCAGATCGTTTTCAGACACTGAATATCATGCATCTTCAGGCATTGCATCACTTTATTTGGACTTTCCACAAGTCAAAATAAAAGAGAGAAAAGAAATGAGAACCTGGTCTTTGCAGCAAACTGATTGTTCCCTTGAAATAATTATAATTTAAATTGTGGGACACTGAGAACAGAAATGAATAAAAATAAATGACCTGTTCTGTCACAGAATAGTCAATGGTGGATTCTCTACACGTAAAATAACTGCAGGAGATCTTCTTGATACTGTTGTTATGGTATAAAATGAACCCATTACTCCCATAAAAGTAATCCTATATAAAGCAGAAAGAGCTCACACTTGCAGGATTATTATCTCAGTTTCCTCAGCAGGGTCATAACTGTTGCACCTGGCAGCAAGAAGAGCAATTAATTTTATCAGTTTAAAAATATTGTTTTCCTCAGGGATACAATTAACCAGTCACTGATAGTAACTGTTGATTCATTTTTATTTTAATTTGAACTAATTAAAACTGTAAATATTCCTCCCACACTTGGGTATACACACAAATACAAACTCAAACTTTATATCCAGTTTGTGTGCATTCCTAGTGTGTCGCATCAATGCATGTTCACTCACACATGCACTGACATGCATGCATATTAAAATACATGTAGCCACGTAATCCAGTGCACACAGGCGCATTCACATGACATTAAAATTGAACATAATATTCACAACAAAACATAGCTATCAAAACAAATACTTGTCACATGCACATACTGTGTGCATCTCTCAAATGACTAGAATTTTACAGAACCAATATTTTTTATTCATATGTTTGCCTTAGCCATCACAAAAGTTATGCCAGGTATTAAAGTTATGTTTTTTATTGTTTAGAAAATGAGTGTTAATGCAAACAACTGCTGTTCTATTAACTTTTTTAATGGAATTAGAGTAACATTTAAAAAATTCTGTCTGATTTTGGCTTTGTCTAGAATTTGTGAGAAAAGAGGTTTTGCCTTATGGTCATGTGTACATTTTTTTAAGATAGCAAATGTATATGGTCATGTATAATAAAACTTTAAAGCTTAAGAGTAACATTTTAAATGGAATTCTATTTCATTATACCCTTACTGACAAAAATCCCTAATATTTAAAGTAGAATTCTAAGACTGACTGATATTTATCTGTCAGTCTTATGATGCTTCCATTATCACCACCTTTTCTATTAATGCATTCTTCCTCATGTTCCTTCAGAAGTGAAGTATTTTCATTAATTACTCATGCTATTTTATCTTGGTTCATCTTTTTAACTAAAAAAATGTATTGTGAGATTCCTTCTATAGTCCCAGTACATCTCTGTCATAAAGATTTATCTGTTTTCCATTCTGTAAGAAGTCATGTATTACTTGTATCACTCAGCACCAATAACTTGCTATGTTAGCCTAGCATAATCTTTCTAATCCTGGTCTGAATCATCTCCATCCTGTCTATATAATGAATAAAAATCACACACTGGTTAAATGCTAGCTTTAATGATGGCCTGATAAAATTATTGTACTATTTCTTTCCTCCAGTTTCTTACCTCCAATGCCTATACCACAGCACCACTACATCATATTTTGTAGACCTACAACCATCTCACATAGTTTATCTTTGTTAATTTCAATGAAATTCCAGCTATTTATAATGATGATCACATCGTCACAGTGGTCAGGAAATCCTTCTACGTGGCTCATCTCATCACAAAAGGATTCTCATCCAGAAAAAAAGAGGTAATTGTTCCCCTCTACTCATCACTCATTAGACCCATTATAGAGTACAAGGCCCCTTTTGGTATGTACCTCACAAGACATCTACAACAACTGGAAAGACCACAGAAATACCTCACAAAGGGGATTACTGGCCTCAAACAGATGCCCTACACAGACCGTCTCAAAAAACTACAGCTTTACTCCATAGCATATCGCCTACTCAGGGGTGATCTCTGCCTAACATACAAAGCTATGTGAAACCCAGAGCTGTTAGACATGCTCCACTTAAAGAAATCCCAATCCCTCCAAGCTACATGCTCTAGGGACCTAAACCTTGTCACCACAATAAACAGAACATGCTGGAGGGATAGATTCCTGCCCCAGAGACTTCCCATACTCTGGAACAGACTACCTATCTATGTCAAACAGAGCTCCTCATTAGCACTCTTCAAGAAAAATCTTGATGATTGGATGGGAAAAATTCACCCCAGGGATCACTTCTGTGGCTCTGCTCAACAGGGGCACAGGAAAATAATTTTCTTGTGTGGCGAAAGCCAAGGTATATTTTTTTGGCTAGGCTTATATAGGCCCTAGGGCCAATAGCCTAGTACCTACCTATGAACCTATGAACCTATGAAATAAGAAAAAAAGGGAATCAGTAAAAACAAACACACAACTAGTCAGCTTAGCCAGTAGAGGAAATAAAAACACAGTTCCCTTTCTGTGTGTGCATTATTTTGTCAAGTTGACTACAAACTTCTCATGTGAGAAATTAAATTACTCTTTGCTATTCTCTTCAGGCCAATGAAGTCAGACTCCATTAGCTCTTCACTTGACATAGTCTACCCCTTTTGGTCAATTCAGTACAGTATAAATAGAGAGAATAACTCAGTGGTTCCCCTGGGTGCACCAGCACCTTATGAGCGGTAGCAGAGTCCTAGGTGTGCTCAATGAAGTTGCCAGGAAATGAACACAGTTCCTTTGTTGTAGTCTTCCTTTGCTGCTATTTACGTATGCAGCATGAACAGTATGTGTGTGTGTGGGGGGGGGAATGTCTGCTATTATGTAAAATAACAAAGTATCAACAATGCAAATCTGATATTTAGTCTCAAGGTTAAACTTGCATGTATCATGTTACATCCTAGGGAAAAAAAACTGCTTTTAGCATTTTGTGGTGGTTCCTTCCAGGGCTTCATCTAGGAATTTTGGCATCTGGGATAAAATGTCTGAAATTGGGTCTATCACCTTTACCTACAATACCTCTGTGCATACCCATCCAGCACCCAGTTATTATATGCTTATACACATATATATGCTATTTTAAACCCTATTATTTGTACCCTTTTGATTATAGATTGAAATGCAAATGAAGGAACAAATAGCCAGATGCTCTCAGACATATATAAGCAACATCCCTCCTCACTACAACCCCTAAACAATCTTTGCCTTCTGTTTACCCCTCTGAAGTAGTGTGAGAAGGAAGTAATAAAAATGATGACCACAATAATGTACTGCACTTGGTGCTCATAGACAATACACTGTACCAGACACATTATGCAATGCTTATTCAACAGTGATCATGCCTTTATGTCCTTTCAGATAAAAACTGCTTTACTAACCCCCCTCCATAAATAGATAACCTCATTCTGTGCACCTTCATGATGTAAGATCAGAATGAAAATAAAAAAGAACAAATGACCAAAGTAATATATTTCATCTTGTTTCTGTCATATGCTGTGAACACCATGCATCTTCACGCCTATCCCTAAGGATGCCAAAATCTTTGTCTCTTTACATCACTTAAATATGTCAAATTTGTATGAAAGTAAAAGAAGAAATTGCCACAATAATGCATTTTAAGTTGCTCTCAGGCACACTCCCTATAACACCTAAAAATTAAAAGTTATGCCACCAAAACTGAACTTCTTTTATTTTAAGAATAATTTTCCAAACTCACCCAAAACAGTTTTTTCCCCCCTCAGTGGGGTCACAATTGGAGACACAAGCTGCACTGCAAAAACTAGAATCACTAATGTAAATTCTAATTAAATGATTCCTCTTCACTGACATTATGACTGTTGTACATCAACAACAACAAGCTTTTTTTTCTCCTTGTCAGGTACTACCCTGTTCAATACATCATCCTGCTTTGGGCATTTATCATGTC
This sequence comes from Protopterus annectens, assembly GCF_019279795.1. Taxonomy (NCBI): domain Eukaryota; kingdom Metazoa; phylum Chordata; order Ceratodontiformes; family Protopteridae; genus Protopterus; species Protopterus annectens. The sequence continues at coordinate 266,207,136 of NC_056739.1, forward strand.
AAGCAAAGAAGTGTGTGTCTCGCATGCATAGCATGCAAAACAACCTATTTTTTTTAAATAAATATCCATATGTATTTTTCTTTCCTTTAGTACATTTCAGGGCCACAATGTACGCTGAACAGCATTATTCCATAAACACATGTAAAAAAAAAAACAAATACTGATAACAGCTTTCTCCAACTCCTACCTAGTATAAATGGTGAAGGTGCTAGGACCGATGCAGCCCTTCCACTACACACTCACACAAAAAGGATGCAGTAGTCACACTTGTATGCAGGTTCATAGGTAAGTATTAGGCTAGCTGTTCTTGTGGACCATTTTAAGTCTAGCGAAATTCCCCTTGGTGAGAATCAAACCCTGTATCTCTTAAATGTGAAGTAAACATCTTAGCCATTAAGCCAACCAACAGCTCCAAAGGAAAAAAAAAAAAAACACTGGTAACAGAGTCCAGGACAAAGTTTTCACTTTCCTTCTCCAATGGCAGCTATGATTCTTTCAGTTACAACTATGTCTAATGCAAGAAAGAGTAAATAAAACCGGTAGAACAAAAGATAGTTATACTAATAGCAACTTACTTTCTTTCTTTAATTTCTCCAAGTCTTTTGGGTTTCTAATACCATGATGGGAATGGACCCCATTCCTAAGTCAAAGTACGATTACAGTTCATGAAATTAGTATTGTTTCAGTCTTTGTTGTTAGCCAGGTTTGCTTTTTACAGCACCTGCAATGTGCCCAGTAATAAGTCTTTCTGCAATTCATATGGACTTACATGTATCGGTAACAAATCCAAGTACGATTGTAAATTATTTTTTATAAGACCAGTTGTTCCCATTACTATTGGAACTGTCTGCGTATCCTTCTTCCACATTGCCTTCATTTCTGCCTGCAAGTTTTGCTATTTTATGACTTTTTGTCTGTACCTAAGACACTATAGTCACTGAGTGTAATTAATGTTACTCTTGTCTTCTTTTCATGGACTACTATATCTGGTTTGGTAATGGATGATCCCATGTGATATAAACTTCATTTTCTATCATGTTTTGTGGCTGAGGTTGCCAGTATTTTTCAGCTACTTCAATATTATGTTGTATCCCTGGAATAATAATTTGTCCTTTATCATGACTTAACTGCAAAGTGGTTTGCCACTGTTTCATGGTCGCTGTACTGTAGTCGATCAGTGTCTTATACATTTTTAAGCACTCTTTTGTCCATGAATGGGATATTGTCAGATGCTTTTTTATAGTCTATCCATGCCATACTTAGATTCTTCCCCTTTTTACAGTTATTCATTATGACTTTATTTAACAACAAATGATCCTTTGTTCCATATGACTTTCTTTTATCACCGCTTTTGTTCTATTGCTATGATTGAGCTTTCATCTACAGTAAATGACTACAAACTTTGTCAACATCAATTCTAGTATGTAGTTTATACGTTGTTGGAAGGCAAGTTATTGGTCTATAGTTTTTAGGACTGCTTGCAGGTTCATTCTTAAGGAGGAGTATTGTTTTTCCTCTGGTTAACCAGGTTAGCATCTGTTTAGGGTGTGCATATAAATAATTCTAACTCGTTGCTAAATCTTCATGCAAAGATGCTAATACTTTTTGCCCAAAGTTAGGTACTGCATCTGGGTCTGGGGTTTTCCATTTGGGCGTGAGGTTTTCCATTTAGGAGCTTTTCTTTTGTTTCAGTCTCTCTGGCCATTACTTCATCTCTCTTCATATCCTGTACATTTGAACTTCTTATTCTTTCTTTTACTACTTCTGTCTTTCTTATACAGCTATAATTCTGAGGGTGAAGATTCTGAATCTACCAGGGTGCAGAAGTGTAATGTGACTTACCATTTTGTGATTACATTTTTCTCATTTTGTTGTTGTTGTTGTTTTATAAGTGAATAAGAGCACTGCTTGTCTAAACATTTCAACTTTTTGGAAACATTATCCTAGCTATATAAGCCAGAACAAACAACATAGGGAGATTTTTACAAAAATAGAACACTTTGTTTGGTTAGCTATAAAGTTTCATGCTTACATTTAGGAAAATATATTCACAATATGGGCTTGAATGCCAGGGGGTAATCCTCTACCACTTCTAAATGAAGGAAAAACACTTTTAGATCTTTGTTGCTTGTACAGCAGGCAAGCATCACAAACATACTACAGTGCTGCAGGTTATGGGACATTTTAGATCGGAAAATATGTAATTGAAACAGATAATAAAACAGGGAAATAGATTATTTTGGACACATTAACAACTTAGGGGGAAATGGCTGCCATGATAATAGAGTTCACTCGATATACCTGCTGCAGATTAATGTTCCACAACTGCATATTCCTTACTTACAGGTAAGCACTATCTCCATTCCCTGGGAGAAGCAAGTCATTTAAAAGAGGGGTACATTCAGTTTTCAGAAATAAATGTTTTGTATATATGAAGATTCGGAAATGGGTATTACTGTTGAGAAAAGCAACAAAGTTAGAAGGGTTATCAGACATTTTCTGTCTCATTTCCTGTTTCTATTCTCCAAGCAGCATTGCTGTCTGATTAAAACTCACTATCATCTCCATATACAGCATGATTTTGTAAGAATAATTTGTCACTTGCTATTGTCCTCAAGAGTGCACTTTCATCTTCAGTGCTGTTTTGATTTATGTGTTATTACATCTCTCTTCCTGCAATTTCTTTATTACATACATATAAACCTTAATGTGTACTTTTTCATTTTGCTGACGTGCAATACCTCTGCTTTCCATGGCTAGAGGGTAGTTACTAATGTGATACATGGTTCAGGGATCCAATGAGCAGATGTTGGATGCACTGCAAATCTGATTTTACTCTGAACTGTAGCAATCTGGTAGATATAGAAACACAAGAGAAATAGAAGCTTGGCTAGGGTGGAGCTAAGGAAGCAGTTGTCCCCATTACAAGGTGTTAGGTGGCCGGATTGACAGATTCATGTTTTTTTTTTTCTTCTTTTTCTTGTGATGTTAATGTAAAGGTGCCAGATATGAAAATTTACCTTTTTTTTTGCTCTCATGCTATTTGAGGGTGTGGCATGGATCAAGCATTCCTTTGGAGAGAAGACAGGAGCACCCAATGAAAGTACAGATTTTTTTTGTCTCTCATGCTACATGAGGACGTGGCTTAATCCTGACATTCCTCCTTTCTGTCATACAAATTAGGGCTAGATCAAAGTATGGACATTTTTTTTGCTCATCAGCTTATTGTTACGGAACAATATGATGGGGATCAGTACTAGGCACAAGATGAGCTCACTATGGTCCAAAAGGTAATGCTTTATACTGTTATGCGATGTATTTTGTTTGATCACTGTCTGTTCCCTTATTTAAGTTCTTTCATAAAGAATTCCATATTTGAGTGGTAGAAACAGCTTCCCTACAGTGACTGGTGGCCATTTTAGTTAGGTTCTAATTGCCTGAAAAAGTACAGTTGTGTAAGTAATCTTACCATAATATAAGATGTTTGAATATACCACTATTGCAGTAGTTAAGATATATGGGACCTATACTTCCAAAGATCAGACATCCAATCAGTATAAAATGTTTGGGGGAACCTTCCTTACACACTGTGCATCTGGGGAAGCATCGGAATGCTGGTATAAAAGCAGACATCAAAATTCAAAGTTTTCTAGCCCCACAGAAAGTGAGGATTTGACAGTAATATATATGACAGAGTCCACATATTGATACTTATGTTTTTGTAGAACAGGGGAAAGGACGGGGATAAGGGAAGCCTCACCCGAGCTAAAGGATTATAGAAAGGAGTAATATTTACTAGGGGATCAGAAAGGGGCAAAAGAGAAGGAGAGAAGAACTGAAGATGGTGTTAGCTCTGTAATGGTGATGTATCTGAACATCTACTGCTATGGCAAGTTTGTTTCAACAACAGCTAGGGAGAAGGAGGAATAATCAGAGTCCAGAAGTCCCTGGAGAACATTCTGAGGAAATCCTGCTCTTACCCCGGGAAAGGCATCGATCTTATAATGTTTAGTGAAGTTGTAAATCCTGCTGTTACCCCAGGAAAGGCATCGATCTTATAATGTTTAGTGAAGTTGTAAATCTTGCTGTTACCCCAGGAAAGGCATCAGTCTTATAATGTTTAGTGAAGTTGTAAATCCTGCTCTTACCCCAGGAAAGGCATCAATCTTATAATGTTTAGTGAAGTTGTAAATCCTGCTGTTACCCCAGGAAAGGCATCAATCTTATAATGTTTAGTGAAGTTGTAAATCCTGCTCTTACCCCGGGAAAGGCATCGATCTTATAATGTTTAGTGAAGTTGTAAATCCTGCTGTTACCCCAGGAAAGGCATCAGTCTTATAATGTTTAGTGAAGTTGTAAATCTTGCTGTTACCCCAGGAAAGGCATCAGTCTTATAATGTTTAGTGAAGTTGTAAATCCTGCTGTTACCCCAGGAAAAGCATAAATCTTATATTGTTTAGTGAAGTTGTAAATCTTGCTGTTACCCCAGGAAAGGCATCAGTCTTATAATGTTTAGTGAAGTTGTAAATCCTGCTGTTACCCCAGGAAAGGCATCAGTCTTATAATGTTTAGTGAAGTTGTAAATCCTGCTGTTACCCCAGGAAAGGCATCAGTCTTATAATGTTTAGTGAAGTTGTAAATCCTGCTGTTACCCCAGGAAAGGCATCAATCTTATAATGTTTAGTGAAGTTGTAAATCATGCTCTTACCCCAGGAAAAGCATCAATCTTATAATGTTTAGTGAAGTTGTAAATCCTGCTCTTACCCCAGGAAAGGCATCGATCTTATATCGTTTAGTGAAGTTGTAAGTCCTGCTCTTATCCCAGAAAAGGCATTAATCTTATAATGTCTAGTGAAGTTGTAGTCTTAAGATCAAGTTGCTGTATCTAGAATATTTATCGAAACCATGATTTTCCAAAAAGCCCTATAAGTAAATAGCTAACACTCTGCTGGTGTGAGTTTCTGAAGAAGGGATTTTCCATAGTGAGAATAGCAGCAACAGCTGGAATGAGACAGACATTTGGAAACTCTGTTTTGACTCTGCTTGTTATTTTTTCTTACTTTGAAATGAAATGAAAAAAATATCTGATCTGACAATCTGGTTGTCTAAAGTCTTTTGTCTGGTTAATATAGTATCTGAGCTGCCTGTAGAAATTCACAATATGCAAGATTCTCCATCTGTTATATTTGTGGTTCAGGAAAGAACCCAAGGAGATGAATGGATTGATTCAAAGTGAATTCCAAAACTAGCTTTGGCTTGATAGAAACGTTAAGTGTTTACCTGTTCCTGTGAAAGCTAAGATAAGGCTGTGTAACCAGGAGAGCTTGCAATTCAGATACTCTTCTAATTGAAGTTATAGTAGTAAGCAAAACTGTTCTCCATGTCAAGAACTTTAAGACAGTATGATGAGCTGGTTAAAAAATGTAAAAGAGTAAGTTTTTCTAGGACAAAGTTAGAAGAAGGAGCCACCTGCTTTCTAGGTAAACAAATATGCAATAGCCATTTCAAAAATTGTTTCACCCGAGATAAAGAGAAAAGGGGGTCTTCAAACAGAAATGGCTTAAAGTGGTGCTTTAGCACTGAAAGGGTCCTTGTTTTTTTTTTGTGGCACCAACCAGAAAACCTCTTCCATTTAGCCAAACAGAATTTTCTAGTAGAAGGTATCCTTGCCTCATTTAAAACCTGCTGAACATCCTCAGAAAACAGGCACCTAAGGGGAACAAAAGTTTATCACTGAAGTAGTCAATTGAAGTTTCTGTAGGTTGGAGTAAGTCAGAGATCCCTTGTCCTCTGGAAATGTTTGTGGTAACCAAACTTGGCCTTTTTCGGGAGAAAAGAAAGTCAATGTTGTCTGGTCAAAAGGGGAGTTATCAATATTATTTTTGGAGATTCAGTTTGGATACGTAAAAGAATGCTGGTTATCAGAGGAGAAAGAGGAAAGCATAAAGGAATACTCCCATTCATGAGAAGGAAAATGTATCTGACTTCCAGGCCTTTCTGCAAGCTGTCCTAAAGCAGAATTTCTTCAGTTGTGTGTTACACATGCAGGCAAACAGATCTAGTTGAGGAATTCCGAACAGATGGATAATTATCATGGATGACCCAGTGGGTAACATTCATTTGCTGGGTTCTGTCCTGGATCTCCTCAGAGTGTCTGACACTGTTTTCTGCTCTAAATCCAAAAACAACAGTAAAACTGAACTCAATCCAAAAATAAATAAATAAATGTTGTTAGTAAAACCAAAGCCTTTTATTAAACGTGTACCATTATCAGTAAGCACTTTCATCTCCAAAGTAATGACACTTCTTCAGACTCAATAATGCTTGGTAAAACCATCATTAAATACAAGAATTATATGACATGACTTAATTAATGGTTTAAAGCCTTCCTTTTTAAACAGACAACAACATTTTTGTGATTATTTAACCCTGGTGGGTAACAGGCATTTAATCTCACTTCCCATAGATATTCATGCAACCCTAATTCATCTTCTGCATTAAACATGTTGTCAAATGTTTTATTTCATCCAGTAGGTAACATTAATTTATTGGCTTCTGTCCTGGATCTGCTCAGAGTATCTGACACTGTTTTCTGCTCTGATGAAAAATAAGTGGCCTGAAGGGAGACAGAGTGCTGAGATGTGAGTTTATAGGCTATCATGACTAGTCTGCATATAGATTAAGACCTGCTCCTCTCGCCTTGTTTGTTTATATACTACATCATAGCAATGATGTTTATGATTATAGAAACAGGTCCTGATGTCCACAAATGGTTCACTGTCCTTAACACATATATTACTACCATAATTTCTTTGAGGTTTATAGATCTTTTCTTGAAATAATGGTCCCAAAGGCCTTGTTTTATTATTCCTTTGGTTACAACTCAACAGAGCAAAACCAAAAGCATCTCTGGTTATAGACTGAGATGGGGCTGGAATGATATAGAAGACCAGGATTCAGAACCAAGTAGTCTACCAAGCAAAGAAGTTTCTTCTTACCAAAATTCAGCACAGAGATTTGAAAAGACAGAGGATGCTGGTCCTGAGACCATGTGTAATCTGACTATTGGTATCATTAGAATAGTAGAACCCATGTGTCCCAAAATTCTGAGGTATTCTGTCGCTGTGGTTGTTGATTGCTGAGAAAAACAGAGAAAAATGCATTTTGTTAAAAGGTTACATTTTCTAGAGAATGATAAGCCATCGTGTGAGAAGTGTCTACCAGGCAACCTAGAAATGTTATTCTATGATAAGGAATAAGAGATGATTACTCCAGAGTGAGGTGAAAACTCAAATTTTTAAAGAGATTCCTGACAAGGAGAAGAGAAAAGATTCTTGACAATTTTGAAAACAGTCTACATAAAAAAGGCACAATGTTCAAGATGGGAAAGATGTGAGTGCCTTGTAGTCTGTAGAAGACAATCACTGGTGCTACATATATTTATGATACCACTAATCTTTGGTAGAATGGCCAGACATTGGGGCTTCCACAGCAGGGAATCCCATCTGTTAAGAATACTGCAGCAGTGAAGGCAAGGGCATCTACCATTATGTTAAGATTTTACATAACTGTGCTTTTTTTCAGCTCTGCAAAGACATACTATAGGTGAATTGATGTTCTTCAAATTTGCATGTAAAAAGCATGTAAAAAACATGTTACATCTGTCTGTGTGTGTATATATAAAAATAATATTGGTGGGTACATATATAAATCTTCTGGGTAGTGAAAAAATGAAGAATAAATGCATCACATAACATCTATAACCTCAGAGCTTCCGAGGCCATCATTCCTGGGTATACAACTATGGTCCTCAGCTATGGGCCTCACCTAGTCTAAAACTGACACCACTCAGGAGGTGAACACAGAGACCAGTACAGTTTGTATGGAGCTGAGAATACTATAATCATTATTTCTTTAATTTCCTCACAGTCGTACTTTGGAGGTATGAATAAAAACTCTCTATAGCTTGTTTGTTGGCTGTGGACAGTGTGGTAATTATTTCTTTAACTTTCTTCAAAGCCACATCTCATAGGTGTGCACAGAATTTCTCCATGGCTTGTCTAGGGCCAATGAACTGTGTAGGAACAAACTGGAATGAATTACTGCAAATGTAACTGTCTCACATTCTTCACAATTGAAATCAGATTTATACAGGGAATATTTTGGGATGTAGGGGAAAGGAGATATGCTGCATTTGTAGAGCTGACAGCAATAGGCTGAAATACATTGTTGTGTTCTCTTTCTTTCAATTTCACTACAGAGGGGAACATAGAAGAAGGTACCTGTTAAGTCTGGGAAGGTATGCTGTGTAAGTGTATGACAGCAGCAACTTCAAATATATGACTATGTTCATTTATCCTTTCACTTTATCCCAATTTAACACCATAATGATGGACTGAAAATGATTATCTACTCTTTTTGGGGGGAGGTAGGAAGGCAGTCATCCTAGATATGATTTGTGTGCTGTCAGAAGTATTTTATTCTCAGTTTATGGATAATTACTCCTCAGGTTGGTAGTAACTATTGTGTAATCAGCCTTGAACATTGTCTTGGACATAACATATTTCTTCCTTAAAAGAAAAAAAAGTCAGTTTCTTTTCATAGTCATGATTTTTTTTGCTCAGCCATCACAGGACCAAAGGTTGTGGAAAAAAGCTCTAAATGCACCTCAGAGAATTTACAACCCCATAGCTTTTGGGGGTTTAGTGCCCCTAGACTTCCAATGTAATTAAATTATTTCCTACATAATTCTTAGAGTTCAGTCTTGGACAGTTGGAATGTGTTATGTCTTACATAATTGTTAGAGTTCAGTCTTGGACAGTTGGGATGTGTTATGTCCTACATAATTGTTAGAGTTCAGTCTTGGACAGTTGGGATGTGTTATGTCCTACATAATTGTTAGAGTTCAGTCTTGGACAGTTGGGATGTGTTATGTTCTACATAATTGTTAGAGTTCAGTCTTGGACAGCTGCGATGTGTTATGTCCTACATAATTGTTAGAGTTCAGTCTTGGACAGCTGCGATGTGTTATGTCCTACATAATTGTTAGAGTTCAGTCTTGGACAGTTGGGATGTGTTATGTCCTACATAATTGTTAGAGTTCAGTCTTGGACAGTTGAGATGTGTTATGTCCTACATAATTGTTAGAGTTCAGTCTTGGACAGTTGGGATGTGTTATGTCCTACATAATTGTTAGAGTTCAGTCTTGGACAGTTGGGATGTGTTATGTCCTACATAATTGTTAGAGTTCAGTCTTGGACAGCTGCGATGTGTTATGTCCTACATAATTGTTAGAGTTCAGTCTTGGACAGTTGGGATGTGTTATGTCCTACATAATTGTTAGAGTTCAGTCTTGGACAGTTGGGATGTGTTATGTCCTACATAATTGTTAGAGTTCAGTCTTGGACAGTTGGGATGTGTTATGTCCTACATAATTGTTAGAGTTCAGTCTTGGACAGTTGGGATGTGTTATGTCCTACATAATTGTTAGAGTTCAGTCTTGGACAGCTGCGATGTGTTATGTCCTACATAATTGTTAGAGTTCAGTCTTGGACAGTTGGGATGTGTTATGTCCTACATAATTGTTAGAGTTCAGTCTTGGACAGTTGGGATGTGTTATGTCCTACATAATTGTTAGAGTTCAGTCTTGGACAGTTGGGATGTGTTATGTCCTACATAATTGTTAGAGTTCAGTCTTGGACAGTTGGGATGTGTTATGTCCTACATAATTGTTAGAGTTCAGTCTTGGACAGTTGGGATGTGTTATGTCCTACATAATTGTTAGAGTTCAGTCTTGGACAGTTGGGATGTGTTATGTCCTACATAATTGTTAGAGTTCAGTCTTGGACAGTTGGGATGTGTTATGTCCTACATAATTGTTAGAGTTCAGTCTTGGACAGTTGGGATGTGGTGCAAGGGAAAAGCTGACAAATAAGGGAAAGTATGAGAAAACAAACAAAGTACATCAGATAGTATGAGGAGGCAAGGATGGGAGGAAAATGGGAATCCCGCGGTGTCTGCCAGGGAGACAGGAGACATATAGTGCTGGGAGTGCCTTGGAACACTTTGCCTAGGGATCATATCATCTAATTCTACCCATGAAGTCATTGTATATGGCACTTAAAAACTGGTGCTTCCAGCTGTGGCTTGCAAAGCAGGGTTTGGCTGACCTGAGGCAAGGGGTGTGAGTTCATTATGCAGAAGGGTGTGGTTTCTTTGTCTGGAAATGGAAGGATGCAAAGTGGCAGCTCTACTTGAAGGTTAATTGTTGACATATTTGGGAATAGGAGACTAGCAATTTTCTTTGAACCCTTGGATCAGTTTCTTCCTCTCAATAAAAGTTTCAAAACTTCAGCTGATGAAAAAGCAAATAATACTTCCTTGTTGGTAAGGGGTGCATTAAGGATTTGGGGCTTGTTATCTTCAGGAACATTCTGGAATCTTAGCCATGCATATCTGCGCATAACAGACCCAGTTGCAGCAATTATTGACAATGCATTAGTAGTGTCATAAACAGCATTTCAAAGAATCCTTATAGACATGTGTTACCAAAGAAATCATGGTGAGTAATGAGGATATATCATCTAAAGAGGGTAACTCAGTAATCTACTTATTCGCACCAGAAAAAATAATAAAATATATTTAGCCATATGTACCTGACAATTAACTGTTCTGAAAGCCAGGTTGGAAGAAGTATATATTTTTTTCCTTTATCTGTCAAAAGCCCTACATGCTTGTCTAAAGGTACAGCCTTAGGAAGCAGTAAAGTATTTAAAGCAGGAGCCTTTGGCCAAGAAAATAACAGGTGGGTCAGCCACATGGTTACAGAAAAGAAACGTGTGGGTCTGTGGTACCTTGGAAACTCCTCTGGCTTTTTAGGTGCAGGAGCCTCAGCATTAATGGTATCCTCTAGCTCACCAATGACAAGCGGGTCATCCAAAGACTTGGGCATTTCTACCAGTAAATGGTCATAATATCATCTTTGTGTATCAGATACCTTTTTCTTCCCATTGGAAAAGATCTTTCATCCTGCTTGTGATGTCAAAAAAAATATTATTTTCCACTGGACAATCTGAAAAAAATATTTTCTGCAGTTTCTGACTCCTATGAGGCAGGAGGTGACACCTGAGAGGCATACTCTAGCTCAATTTCCTGTATGTCACATTAGGATTCAGTGTCTGGATGGCATGAAGATCTCTGTCTTTTTGAATGGGACAAAGCTGGTGATGCAGACTGTAGTGACCAAAAGGTCTTAAAAAGACATATGGCAAAGGAAAACCATTAATTCCCAGATTCTTTAGAAGTAAAGCTGGCAGGAGATGAGACATGTTTAGTTTTCTGACTCTTTTTAAGAGGATCTAAAGAGAAAAAAACAGGTGTAGACTCCAATGTCTGGACTTCAATGCGAGTGTCTGGAACCTCTTCCCTGACTAGCACTTGAGAGACACCATATAGCCCTTCCAATATCATTAAGTTCTTCCTTCTTGGTAATAGGCATGTGTGCCAGCTCTGTAGGATAAACTAGATTTTCAACCCTTTGTGGCATTCCAAGGAGCAGCATCAGAGGTGTCAGAAGAAGGAGATGGATGGTTGCAGGACTCCAATATGGCTAGAGTAGAATCATCCAAAGGAAGAGAGAGTGCTACATGAGACACTACAGGGCCATTTCTTACCAGTTTCTTTTTCATGGAGGTAGAAGGGAAATTTCTGAGGTAGTGGCATCTGAGCCCATCATTGTTAGAGCCTTAAGTCACTGGTTCTTAAGACAGACATTAAGGGAGCTGAGCAAACTCTATCATTTTAGGGAAACATATAAACAAATACTACATGAGCGGACATAGTGTGACTCTCCTAAGCAAAACAAACAAGTTATAGCTATACAGCATCTGTCAGCCAGACACTTTCCCTTTCTCCTAAACATAGGTAATAACAAAGACAACTTTCTCACAAAAATGGATAGAATATTCCCAGAGGGAACTTATCTGCCCAAAAGAATGAACAAAGTGATCACCAAACCAGTGAAGATGCAGCAAAGACTATTTTTGACTGGTATCTTCAGCAACAAGAAAGTTTTGAACTTTGTTCCCCTTACTTCTGCTTTTATGCTAGCACACCCTCATTGTATGTGGAGTGCACATTGGAAGGTCACAAAAGATTTTGAATACCGGTCCGATGCTCGCCTTCCCATAAAGCTTAGGCTACTGCAATGGAGATGATGAACATCAGCTGTTAGAATTTTCACTTGTTCTTAAGTCATATGAAAGTATGTACAGCAGGTTAGCAGTTTGTGTGAGACTGCAGTGCACACTGTTAGGGACTTTCTTAGCTCTCCATTTTTCGACAATAGTGGATTTAGCATATGTGAATAAACAGGTTGTGTAGGAGTGCAGAGAGTTTTGCTTTCCTCACAAATGCATTTTTTTACTGAGTATAGGCAACTGTTAGTTAAATTCTATTCTCAGTCTAGCCATTTGTGCTAAAATGTATTAGTGAATGTCAGATTATGGCTCCTCCAGTACCCTGAATGTGCATGAAAGCTGTGTAACCTCTGCTGTGCTGTTGTCCTCACTACAGCATATCTGTTTTTATAACTTCTGTTACATACTACAGTAAACTCTCAGTTAATCAGAACTCAAGCAACCAGCAAACAAATATTGAAGAAATACAGTACAATTTTCATGTGTTGCACTTTCTGTTTTCTCCCTGCAGAAACATACCTTTACATTTTCAGAGTTTTGAAAAGGAAGATTGGAATAAATTCCCTCTCTCAACAACCTGAGAACAAGTCAAACCAAACAAATAGTACAGGGTACAGTATTAGTCAGTCCTGTTTTTTAATAGTAACTCTCAAGCAACCAGAAACTACAGTTATCCGGCATCTACCAATCCCCTTGGGTGCCAGTTAACTGAGTTTACTGTATCAAACTAAATTTCACTTTGTGATGTTTTATTTTACCAAAGGTATGAAGCTGCCATAAGTAATCAGAGTTGCAGTAGGCTGTACTTTTTATATGCACAAAATAAAAGTAAGTGTCATTCTATACTCCAGCTGTGATGTCAGATCTTATAAAAGAAAACTCAAGTTTCCAAGATACAAAAAACAAATGCATGAAGGTTTTTATTTTCTTATGATTTATATGCTCTTTTCATGCTCAGTGGAGGTTCTAGCTAGGTCCATATGCATTTGAAAGATTTTTTTTGTACTAGTGCATTTCAGACATGACTAATTTTCTAGGCAGCAGTTCAAATGTAAAATATATTTAGGAAGAAGAAAGAGGAACAGGTAATTTGCCAGACACATGCATACATGATGGTAATTTTAACTGGCTCATTCTGCCTGGTTATTTTTTTTTCTTCACTGCTTCTTAGCTGTTTGCATGGAAGTGTGTTACTTTTAGATCTTGAATGTTAGTATCCTTACTGGTTTGTAGCACTGAGTGGGTATCCAACATGTTTTTCCTGTTGGGATTTAATGCACTTCAAGAAAACTGCTACTGTCAATTGTACTGCTTCAGTGGTCTAAGTTTCATATTATATCGGCTGTTTGATTTAATTTCATTTCCTATGCCTGAACAATTGATAAGACTGTGATGACAAATTAAGGTAACCATTTTATTACACTGAAGTGCACATGCATTCCTAAAAAGGTTGACTTTGCCCTAGCACTGAAGAGTACTTCCATGTGCTCACTACAAGAAAAGGGTGGTCTCTCCCAGCCTAAGCAGCCTGATACATACTTGGCAAAATACAAAGACTGACAAGTACAGAAAAGAATGTTTTTTTTTTTTCTTGAGAATTCCCTTTTGCAGACCTGGTAAAGCACAATGACAAAAGAGGAGTGTGTTTTTCTGATCTAAACAACCTTTCACACACCAGGCAAAGTACAAAGACAGAAGAGAAGACAGAGCACAGTCTTTCCTAACGTAAACAGCCTCGTTCATACCAGGCAAGGTACAAAGACAGAAAAGGAATAGATGGTGGTATTTTCTGACCTAAACAAACTTATGTATACCTGGTAAAGTACAACAGAAGGGGGGAGAAACAAGACAAGATCTTTCCTAACCTAAATAGTCTTTCACACACATGTGGAAGTGCAGAGACAGAAAAGAGGAGACAGAGTGTGATACTTCCAAACCTAAGTAATCTTTTGCATATCCAAGGAACTATAAAGACAGATGGGAAGAGGGAGTTAATCTTTCCTGATCTAAACAGATTTTTTGCATATATGGCAAAGAACGAGCTAAGAAAAGAAAGAGACAGTGGTCTTTACTAACCTAAACAGCCTTTCACTTAGCTTGGGAAGTAAGTAGACAGAAAACAAACAGAATGTCATCCTTCTTGACTTACACAGTCTTTTGCATAAATGTTATAACACTAAGACAGAAAAAGAAGATAGTGCGGTATTTCATGTTCTAAACAGCCTTTTATGTGCTTGGGAAGGGGAGACAGAAACAGAAGAGAGTGTGGTCTTTCGAGCCCAAATGGCCTGCTTACCAGGTGAAGTACAAAAGCAGAAAAGAGAGCAACAGAGTCTATTTCCTGACATAAACAGCATTTTTCATACCTGGGAAACTATAAAGACAGAAAAGAAAACAGACAGCATGTCTTTTTCTGACCAAATAGCTTAACACTGGGGATAAAGCAAGCACATTTGTCAGAAAAGTTGTGAGGAGCAGTTGTGCAGTGCAGTTATGTAGCACAGTGATCACAGTGGTGCCAGATGGAAATGCTTGCAAAGCCTTGATAGCATCACTGACAACACTACTGATGAAGGTGAGGCAAAGGAAATGTACAAACGTGAAATTATGCCACTATATTGGCACTTAGATTTTGGCTTTACATTCATTGAGAATTAAGGCATTCATCACCTCAACTGCTTAATATGCAATGAGCTGTTGTCAGATGAAGCAATGGTGCTAAGCAAACATCAGCATCATTTGCGAACAAAAAATTGACTAGCACAATTCTTTCTAAAAGCTGTAAGTGTTGCAGACAAGATTGAACTAACCTAATTTTTTTAGCAGAACTTGCTGACAAATCAATGAAACCACACATTACCATAAAGACTTTGATAATGGCTGCTTGCAGACTGATGGTAAAAAAATAATTGGGGAAGATGTTGAAAAAACTACTGCAAAAATGCCATCAAGAAATAATACTATGTCATGACAAATTTAAACAGTCTGATAATATGAAGACATTTTGTTCTGCAAGTTCACAAGTCTACTATAATTAGTGAAAAAGCATAGTTAATAGTTTTTTTAAAGGTTTTGATGCACTACTAACAGAAGAATTTCTATTTTGCAAGAAACCTGTTCAGTCTAGAGAAGATGATATATTCAATCACCACTGTTTTTCACCCAAAACAGATTGTCCTGCATTGGTATACAACTACGTGAAGAGATGGTTCTCCATCAATGACTGACAGCATGTGTGGCTTTACAAGTATTAAACAGTGAAGCCCTTGTGTAATTATACGTTACTACTTCATTCCTGGAAAAGTACTAGTTTCAAAATGTTTAGTGATGATCTGAAGATGGTTTTAGACCTAGTGACTAAGAAAGCAAACACCATCAAGGTGTGTCCAGCTAAGTGTCAATATACAAAGACAGGGGCACTGATGATTACCCACTTTCGATGCATAGATGGCTATCCAGAGACAACGTACTGATGTGGTTGTAAACACAATAAGAAGCTTCACTCATTTTTCCTGACCAAGCAGCCTCACGAACATTTTGTAACACTGTGAAGGGATCTTAGTAAAGTTTCATACCTTTCTGACATTTTTCACATTTTTAAGACATTCAACTAAAGTATTCATGATTTTTATGTCACTGAGAATACAGAAGTCTTCCACCATACATTTGTGATATAGAAACATTTAATGAAAGCAAAAAGTTCTGTTTGTGTTATCATGAGCATCTAAATATGATTCTAGCACAACTGTTTATACAACACATTGGTGAGCAATGAGCATTTGTACTACATTACTTTCCCTGCCTGGACGTGTCTGATAAGGACTAAATCAGGAATCCATTACACCAACACTTGACCTTAAGTTTTTCATTGAGTGACAAGGGAGAAGTTATTAATATTGCTACAGATTGGAAACTACAGCAGAAGTCTGAAAACATGTCTCTTGGTGACTTTCAGGTCATGATAGAAAAAGAATCGCCAATAATTATCTGTAAAGCTGTCAATGTTTTTCTTCCAGTTTACACAACACACTTGTATGATGTCAGATTCTCTGCAATTACAGGTATAAAAAAACAAATACAGGGAGTGTCTCTTGTCAGTTGAAAATGATTTAGAAGTACGCCATTTTGAATCTGCATACTGTCTCCCATATACTTCCATACTGTGAATCTTGTTAAGCTCATTACAGAGAATAATGGCTTTCTAAGCATCTAAAATTAAGAAATAGTCTGTGGTTCCCCTCTTACTCTGAATCTACATTAAAGCATAGTTCCTCATGTTACTCTGTTGCAGTCACTGTGAATGGCAACTTCCTATGCATCAGAAAGACAAACTGTATTTCCCAGGTACCCTCAGTCTGTATGAAAGCATAGTATCCCCTACAACTCTACTGTTGCTTCTGTGGATGAGAGATGTCTATGCATCAGAAAGGCACTTAATCTTCATGAAAGCATACATCCCCTGCTACTCTGATGTACTTACCATCAATGAAGGCTTCTGAGTTCTCAAAAAGACAGACTGTTATTCCCCAAGTACCCTAAACCTGCATGAAATAATAATGCCATCTGCTACAGTACTTCATTGTAGCTACGATGTACGACAGTTACCTAATCATCAAAAGGTCAGACTGCTGTTTACCTGGTATAACAAATGTGCATAAAAACATAGTGATCCTTGCTACAATGTCATAGTCATTGCTTATTGTCACATGCATTGTATGTCTGCATATTGTAAGCAAAATTTGCTTGTTTTAACATTACTACTGGTCTCTCTCATTCAAGATATTGTTTTTTCTATTGTAATTTTTATTATCTTAACATTTCAGGAGTAGTAGTGATGTATATCACAATGACAAAATAATATTGTTAGGAGCGTCTTGCTACAAAAACTGCTGCAAACTACCGATGTAGCTGTTTTCCTAAATACTTGACTTCTGCAAAATCTGATGTCTGTTATATTATGGTAGGTCACACATAAGAGTCTAACTAAAATGCCAAATGAAGATGGCAGGCAAAGCAGAGTACTATTTACAGAAAAAACAATACAATCATCCCTTGATGAAGGCATCATGAGAGAGATGCAAATTATCCTTAAAGGAAATAACTTGAGTCGACTGCTCTTCCTTAGTCTATACATCGCTTTCAACCAGTTTAATAGCA
>NC_056739.1:266229489-266231989 GCF_019279795.1 Protopterus annectens
TTTTCAGCAGAGGCCCAGAGAGAAACGATGTAGATGCATATCTCTGTAATATGGGAGGAAACTGGAGCACCCGGAGAAAACCCACATGAATGCAGGGAGGACATGCAGACTCTGCACAGAAGGCACCCCACCCGAGAATTAAACTGGAGATCCTCTTATTGTGAGACAACGCTACCACTGCATGACTACATCGCTCATTGTTATTGTATTTAAAAGGACTCTTGCTATTCCACAATCATAGCCATGCTTTCAAGTGTGGATCCATCACACAGCAACTGCAGTAATTTTTCCTGCAAAGGGAAAATATCTTCACTTCTTTAGAGCTGCTTATGAGGGGTCTATATCATTTAATCGAAATACGTATTCATCAAACACTAATTAGCTAAATTCATTTCAGCAAACCCCAGTCCTGCCCAGGGTTAGGAAGCACTTGGCCCTCACCGAGACTTTTCCCTTTTCCCCACTGTAGTGTGATTCTGGAGTTGGTATATATAGTTAGGTGGGTGTGGGGGATTGGGGGTGTGGAGGCAAAGCCCCCCAACCTGGGTGGGTTTGATTTTGTGTGGTGTCTGTTCCGGAGTGCTGTGAGGCGAGTGGTTCCTAACCCTGGTAAAAAGTCCAGTGTTCAGTGAAATGAGTTTCACTGATTAGTGTTTGATGAATACATATTTGATGAATACGTATTCCGAATAAGTGATATAGACCTGCTTATGAGCCATGTCATGAGCTTATAATTCCTGGTTTAAGTTCTTTCTATATGTCTTTAAACAATATGAAAATAATTTGGTCATTTCTTGATATTTGAGGCCTTGTTTTCAACATGCTATGTATGTGGGGCAGAACATTTTCAAATAGGACAGTAGTAGTGAACTGAAACAGAGTGCTTGTTAGAATTCTAAGAACTGCAATTACTAGATTTTTAGGCATACAAGTGCAAATGTGAGAAACCATATCTGTCAACCATCTGTGATTTTGTGTCATATTTTGCCCTGTCTCTCATAAAATGTTTGATTTTTCTGGTAAATAACAGAGGATTACAGTCAGTCATTTATGGAATTCATTAGTTTTGTTTAAAAAATCCATGTTGATGCAAAACCTGTAATATTTAAAAACTGCCTATGATTTTTGGGCCATTTCCCCTTATTATTTTTACCTTTATGCAGAATTCTTGCACAATGAAATTGAGAGATATGAGGAAACATATATTACCTCTGAGTAAGTGCTATCCCTACTTTTAGGCACAAAGATCTTTGAGTTAGTATATATATATATATATATATATATATATATATATATATATATATATATTTATAAATATAACAAAGAAGGGGAGGTATAGGCTCCCTATGTTGGTGGGTGCAGAGGGGCAAAGTTCTCCTGAAAAAGATTTGAAAGGAGTAACACCTTTTGGAATTCACTGTTTTTCTGTCTAAATCTTAGTTTGTCTTTCAAATTGTTGGGAATCACTCTACTGGGTGTTATATTTCTGCATAGAACTCTAGGTCTTTTGTTTCCTGCATGGAACTCACACTGCTGGGTCTTGTGTTTTCTCATGAAAATAATATTTCATCTTGTAGCTATGAAATTGTTGATAGAAATATAATCTCATGCTGGGATAAGATCAAAAGGTGGGTGATAACAGATAGATATGTGCTAAGGCGTTAAGCCTGCTTTTAATTTGGCAAAGATTTCCTCAAAAAGTTTCTAATTTTTAATATCTCAGGTTCATATTTTTTAGTTAGATGTGTGGTGATGTAGCACATCAAGTATTCTACTAAGGCCATGCACTTTGAACTAGAATGGGGTTTTGCATAGTCGCTGGGATAAATGTCTGTAATGCCAGTGTCTTAGCTCATGGGCTATAAAGCTGAGATGCATATTCAGAACCTTTGCTGTAAAAATATTAACAAATGCAAAGTTATCAGCCCATATTCATAGCTGGCCTTAGGCATAGGCCAAATAGGTGGCCGCCTGGAGTGCCGCTCTAACAGGGGTTCTTTTCCAGTAATCTGGATGGTGTAGGTAGACTAAGATAGGGGCACAGGGTGGTTAGGGGGGTTGCTGTGGAGCCCTTTCGCCAAGGGCACCAGTTGACCAAAGGCCAGTCCTGCTTGTATTTCATACTCAAACTATATCTACTTTTAACATTTCCAATTTACAGTGCTTTAGACACACAGAGTTTCAATGTGTGATCTATGAGGTCACACCTCATAAACAGTGGTGCTGTCATTCACAATCATGTCCTTGAGGTAAGTAATGCTACATTCACTTTCTGTAGCACATTGGTTAGTCTGCTTATGAACCAGGTTTGAAGGATGAGGATGTTTGAAAATTTGAGCAAGGAATATTATATGCAAACATGCCATTAAAGCTTTTGGAGATTTCACATTTGCTGACACCTTATCATGAAAATGAGGGTGCCACTTCTGAGATCAAAGAGAGAAATACATTTCAGAACTAAATGAAGATTTCATCATATCCACCATGTAATAAACATTTT
>NC_056739.1:266236989-266434489 GCF_019279795.1 Protopterus annectens
ACTGATGGGATGGGTCTATAGGAGTAGGGAGTGGCCAATGTGTAGTGGTGTGGATACACCGCAAATCCAACTGGAGAATGGATGACTGGAGTGTTAGGGAGGCGTTGGAGTGTGTGTTCGGGGAACCAGGAGCCATGGGTATATGGGTATATATGCAAATGAAGCAGTACAGTAATAGTGCATTGGTTAGAGCAACCACCTAATGAACAGACATTTATATATATATATATATATATATATATATAGTTGCAAACATATACATATACGTATATATATATATATATATATATATATATATATGTGTGTGTGTGTGTGTGTGTGTGTGTGTGTGTGTGTGTGTGTGTGTGTGTGTGTGTGCGTGCGTAGATATACACAGATATAAAGCTATGATAGGAAACAGCATACAAGGATGACATATGTTCACAGGCTATGCCAATGGAAGTGAGGGGCCCAAGCAAGAAACATGAAACACGTAGCATGAACTTCTACCACCCCCAGCCGGACACAGGAAACATACACACAAACCCACAAACAATGTAAATAGTCCACTGATCCCCAGACCACAGGCAGGATACAACTGGGGGGGGGTACACAGTGCGCCCATGAAATCTAATCTTGGAACACAGACAGGTGCGTCCCTTGCGGGACACCCCAAAAATTGCCAAAACCAAAAGAAGGTGATACACCAACCATTCTTGCTGTGGTGTATACATACCCAGAATAAAAGGGTGGGAAAGCCTGATGACCCATGGGTCGAGACAATTGTATGACACGGATCCCATGAAGTGGGGAGTGGGCTGCGTGTAGTGGTGTGTTCAGAACCGACCAGGACCCAGAGTAAGGAAGGGTGCTGTAGAGGAGTTGCGGATGAGGGAACTATGGGTAGCTACTTATGGGTCTAGGTGTGCAGATGTTGGCTGATGTGGGCCTATATATGGACAGCCCCAGGGATGTAAGCAAATGTGTTCATTGTGCAGAGGCATCGCCCAACGAGCAGCCACACCCACTATGAGTCCCACTGCAGCAAAGTGTAAACTATATGGCAAGGAACGGAATAACCAGATGTAGATGTATATATGTAGATGTATGTGTGTGTATATGTACCCATAGCAACATAGAGATAAGCCTCTCCCTCTCTGTAGTACAAATGTATACATATAGAGATGGAATACGTATACATACCCACATATAAATATATACATATGCAGACACCCATAGACCCATATGTTGTTTTATATATATATATATATATATATATATATATATATATATATATATATATATATATAAACAACAACATATGGGTCTATGGGTGTTTATTTATATATATATATATATATATATATATATATATATATATATATACAGACAGCAATATATAAATGTATACATGTATGCATACATATACAGATATATCTGTATATAGTAATGTATATATCTATATATATATATATATATATATATATATATATATATATATATATATAAATATACACATGTATATAGCTAGAATAAGATATGGCAGTTACGAGTTACATATGTTCACAGGCCGTGCATATGGGGGTGAGGGGTCCAATAAACAAACGTGTAGCACGTAGCATTAACCCCCCACCTCCCTAGCTAGGCCGGCGAGACATACAGACACACAATATAAGTAAACACACCTCTGCTTCCCAGACCCAGACCACTGGCAGGATACTACCAGTGGGAGAGACCTGCCAGGTCTAATCTTGAAACATAGATATCAATGTCCCTTGTGGGACACCCAAAGATTAATGATCATCGGAGGCAGTCCCGGTAATGATTCATCAAAACAGGCTGTAGATGTTCACGAACCAGTAGGTTGTGCAAGCCTGGTAACCCATGGGTCAACACAATGTACGACATGTGTCCCAACATGGGGAGAGTGGGCAGTGTGTAGTGCTGTGTTTATACCCCACCTGCACCCAGAGTAAGGATGAATGATGTAGGGGAGTGGCAGGTGGGAGAACTATGTGTATGCAATCATGGGCCTAGGTATGCATGTGTTGGCTGGCACAGTCGTAATAGGACCCCCCCCCCGGGGATGTAAGTAATATTCCAAAATGGGCATAGCTGACGCCCATACCTCTCAGTCCCTAAGAGCAAATCCACTGGACAGGACATAAACTATTGGGGGGACAAATAGGGACCATACATCTGAACTGTCCCCGATTTCCAGGGGCATCCCTGATTTCGACTCAGTTTCTGTCCCACTTAATCCCTCCTAAAACCAGTGACTTTCAGAGAAAAGGTGGTGAATTACACGTAATGAATAATGACAACACATAAGAATTATAAACATTATTTACCTCGGAAAATGTGTACGAATTCATATGCTCTGAGTCTGTCAATGTGTCAGGTTAATAGCATCAATAATTTAAATGTGTCCCTAATGTTGTTATGACGTGTCCCTGATTCAGTTGGTATTTTTCTCCAATTGTATGAGAGGTCTGATAGGGACAGAAAGCACATATTCCACTGACAACCTTAGAAAGATGATAGAATATTAGGTATGCAGTAGCATGACTCGGCTGAAGGATGTGGGTTCCAAAACCCAATTACTTGTTTGTACTGAAGAGTGTCAGTTCCCATGTATTAGCTAGACTGGTGCAGATTGTAAGAGGAACACACCAATAATATGAATAAAACTGTGGACAGGCCATGGATTCTGTACAGTTGAACGGCATCCTTCCGCCTAATGGGCAGCCATTTCCGATACTATAGGCATATAATCCGATGTAATGGGCATCACAAGGTAATACTGTAGTCCTCACTCCCACCTAGGGGTGTGAGTGCCAGATGCAAACACCAAATGCAGTACATTTGCAAGTGTGGGAGCAAGCGGGTGTAAGCCTGTTTGTCCGCTAGTATGCGAGTATTACATTGGTGAAGCAATGTAGAGGCTAACTGAGTGTAAGAAACTGTAACCAAAAGTTAGCATTGCTTAGCTCCACGTAAACCTACACACACCTGCTCACAACTGCTTTATTGTGCCTTAACCACTTCGTATCCAATGGCCTTGTTCTGCCTAGCAACAAAATAAATGGCCTCTGCAAGGCTCGAATGCAGGACCCTGCACACACAGCTATTGTGATTTACCACTAAGCCATGGCAGATATACAGACATTGGATCTTATCACAAACATATCATCCAGTGCAGTCATTCAACAGCAAAGGAAATGTATTCCATCAAGTATATGTATGTGTGAGTGTTTATTTCCAGATATAGATACATACATATATATATAGATATATGAAGAACATCCCATGTGACAACAGGGCATTACAAAGGAAAGAAAAGGGAAACACCAGCAATGCCTATATTATATAGTGGTGTTGTCATATGTAATATCAAGACCCCGCCTTAGACAGACATGTGTCATTAATACACGCAAACATTTGTACATTGGCCAAGTACATCACTCTGTGCATTTTATTTACATTAACACAACAGTTCCTGTCCAATCATTATGTGAGAACAGTACTCATGCAAGGTACTGTGTGTGACATCATCATCATGATAAAGGTAAAGGGTAACCATAGAGGGACCGGTAGTTTTGTGTGTACAATGGGGTCATCTGCATCACGTGTACCTGGAACCTTTAGGAGTCATGTGCATACCAGGATCATGTGCCTGAGAGACACGTGTGAGGACAACTGGAGTATGTTGTGATGCATATTAAAAGGGTTACATGTGTCCAGTGGACACATGTGTGAAATGGACAGCTATGTAAGGGGCAAATGCTGTTCTAGGAAATGATTGGCCTTTTGTTTCTATAGGGTGAGAGCGGGATGTGGAGGAAGGAGAGTAGGCATGCTCGTGGAGGAAAGGTTGGGTAGGATGACAGATAAGACAGCATACAGGGTCAGTATATGACACATGTGGGGGTATACACCTCAGACGGAGAGGGGTGTTTGGCAGTCACAAGCCCATGAGCCCCCAGATGGAAACAGTGGGACAGAGGTCCCCAGCCATGGGCAGCCAGCATTGCACCAAAACAGCTGCAAAGTTGGCAGTGCTGGGGCTGTCTAGTAAGAGCAGGCTCACCCTGTAAATGTGACACT
The DNA here is from genome assembly GCF_019279795.1 of Protopterus annectens. Classification (NCBI taxonomy): domain Eukaryota; kingdom Metazoa; phylum Chordata; order Ceratodontiformes; family Protopteridae; genus Protopterus; species Protopterus annectens. The sequence continues at coordinate 266,241,076 of NC_056739.1, forward strand.
CTGCCCTTGAGCTGGTTATCTGGCCTCAAAACCCCTTATTGAGCTCCCTACGCACCACATCCGGGACTGTATGACAGCGTACATGTTCCTGTCTGGACCTGCTCTCAGAGGGGACAAGCCCCATCCTCAGTGGCAGTTCCACTAGAAGGTGGTGCAGAGGCAACAGAGGTGGAGGTCAAAGGCTGGGCCCCAGATGTGCTGGTGCCCGGTACCATGGCCAGCTGATGTGGAACAGGAGGTTATGCTGGGACCACCAAACCCATACAGCCTATGGTGTTGCAGTTTAAATACAGATATGGCTTAGTAATAGTCAACAGCATTCAGGATTACGTATAACAGTATGCATAAATATGACCATCAACCCAACACAACTGATGGTATCCATTTGCAGAGAGAGCACAACACATGCATATATACTGCATGACATCTGTACAAAGTGTAGAAGACTTCTGACTGCAGCTATGAGCAGTGGCCCATTATTGGCATGTCACTGAGAACCCCAGAGAGTGTCTGCCATACCACTGTTTCATGTGACATATGTCCAATCAGGGATGCAATGGCAGTAACTCATCACTATCACCGTGTACTGACTGCAATCCTCACACTATGCTCCTGCAGTTCACAGATGTGCGTTCAGTGAGTAACACAGGAAACAAATGGTTCCACACACTGACCAGTCCACAGATGGCCCTACATATGGGGGTCTGTCACAAACAGAGCACTGTCTTGTCAGTTTTAAAACATGCAGAATAGCCATTACCACACAAAACTTGTTAAACAGGCAGTAGTCTCAATGAAGCATAGCTACGCTTACATGCTATAGTCATGTCTAGCACATCACCCTCCTGTCTTTAGGCTATTTCCCAATGTGTATGTTATTTGAGGAACATCCAGATATCATCTGTGATGCCGTTTACCAAACATCAGATCCAGGTACCACTCACAGTGACTGTCATGGGCAAACACCAACATGATGTTCCTAGATATTGTACTGTGTTTCCATGTGATTGACTATGGAACGTCATCACAGCTGTTCCACATGCAATCAGCTAGAGGAGGACTGCAATAGGTGCATAGGCCATCACCTGATCATGACCATCACTTACAAAACACAAGATGCTGCTGCAGATAGTGTGTGGGAGGGACAGACAGAGGCAAAGTACATCAGAGAAGGGCTTGGAGACTAAAACATAAACATCATCTGTCACACACCTACCAGTACAGGGGTTCAAACCCCTGACTGACTTGTCCTTACTATTACAAGTGCATGCAGTTACTCCATGTGCCACAAAGCTGACATGTTGTTGGGCTGTAAGAACATATATGTGTGCTGGTGAGCGACATCTACAACACAGATATAGTAGTTATACATTAGGTGTAGCACACTTGGCTGCTCACATGAATGGATGTCATTGTCAACACAACCACACTCTCTAATGGACTCACATTGACACTCTTTGCCAGGCCCACAAATACACTTCCTAACAACTTAGTTTGCCACACTGCAGTAATGCACAGGTACTACATGCACCACAGGGGATGTCCGGAGGTTCCATGGGCTAGGGCATGTGAACGTGTTTGACATCTGTCGGTATGCCATTGGGAGTTATACTGGGAGTGATTGTGGTTGGGAGCATCATACCCCACACGCAGACACAAGGTGCCAGTACTGACATGCATGTGTGCATTGTTTCATGGGTGTGTAGTGGTTGGCTGTGCAAGATGGCTGTACAAGGCTGGTGAGGGGTAATCCTTGGCATTATGCCACTCAACAATGGTGTGCATTGTAGTACAGGGGTGTAGTGTCTGCAATGTCCCACACAGATGGGTATTGTATGAACTGTCCTGACATCCTGGTTACCATTGTGTATGGCCATAGCTTTGCAATGCATGTCATGTCTGTGTTTGATAGTCCTTGACATGGACATTGCCTGGGATGTGCATGTTCCACAATAATGAACAGTGACATGTACAGGTGTACCTGGTTTGGCTGGCACATGTTGTGCACACAGACTGCTATCCACAGATACGCCATTACTGGCCTGGTGTGGCAGGACCTGCTTATAGACAGCAGGTTGACCCTGCACCTGCATTGATAGCATGATACAGGTATTCCCTGGTGTCAGTGGCATGGGTCCATACAGGGCACATGTGTAAGGCATTGTATGGCCTCTGTGGATCACATGTAATGGCACCACATATGTTGCAGGCATCCAGTGGGGAACATAGTGAAGGCACATTGTCCGCAATTATGTGCCTATTGTACTGCTGTACAGGGTGCCATCCCCTCTGCAGCCCACTGCAATCACACCATGCCTACTATCTGTCATCAATGTGCAGGGTACTAGCAACATAGTGGGATATTCTAGGCAAGTGAGTTTGTGTATATAACACATGGGTTCAGAATGAATTCCGGGTAAAAGTAGGGTTGCATACTTTGTTCACCAGGCCTTTTGCCAGATGTAGGGGTATGGCTTGCTAACACAGTCCCTTGGCTGACTGACATCTGTACTCCTCGCGAGGTGGACATTGTGACATATAATACGGACACCATGTGGGAAAACTACAAAATCCACTCTCCAACATGTCCAGTGGTTAGACACTCACAGCCACCTTTACACAGGTTCTGACTGTCAAACACACACACACCTGCCATGTCTTGGAATAGAACCCTTACCTAACTAGTGGATTACACAACAGCATTACGCAGTTACAGCACACACTATGGAGATTACTGGGCTACAGCAATCCCAGAGGTGTATTTCTAGGTGGGTGACAACAGCAGGATTGCCAAAGGTGGTTATGTAAATTGTAAAGAGTGTGGATCCTCTAAAAAGCATTGTTCCTGTCTCAGGCAGACAGTGACACTCACAGTTAGCATGCATGGAGTCTATAGTGCACATCTTACTACAGGTATTCCACAGTACTAAAAACAAATGGGACAGTCACTTTGTGTACATATGTAGACAAGTCTACATCTGTACAACTGTCATAACTACATATATATATATATATATATATATATATATATATATATATATATATATATATATATATCTATGCACCTACGGGATGTGTACACACACACACACACACACACACACACACACACACATATATATATATATATATATATATATATATATATATATATATATATATATATATATATATATATATATGCATATAAACAGACACAGCCATAGCCATGTATATATATATATATATATATATATATATATATATACACACACACACACACACACACACACACACACACACACACACACGTCTGAATACCCTTTGTGACACAGAAGGGTGCAAAAGGAACTGACATGTACACAAAACAGAGGCATCTCTTGTATTATAACATTTAAATCATAAGCAGTTCACCAGAGAAAAGATGGTTGTTGTGTCTGTGGACTTTGGGGTGGGGAATGATGGCTAATGTAATCTACCTCAGGGATTGTGGAGTTAGGGTGGGGGAATGATGGGTATGGAGCTACACCCCAGCGACCACTTCTGTGTCACTGCTCGACAGTGGTACAGGAAAATAACATACCCAAATATAGTTGAGCTTGACTGTGTATTATTTACCATTCCTAACTATGTAATACATTGTAGACACCAGTCACCCCAGATGGCTACCATGGTGTGCTAAAAGACATTACACATGTGTATGCCTGGCTACAGGGTAGTCACACACACAAACATGCACACACTTGCCAGTATTGTGCATACACATCTTGCCTATGTAAAGGTAACTAGTACAGTGGTATGCAGTTGGGGTATGTGCCACAGAACACACACAATTACACTTACTCAGATTCCACTTCTGAGCTGGGTGACATCACAGGACCGATTACATGCAGTGGGGAGGGGGGAAGAGAGAGGTGTAGCAGTTGACAAGGGTAAAGGCCAGTGCAAAAGGAGGTATCTCTTTGGAATGCAGCAAAGCCTGCTGCCATGACAGGATGTAGACACAAATACACACACACACACACACACTCAGGCATTTGCTGTCACACACACAAACACACGCACACAGTTGCCAGTGGTGGGATCAGAACTCCTGCTTTTCTACAGATCACTATTACAGTACTATGCAGTTACAAGACGCACCACAGAGATTACACATTCCAAGGCAGTCAGACTGCCCTTCTAAGATTGAGGACAACAACAGGGAGATTGACAGTCATGAAGTACATAGCTGTAAACCTGTGTATTTAAAGTAGGTGTCCATTACAACCTGTATGCACAAACAAGACACAGCATCTGCAGATAGGCCTGTGAGGTATAGTTGTAGCACAAGAGGAACCTGAACTGGAGTATGGCCATCTGTGGAATGGACAACTACTATCACTATACAGGGTTACAGTGGGCATGCTCATACACTTAGTAGCACAGGGCCATTTGGGATGCACTATGACTACAGCTACACAAGGTTATACTGGGAATGCTCATACACTTAGTAACAAAGGGCTTGTTGGATGCACTGACTCAAATTACACAAGGTAGCAGTGGGTACGCTCATACACTTAGTAGCACAGGGCTGTTTGGGATGCATTCCGATTCTAACCACTGAAGGCCACAGTGTGCATGCTCAAACACTTACATGTACAGAACACATTGTAATAGACTCCTATTGTAGACACACAGGTTTACAGCTAGGTACATCTTACCTGTCAGTATATATGCACATCATACTGGTTTACTGCCTGATCCCTGGATGTGGCCCATAAATTATATATCTGTGTCTGTGCTGTGTGATACACATGCATACATGTACATGAAGTACTGACATATATATGTTAAGTATACACATTCATGCATGTGTGGACGTGACAGACAATAGGTTACCTGGGTTGCACAGGCAGATGCTACCTACAGCATGTGTCACTCACCTTGCTGCCCTGAAAGGCATACATTGATAGCAGGTTGTGGACAGTGTCATTATATGTGGGACAGTGGTATGTGCAAGCATAATGTGTGAGCCACCCTGTGTAATGGTACTGAGATGCAGGTGTCAAGATGACCTCTCCTGGCTGTGTTATTAGTTGTCATTATTAGCAGGACTGCTACCTTAAGTATATCTCACATTGGTCATATACACATGTTCTGCTGCTGTCCGTCACCTTACATGAGGGATTTGCTACCAAGCACATTAATGCCACACGCAGTGATGTCATGGTATGAGTGGCACCTACTAGACCAAAACAATGAGCCAATGTCTTGCTGTTATTAATGAGGTTGTCATATAGCCGCATTCCAAGGCAAATGTCCTACACCCAGAAGTAACTCCCTGATACCTACATGGCAATTGCATTGGATGCTTATGCTAACCAGTGCTAGATGTGTGACTTTAGTAATCCATTTGCACAATGTAGAACCTACAATGGGGAATACTGACATCTGTGCAGTGAGGAACACCTGGCTGAAGGCTCTGTAGTGCACAACTGCACTACCACCATATACCTCAGATCCAGACATGTGGGCCATAACAGTGGTGTGGACCATTCCAGGTGGTGGTGTACACATATTCATAAAGGCTACTCACATGTAAAGACCACTACTCCAACATAACACATCACAGATGAGTCAGGTACAGGTGACAATGGCAAATGCTGCATTCTAGGCTGTATCCTTATATACATCCACCAGCTTGTCCCCAGACTACCAACACACATTCATATGTGGTATGACATAGTATGGTGGACCACCAGATAACCCTGATTGGTGGACTGTTCCTAGGCCTACATCAACTGTGCAAAATACACATGTACAGACACAGCTGCATAATGTGTTATGTAATGCAATAATACCACTGTTTGTAACCAGCTCAGTTGTACACATACCAGGGTCCCTCAGATGTTGTCAGCATTAACACGGTTGACTGTTGCTGTACACCAGTAAACAACACCCTCATGGTTCGATATGACCTAACTGTACCTGCCCTGGATATGTACATCCCACACTCATACAACATAAATAACATCACCATAGCTTTCGTTATCCTTTCTACATACAGGTGGCTACAGTCATTACACACGTGCACATGGCAGATAGCATGCTAACAGTACATAATATTTGATATCTGTGTTAACAGAGGTAATATTCCCTCTCTACTGGTCACCCATGACACCTATCATATCATACAACACCCCATGTGGCATGGATGTCTTTAGACATGTCCACCTAATGCAATGCCTAAAAACATACCTAAATAACAGGACCATAGGACCTACACAAGGCATGTATTGACAGACTCAGGGAAATCCAGCTCTGCTCTGTATGTTCCTGAGTAGTCACAGGTGATATGTTCATGACATGTACAGCCATATGTGGCCACAGCTCCTACATATACCCATGTCAACAATTGCAAGCCATGCATGCTGTGTGCTGTCTGGACATTAGCCTTAGTACCACAATAGCCAGTACATGCTGGGGTGAGATGTTTACAAGCCACAGACCTTGCACATGCTTGAATGTGTGTACTGCCCAGCTCTAACAGAGCACATTGCTGGCACTTTTCCAGTAAACATGAGGTATGTGTGGCAAATATGATGTGCTCACTGTTGACCATTACAGTTCCCTGGCTTCACCATGGCACTGTCAAGTAACAGTTTGTAGGAGCATGAGATGGAATAATGCTGTGTGTGTCTTGCTGATATGTGCTGTTGTAATATATGTACACTTGGCTACTCGGTGAAGGTGGTGATGTCCTACCAGTACATGAATGCAGCATCCATTATGGTGTAATGCCCGGCTATGTTTCACACATGGCGTGGGGAAGGTGTGGAATATATCCTCTTGACCTGCTAGTGCACTTACTGATGTAGACCGCATAAGTGTACATGTATTGATGTTTGTGTAGATTCCATGTGTGTGCAGTGTCTGATGTCTGAAGGTGACTGTTGTCTTAGTACATCATGCTGTTGCAATACAGCCTCAACATTGCCAACTGTATATGGTGATATGCTCTAAGTACAGTAAGCCATACATGAGGTATGGACAGATGTTTGGACATGACTACTAAGTGGTGGGGCTTCTTTGCAGATGAATGATTACTGAGGACAGCTCACTGGTGTGTTACAACCAGTCCTACAATAACCTGTGTAACTGCTAAGGTCAGGTTTTGTTAATTGAAATGGAAGACAGACAATGTAGAATGCTGTAAGGGTGACACCGAAGGCAAACCACATGACACCTGTAACAGTAATACCTCCCCTGTGCATATATTGTGCATAAATCAGCACAGTTGGCAAAGGAAAGAGTCATTAAGTTTTGTACTGGATGCGATAGTGCTGTACTTCTGTAGTACCTATCATGAGATAGGCAGGTGTTTGATTCACAGTACTGGCACATGTGGGTGTGTGTCCATATATGTCACGTATGGTTGGGAATACATCCCACATGTTATCACTCTCCTGAACACTGTTGTTGACACCAGGACAGAGTGAAGTGTAGAAAGAAAGGCATAGCCAGGTGGTTAAACCTCACACATGTAAAGTGACTGTATGTGTGTGACATAGGTGTATATCTTTGTGAATGCCACAGTGTGTGTGTGTGTGTGTGTGTGTGTGTGTGTGTGTGTGTGTGTGTGTGTGTGTGTGTGTGTGTGTGTGTGTGTGTGTGGCTGTCCATGTGTATGGCTGTCCGGTCCCTGGAGTGAGGCTGTATTTTACCATAGTGAAATGTTAATGCCCCTTCCCCATCCACTCAATGCAATCTAGCATCCTTGTTGATATCATCAATCGTAGACGGGCATTCTAACCACCTGTTAACATGTACACCCAGGGGTGTGACGTGTTGTTACATAGCCTACTGATGCACCCCCCTCCCCACATTACACTCACTGCACTGTAGTATCCCTGTCGATATCCTCGATCATAGGCCATTCCAACTACCTGTACATGTGTAATCTCTGTGGCACGTCTTGTAATTGCATAGTACTATAATGATGATATGCACATAGGCAGGGGCTCTCATCCGAACACTGGCAACTGTGTGTGTGTGTGTGTGTGTGTGTGTGTGTCAGAGTGTGTGTTACTGTGTCTGTGAATCCCTGAGTGTGAGGATGGGTCTGTGTTTGCATGCTGTCATGGCAGTGGGTATTACAGCTTCCCAATGAGCAGCCACTATTTCCACTGGCCTTTACCCTTGTCATCCGGCATACCACTCTTTTACCTCCTCCGCACTCCAGGTAACTAACTATACCTGTGATGTCACCCACTATGGATGTGACGGCTCTGAACACAGTAGCTTACTACACAGCTATCATTCTCTTGGATCATTAGAACAGTAAACATAATTGAAACATGGGGGAATATAATTGTGATGTGGAAGCTACAAAGTGCATGCAGGTATTGTCATACTGACCTGTGGGTAGTCAACATGTACATATGGGACACTAACCACAAACACCGACATCCCCGGCACATGCAACTACACCTGAAAGAGGAAGGCAGAACGTCAAGATCAACATGTTGTTAGTGTTGTTACACATGATACATACTGTCAAACGTACAAAATGCATTCTAAAACTGTAATACATGATATGTCTGCTGCCTGTCAACACTACTCAATAATATTAATCTACAATTGTCTACCTAGTATGTTCACCCTGTGCATCAGACCATATGAGCATGACCCTATACCGATGGTGTGGATGACAGGGATGTGGCACAGGCATCATCATATGCACAGGGTGATAATGTTTGCCAGAGGCCTAGGCTGCGCCATTGGATGACATCATGTGTGTGTGTTAGGGCCTGTGATATCATTGGGCGTGTGTGGATGTTATGCGTGTGTGTATGTTGAGGTGCCCTACATTTGTTTCCAGTGTGTGTGTATGCATGCACACAGGTCTGGCATGTGGTTGGCCTACACAGGGGTATTATTGACAGCTGCAGACTGTACAAGGCAGGTGTCACAGTTCATGGTGTCCAGCTACGGCCACGTAACCTGCACCTGCTAGGGGTTGCATGGGCACTACCAGGCAGAGGTCCAGACTGGGTACTGTATGATGACACACATCCACTGGAACCGTGTCTCTGTTGGGACCATCCAGGATCATGTGCATGTGGCTTGCTGTGTCCTGGTGTGAACTGCACAGCACCAGCTTCAATGCTGCTGCTACCACCACTATAGCAGTGGGCATGTGCAGTAGCATGTTCACGTAGACCTTCAACAGGTGATGTAGCTGACCTACGTCAACGTGCCCTAGGCCTCACTCCGACCAGATGTTCCAGCACAGACATTCCACGATCGAGGATTAACATGCCTTGGTCAAGGACTCCCACCATGTCACCCAATCGTCTATCCATAACATCTGCAAGATGATGGTGAGCATTTGCAAGTGCCTGGATTTTGTCAGATAATTAACGGACAGCAGCCCTCTGAAGGCTCAGACCTTCTCTGTTGTGCCACTTAGCATGTGCCTGTGCCTCCATTACAGCCCAAAACATGCGTCTGGTGACTCCAGCTGATGTGCTTTGTCTCGCAGGGGCATGTTGACCAGTGGTCCTCCTACGGGCAGCACTGGGTACATGCCTGTGTGGGACACCACCAGTCTGTTGACTGGGCTCATGGTGTGCAGGCACACCTTCCATAGTCTCCACACTTCCCTGTTCCATGCTACCACCTGACAACTGTCCTTCCTCTATGGCCACTGGTGATGGGGTATGTGCAGGCAGAGGAACTGTGTGCGAGGATGAGGGGGAGACAGGTGGAATGGCAACCAATGGCACAGATTCAGCCCCTGACAACCCTGCCTGTGCCTCAATCATACTATCATCATCACTGCTAGAGTCTGTGGGTACACTAACATCAGGTGCACCGCAAGAGGGCAATGCACCTACATCAATACCTGTGAGGGGAAGACAAGAACTGTACATTACAAGTTATACCAGACAGACACAGACACAGACAGACACAGACAGACACACAGACAGACAGACACAGACAGACAGACACAGACACAGACAGACACAGACACACACAGACAGACAGACACAGACAGAGACAGACACACACAGAGACAGACACACACATAGACACACACAGATACACAGACATACACGTTACATGCAGGTGATATGGTAGATGCCATTCAGCTTAGACAATTATAATTTCAGCTTTGACAATTATAATGGTAGTTATCATACATCCCTGAGTTGCACACAACAGCATGCATGTGTTATAGCAGTCGGCATGCACCTTACACAATTATAGTGGTGGTTAGCATACATACCTGTATTGCACCATTTGTGTTAGTAGCCTATGCCCCATACCTGTAACACAATGCATGCACTTTGCACCTTTGCACCGCACTGCCATGGTGTGTGCAATATACACCACAGGTTAACAGACCATCACTGACCTTTGTACATCTGCCACTGAAGCTTTGTGTTGGCCACTGCCCCTATGTGTGAGGACATGAGCAGTAGGGTATGTCGACTGCATACTATGTTTGCCTGAGCCCTAGCTTGCATATCTCCCCCAAAGCACTGCATGTCTGTTCAACATTATTCCGCCCACCCCTGATCTGAGTCTAGAAATTGTGTATATGGCTGTACACACATGTTTGACATGGCTGTCCCTAATTTGGAATGGTGCCACAGACCAGCACAGGTTTACAGTGCTGTGTGGTGTATGACCTTGTCAATCACATGTAGTATGACATATCTTCTGCTGACTTGTTGAGTGACATGCATACATGTGTAACACAATGGTGTCCTTTCCAATCTACAGTATGGTAATGGTGTCCCAATGCAGGGTCGTGTTATACTAACATGGGCCTTCAGCTGATGCAGTGTTGTCTGTCCACCCTACAAATATGCAGGGACATACTGCACATTGAGCTGATGTGCATAGCCATTGCAGGGCATCATGTGGCTTTACAATTGCTATATAATGTGAGCTACTGTAACAGTTCATAACCATGACTATGTTCACATACAATACATATCTAATGTGGAATGTGACCCATGTCACTGAGGTGTATACACACTAAACCCTAATGTGGAATGTGTGACACAGGTCACAGAAGGCTATACGGATGACACCCCTGCACATCTGCAACCATATTACTGATGCCTGGCAACTATACCCACACATGGCTAACTTAGCAGTACTCTATGTCCCACATGCCATCTGTGTACCTCACACACATGAGAAGCAGGCATGACAGTGATGCCTAACACCAGCAAGGTGAATGTACTGTATCTGTGGCTTGATGTGGTTGTATGTGTATGTTGTGCAACACATGTATGTATTTGGATACTGTTTAGGTGAATGCATCCATGTAGTGACACACTCAAGATGATCCAGACATGTTATGTGGTGGTTTCACGTTATGCCTATACAAGCTGTGCACAGGCCTGTATGATGTTTAGTGTTTCACATCTGCAATATCACCATTATACAACGACCATAGTTGTATTGTTGAGCCAATGTACAACAGGGTGTATACACATGTACATCACTTCTACTGTGTGTGTTGCTTCATGTCTCTAGCCAGCCTCCATGGCCACGTGTACACATGTTCTGTCCAATGGTTGTGATGGCCATCTTATTGCACATGTCAGTGTTATCTCATATGACATACACCCATAGATGTCATATGCTCCACTGAGGACAGAGTTATGCAGACAAAGGGTGGCATATATGGGATGTGAGACATGTTTTGCAGGATAGCTGAGCAGTGTTGCAGTCAGCCCACTACATGTCATGGACACGACAGATAGCACATGACATTGTGTGACATTCATAGCAAGGGTATACTCCACAAGGGTGTATTCTGTGGGCCGGTCATACTCCAACTCCAACACATTTAGAGTGTGTGCACACATATGCTCTATGTACAGTACTGTTCATATTCCCAACCTGTGTAATGCTGATATGTAGTACCTGTCCCTACAGTGGAACATACCTCCAACATTGTATTCACTGTTGTCCACACATCTGGCAATGACAGTTTGGAAGGTTTAGTGAAGGTGTTTCATATAGTCCTCAATTGTTTCACATAGGTAAACACTGTGATGTATTGCAGGTCTGACCAGTGTCCATTAACAGGACCACCATACATTATGTGCACGTGTGTTATGGCATATAGCATGCAATTAATACATTCCGTGCATTATCAAGCCTGGTAAATAATAACAATCTCACCTGACACAGGCTGCTGTCGCTACAAAATGCCAGAGGTACCTAAACAGGAATGCCACAGCAGTAAGATCATTATCCACACCTGTGTGATAGCTACAGGGTGCAAAGTCCATGTTAGCACATAAGCTAGTACAATACACTATACTATGGAGTATGCACATCTGTGCATACATAGAGTAGCAGATTATAGTATGTGGCATGTGTGCATACATGCCTTGCATATGATGTTACATTACATATTGTACAGTAACTTATGTAACTATGTGAATTATAGTTGTGTTTTAAGTGCAGCAGTAACTTACCAGGCAACTCCAGGCTCGGTGGTTGAGAGACACCCACCTCCACAATACCAGCTAAAGCTTGTGGATGGAGGTCTGCAGGTGTCTTCAGGTTGGCCAGTAGCTTCTCGGTACATGTGAGTGGGGGCTGGATGAGTGCCCCCCCCACCTGTTGCACCTTGTTCCCTGGCGATTGCATTAGCACGCTGTTTTGCCCATCTTATGAGGTCAGTGCAGTGTCGGCGCACTTGCTGATAGGTGCAATGATGACTGCCAACATCATTTACCCTCCTGCAGAGTTCCTCCCACAGGGCATCCCACTGCTGTGCATCCAGTGGCACATGGCTGAAGAGCGTTGTGTGGTTATCGAGGAGGTATGGGACAAGGACCTCATCCTCCAAGCGGCTGTACGCTGGCAGTCTGCTACATAGCATACCTCGAAGACATAATGATGGAGACAAGTCATAATAACTCACAGAGAAGTACAGCAGTACAGCTGAACATACATGTGTATCACATTTATTAAGATTATAAATACATCTTTGCAATTCTACACAACACTAACACCACTGACATGTACAAGTCACACACATTTAACACTTGCTGGTGATGTGATGTTATCGCCATATATGTGTGTATCATGTGATGACATTGCTCATACACCATGTGGATGTTGTCTTGACGTGGGCATGTCTGTTTGCCTGTACTGGTGTCTTTCCCTATCAGCACATGCCTAGATGTGTTCACATTAATGCAATTGACCTTAATGCTGTGTATATGTCACATATATAGTCATACAAAGCTGTTAGGGACATGACCTGAGACCCTGCAGACTTGCAAGCATGCATGATGCAGTGTTGTCTGTCCACCCTACAAATATGCCCGGACATACTGCACATTGAGCTGATGTGCATAGCCATTGCAGGGCATCATGTGGCTTCACAATTGCTATATAATGTGAGCTACTGTAACAGTTCATAACCATGACTATGTTCACATACAATACATATCTAATGTGGAATGTGACCCATGTCACTGAGGTGTATACACACTAAACCCTAATGTGGAATGTGTGACACAGGTCACAGAAGGATATACGGATGACACCCCTGCACATCTGCAACCATATTACTGATGCCTGGCAACTATACCCACACATGGCTAACTTAGCAGTACTCTATGTCCCACATGCCATCTGTGTACCTCACACACATGAGAAGCAGGCATGACAGTGATGTCTAACACCAGCAAGGTGAATGTACTGCATCTGTGGCTTGATGTGGTTGTATGTGTATGTTGTGCAACACATGTATGTATTTGGATACTGTTTAGGTGAATGCTTCCATGTAGTGACACACTCAAGATGATCAAGACATGTTATGTGGTGGTTTCATGTTATGCCTATACAAGCTGTGCACAGGCCTGTATGATGTTTAGTGTTTCACATCTGCAATATCACCATTATACAATGGCCATAGTTGTATTGTTGAACCAATGTGCAACAGGGTGTATACACATGTACATCACTTCTACTGTGTGTGTTGCTTCATGTCTCTAGCCAGCCTCCATGGCCATGTGTACACATGTTCTGTCCAATGATTGTGATGGCCATCTTATTACACATGTCAGTGTTATCCCATATGACATACACCCATAGATGTCATATGCTCCACTGAGGACAGGGTTATGCAGACAAAGGGTGGCATGTATGGGATGTGAGACATGTTTTGCAGGCTAGCTGAGCAGTGTTGCAGTCAGCCTACTACATGCCATGGACATGACAGATAGCACATGACATTGTGTGACATTCATAGCAAGGGTATACTCCACAAGGGTGTATTCTGTGGGCCGGTCATACTCCAGCTCTAACACATTTAGAGTGTGTGCACACATATGCTCTCTGTACAGTACTGTTTATATTCCCAACATGTGTAATGCTGATATGCAGTACCTGTCCCTACAGTGGAACATACCTCCAACATTGTATTCACTGTTGTCCACACATCTGGCAATGACAGTTTGGAAGGTTTAGTGAAGGTGTTTCATATAGTCCTCAATTGTTTCACATAGGTAAACACTGTGATGTATTGCAGGTCTGACCAGTGTCCATTAACAGGACCACCATACATTATGTGCACGTGTGTTATGACAGATAGCATGCAATTAATATGTTCCGTGCATTATCAAGCCTGGTAAATAATAACAATCTCACCTGACACAGGCTGCTGTCACTGCAAAATGCCAGAGGTACCTAAACAGGAGTACCACAGCAGTAAGATCATTATCCACACCTGTGTGATAGCTACAGTGTGCAATGTTCATGTTAGCACATAAGCCAGTACAATACACTATACTATGGAGTATGCACATCTGTGCATACATAGAGTAGTGGATTATAGTATGTGGCATGTGTGCATACATGCCTTGCATATGACGTTACATTACATATTGTACAATAACTTATGTAACTATGTGAATTATAGTTGTGTTTTAAGTGCAGCAGTAACTTACCAGGCAACTCCAGTCTCGGTGGTTGAGAGACACTTACCTCCACAATACCAGCTAAAGCTTGTGGATGGACGTCTGCAGGTGTCCTCAGGTTGGCCAGTAGCTCCTTGGTACATGTGAGTGGGGGCTGGGTGAGTGGCCCCCCACCTGTTGCACCTTGTTCCCTAGCGACTGCATTAGCACGCTGTTTCGCCCATCTTATGAGGTCAGTGCAGTGTTGGTGCACCTGCTGATAGGTGCGATGGTGCCTGCCAACATCATTTACCCTCCTGCAGAGTTCCTCCCACATGGCATCCCCCTGCTGTGCATCCTGTGGCACATGGCTGAAGAGCATTGTGTGGTTGTCAAGGAGGTATGGGACGAGGACCTCATCCTCCAAGCGGCTGTATGCTGGCAATCTGCTACATTGCATACCTCGAAGACATAATGATGGAGACAAGTCACAATAACTCACAGAGAAGTACAGCAGTACAGCTGAACATACATGTGTATCACATTTATTAAGATTACAAATACATCTTTGCAATTCTACATAACACTAACGCCACTGACATGTACAAGTCGCACACATTTAACACTTACTGGTGATGTGATGTTATCGCCATATATGTGTGTGTGTCATGTAGTGACATTGCTCATACACCATGTGGATGCTGTCTTGACGTGGGCATGTCTGTTTGCCTGTACTGGTGTCTTTACCTATTAGCACATGCCTAGATGTGTTCACATTAATGCAATCGACCTTAATGCTGTGTATATGTTACATATATAGTCATACATAGCCATTAGGGACATGACCTGTGACTCTGCAGACTTGCAAGCATGCATGTGTTTTGCCATATACATCTACATGGCACTGTACAGCTGTGTAGCATCCTGCCATGTATTACCTGTGTTGCACATGTGTAACACATGGGACAATAGCTAGCCTGATAGTATTTTCAGGGTTGGGTATCAACTATAGCATGTATTGTCATAGTGATCTAGTAGGCTATATGCCCTGGGCCATTTATGAGCCTAGGCAGACAGGTTACCTAGCTGTAGGCAACAGACAGGTAAGTTTCAGTGGCCAGTTCAAGCAGTGCCACAGAACTGATCCACAGGGTTACTGATATATTTGACATGCGGTCATCACACCATGTCACAGAGATGGGCAAAGTGCAGCTTCACTGGACAGGGATGCATAGTATGGCAAGAGTATGTTAAGTATATGGGACAGAGATCTGTTAGGCATGTTGTGATCCTTGTACTAGAAAGGTGGATGTCCATGAAGTATGTGTTTATTTGGGATCAGGATATGTTAATTGTAGCATGCCCAATACCTCTGGGTTGGACATGGCTTTATTCAGAGTATGCTGCATGCTACATAGTGCAGCTAGCGATTGGGAAGGGCAGTATAGGCCATTTACACATGGCAATAACCCTTAAAGAAAATATGTGATCTATTATGGGTCACATGGGTGTTGAGTATGGTTGAGCAATTATCTCTATATTCCTGGATGGCACCCTGTCATGACTAGGGGTGCCACATATGACTACCTGTCTGGTGTGGTGAAGTAACTATCAAAGGAAAGTACTGTCCAGCTGCATCCCATACACACAGTTGCCATTATGTTGACCGCTGCCTAGGTGGTAGTTAATGGGTACAGGGTTTGTAACATAGGGGATGACAATGCAATACTTAGCTGTCAGATTGTGGCCACACATCACACACCACACATCTGATACACTAAGGCCCTTCTGTATGTTGAACACAGCACACAGTGAGTTGACTATCGCACCTAGTTCATAGTCATTTGCAAACATCAATAGGCTGATGCCTTCTGTGTTATTCTGTCTGGTATAGATAACAAAGAGGGGGAGTACCAGGAATGACCCCTGTATTACTGTGGCTGGCACTGGTTTGATTTGTGTGTATATTAGTCAGGCACCTTCTGTAGTGCTGGTACTGCCAGCAGTCCAGTTGCCAATCACTCCTGTGACATAGGAATATACACCTAATTTACTGAGTGTAGCTGGAACACAGTATGGGTGATGGTGTCCTACGACCTGGCAAGGTCATGATATGCAGTGTGAATCAACCCTACTGTCATCTACATCTGTACCGGGTACATCAAATACGTTGATCATGGTTCATGGCCGTACAGACAAAACTCAGCAGGGTAGTTGTGCACTATGTCCCATTATCAATGGTGTCTCCCCCTTTGTGGGGTGTGATAACTGTTGCTGTGCACCATTCAGTATGTGCACAGCCTGACATGGAGCTATGATTGAACATGATGTGTATGTGGACAGCTGACTGTTCTTTCATTTGTGTAGGATACACCCTGGGATGTTGACAGGTCCCATGAAAGCTGTATGCATGGCTTTAGAGAGTGCAGCTTGTACCTGCATAGTCATTAGTACAGGGGCCCTGTAGTGTACATGGATATATTACTATGTGTACCTGTTGGGAGGGATGTGGGAGTGGGTTTAGGTTCTCCAAGACCCCATCTAGATGAATGGGTGCTATTTCTGCAGGTGCAGTACTTCCCATGCCATAGTGCTGTGCAGCACGGCAGGTCTTGTCATTGCCATTATGATTAACGACACAGCTATGGAATGCTCTCTGCTTGGCCTCATAATATGTGGCTGATTAGTTTCACAATAGTTTTGTGTGGTTATGTATGGTGTATCTGGATCTTACTGAGGCTAACCAGGGATCACTTACACTCATGTGTGTTCACTCTTGCAACAGTTACTACCTTCTGTGGTACAGTTTAAAGCATGGTACCATCAGTTTGCCTTCTTGTTTGTGTTGGGTTGACTCCTGGTTCTGTTTCAATGGCACAATCACTGCACATAGGTGACTGCTTAAAGTTCATTTGTGTACGATTCAGCATTTGCACATGCATTGTCCATCTGCATGGGTGCCATGACAGTCACCACTCTGCTCTTAGGAAACATAACATTGGCATTGGAGACTAACTATGTGTAGCATACTGTTAGCCCTGTTTGTGTGACTACTGTGATCCGGGTCAGTGGGGTTGATGGAATCCAACATGCATTGAGCGCAGGTGTCAGTACATGAGAAGTCTTCCCATTTCATAATGGAATAGTTGAGAGTAGCCATTATTATGGTTCTGTCTCAGACCTAATCTTCCCCATTACAGCACATTATGACAGTTGGGAAGTCAGCGGCCTGGTAGGTGATCTGTCTCAATGTGCATTTTGAATTCCTCTTTGGCACAAAGGTAGTTGCTCAGCATAATGCATCTGAAGTTATGCAAGTGCAACTAGCGTGAGGGTGTACATATCCTTCAGGAATATGGAAACACCTGCAGCCCGTGTGTTCCAATAAAGGATAATGGGCAAGAGGTGAGGTATGTGTTATAACATGGTCATGCAGGTATGTTCTCCCGAGCGTTGAAACATGTCTCAGCCTCTGCACAGATATGTTCTCAATGTTAGGGATTGACATATGTGTGTCCATATAGTGTTTCTGACATGTATCATTGTGTAGCGAGACCCACAGTTTATTGCTTGGCTGTCCCTGTAACAGCAGTGGACCTTCACTTGAACTGTGCATGATGAAGGCACTATACAGGAAGCATGAGCCCTAGGCAATATCCAGATTCCCAGGGGTGACAGGTGCAGGCCCTGTCTGGCAAAGCATCATGGTCTGTCAACCATGTTATCCCAGGATGACAGATACTGGATACCCTTTGACTTGTACCACTACACTAGACAATTGAGGAATACAATCCTTTTGTCGCTGTACTGCAGTATCATTTTGGCCAATGGCAGAATGTTACCCAGGCCTTGGGACATACCTGCATGGGCTACAAGACCTGACAGTTCCTACATGTGTTTCCATGCAGTCCAGGCTACTGCATCACAGGTTCTGCACAACAATATGGAATATGCCAGAGCCACGTATATAGTTCAAAAGGTGGTCTGAGTGTATGGGTATGTGGCTAATCATGGAGAACAGGCAGCTGACAGTATGTATGCCCTCATATAGGTTGGTGTGTAACATAGTGCTAGAGTTTGCATTCACAAATGAGTACTGTTGGGCATGTTTCCGGTCACATGTTCTGAGGTGTGGTACAGTTATGCAAACTATGCCATACAGTTTGTGTATTTCAGTGTCTGTCTCTTCCTGCTTGGGGGAGTCACTTGTTTGGCCAGATACTTATATGCGTCTGTGAATGTGTGTGATTTCTGGTAGTTTGTGTGAGTGTCCTTACTGTGTTCTGGTAAGAGTATGTGTTGGTTGTGTTGATGAGCTGCATGTGTTAAACTACACCTCATGACTGTCCAGTCCAGTCATGGCTGTAGACTGGGCGGCCTTCCAGCTTACCCCTGTAGCTGCATCCCAAACAATGTGTGGGGCGTGGTGTTAGTTGGTTTTGGCAGTGTACATGGCATAGAGATTACATTCCCCCAGGATGGCCACATACACAAAGCTGACATTAGTAAACACCAGTAGCTGACTAGTGGACATGCCTGTATGAGCAGTCAGTAATACAAGTACCAAGTACTGTATTTCATTTACGTATTGCTTATGAAGATGTTTTAGACAGTGATGCTCACAAGTAATTATTTGTGTTATGGACGTGACAACACTGGCTATTATGGAAACATTGTAGCTACCTTTAGCAGCAATCCTCCTCTGAGGAGCACATCACATCCTGTTAGTTGATTACAGATGATGCAAGTGTCTACAGGTTTGTTTCCTTCTCTGGGTATATACTCACATATCCACCAGGACCATGAGCTCTGTTGGGCACAGACACCCACTCTCCAAACAGAGTCATGTATCAATAGACTCTGCTGCCACTATCAACATGATCAGGATATAATCAGATAGTGTGAGCCATCACATGAAGCAGCTATTACACATGGGCAGCTGTCTCCTACATCTTACACTCCTACTGCAGATGTTACCCTGGAGTTAAAGATGATATGCAACCTCTTTCATTACCAGTGCTGTGCACTACCTTACATACAGTATGTGCAATTGGCTGTTAGGTTGGCAATAAGAAGTTGGGCTACACAAACCTGGTAGCTCAACCATTGTGTCTGTACTCTCAATATCCACTATATGTAGGTGTGCACATAGCCATTTGGCCCAGCCCTGTAACAAGGGTCACTACACATTTGCATAACATGTAACATGCACAGCTGTTATTGCTAGCAAACAATACTAGAGAGGACCAGCCCTGTAACAAGGGTCACTATACATTTGCATAACATGTACACATGCACAGCTGTTATTGCTTGCAAACGACACTAGAGAGGTAGATATTACATGTGTTATGTGCATGGATAGTTACCTGGCTCTTCCAGTTATCTTTGCTATCATGCTGCTAAACTATCAGATGAATACAAATGATATGTATCCTGTCATTGAGTATTGTAATTGCCAATAGGCATAACTACTGTTTGCATAACATAACAGAACTGCTATGTAGAATAGAATACAGATCTGCCTAGAATACTGTACATTACACAGTTATTGGCACAATATCCCACAATGCACACCATATTTGCACAGTAAGCCCACCTTTAACATGTTCATCTTACTTATACACCCATACATATGTCGACTGTTACAATATATCGACATATACTATCCCCTGTTATAGCACATACTTGTTGGACCAATCCTGGCACTGACAGTGGCTGGAAGCAAATTGGTGGGTTCCAAGCACATATCATCCCTTGTGGTGTATGCGGAGTTTGCTGCGTGACCTACAGCAGTACACACATAGAATACTATAAGCATTACTACTGCTCAACAATACATCGCTAGAAGATAGCTATTTCTGCTATATGCATTGATTACACTGTAATTCTTGCAGTACAGGTACTACATACACAGACATACTACGTTATACATACCTTACATACCTTCTTAGTAATCGGAGGTGTTATTGACTAGTATAATACTCGTTTTCAGTTCGTTTCTCAGTGTTTTGTACTGTCCTACAAGTAGATACAGATGGTTTGAATGTGTGACAAGGCAACCTTTTATAGTTACAGATTAGTAACGTGCTATCCTGATGACCAGTTGGTGTTCCTAAGTAGCTAATTACATGCACATCAGCTGTGCTGCTACTGTCTTAGCCAATACCATGGCTACAGTGGAGTATAACTGAGTACTCCACTTGGGCGTTGTCCCTTTGCCTCACTTGTGAGGAAGACAGCATGGAAGTGTTGTTTGGAATCTATTGCAACAGCTGTATGGAGACGAACAGTAATATATTGTGTGTAATGTCTAGAGGATTTGGTCTAAATGTGAGTACTGCTGTTATATTTCAGAACATTGCTACTTGTGCAAGGTTTGTCTGTACCTAATATTTCTGCATATGTTTCAGTCTGGCCAGGTTGTCTGACCAGCTCAAGGCTGCATAGCTATGCATATAATGTTAGAGGGTTTACAGTGTGCTTACCAGACATATTTAGTTTGGTGTTACTGTGTATCATACTGTGCTGATAATCAGTACTCGGTAACACTTCCTGGTGTATGAACCTTTCAACCCTCTGAAACAGGATTAGTTCATACAAACCCTGTTACATCAGCAGCTGTTCAATTGCATAACGGCAACTATTTCACATAGGGCCATGTTAGTGTGTCTGTGTCCAGGTATGTTAAGGTTTCAGCAGATGTTGTACAGTAGTTGAATAATTAGTTATGGTATGAAAGTATGTATTGATGTAATTATTTTGGTTGTGGGGTAGATGGTGGGTGTACATAGCACATGCAGGTGTGTAGGAACCCCTTTTATACAACGTCAATATGTGTGTGGGTGTTCTTTACCTATGTGAACACCTATCCCTTAGTGGACTAATACTATGGTAATTGCAGACTGATTCATTAAGGCACTATTAAATGCTTCCTGTATAGCATGCAGTTGCTGTTAGTCCTTGAATCCTTTTGGCAATACATCGGAATGTAATAAAGTTTTGCAAAATGAAAGCTGTCTGTGTATTTCTGTCATGGTTAATTGCAGTCATTGCAGTTGTGTTGGTGACTGTGTCCATAGAACATATTTGTAATAGTGTATTGGCATATACTCTTCATATGTTATGTTCATATTGTTTGGGGGGGGGTGGAATGTGTGATTGCTATGGTCCATGTTATACTCAGATATGACCACTTCGGATGCTGTCTACAGACATGTATGTATGTGTGTGTGTGTGTGTGTGTGTGTGTGTATGTATATATATATATATATATATATATATATATATATATATATATATATATATGTGTGTGTGTGTGTGTGTGTGTGTGTGTGTATATATATATATATATATATATATATATATATATATATATATATATATATATATATATATATATATATATATATATATATTTATATATATATATATATATATATATATATATATATATATATATATATATATATATATATATATATATATATATATATATATATATATATATATATGGGTTCACTACATATGACTGAAAGTTCATATGACCGAAGCCCATTTGACTGAGACCAAATGACCGAAAGTTCATTTGACCGAAAACCCAGATGACCGAATACTCATTTGACCAAAAAACAGCACTGGCAGGTATATGCCCTGTTCCCCACAGTAGTGCGACCCTGGAGTGAGAATATAAAGTTATGGGGGGTGTGGGGGGCAAAGCCCCCCACATTGAAGGGTGTGGGGTGCATAGCCCCCCACATTTTGCAACCAGTTTTACTGATGTTATATGTTTTAATGTATTTTTAATGGGTACACATGTATATAATAGTGCATAAACTGCAATTATGTGGTGGGCTATGCCCCCTCATAAAGACCTGAGCTTGTGCAAAAATGGTAAAACAAACTATAGATAAGGAATGGAATAAATTTTTAGCATTTACTGACTTAGAGAAACTAAAGAATGAAAAGCTAAGAGTAGTTTATAAGAATTCAAGTAACTTTTATTGGAAAATGGTACAAACCAAGAAGTTCAGAGATGGCGAAAAAGGAAGGGAACGTTTAAATGTGGACATTGTCAACAGTCTGCATACATTAGCAATGCAGAAAGTGTGTATTTGGAAAGCAGGGGAATCACCCTGGAAGGCAAGGATTTTAATAACTGTGACTCCTTTGGGCTTGTATATTTAGTGAAATGTCAAACCTGTGAAGGTGAAATGAGCTTGAGCAGTGAAGGGCGGCATGAAAAGGAGGAAATGGGGCAGACCAGGACAATGATTGGTCAACTTACACAACTGATAGATCTGTTGGTGCCCCTCAGTCAATCGATGATGACAGTACCATCACAGATGCAAGGGCAGCTGAACCAGGAAGCTGCTGCTTGCAATGGAGTGAGAGGGCAGCAGAAAGAAAACAATGTCAATGTGATGCAGAACGGACAGGGTACGAGCAATATAAATGGAAATGAAAGCTCAGATGCAAGTTTTTCAAGCACACTGAGGCTTTTAAGGAATTCTAACCAGGCCTGTGAGTCCAATAACAACAATTCAACTGGTATAATGCCAGGGCAAGGTTCAGTGGCTGTTGGGAAATACACCTAAACGGTTAGGCCTAAAGGAATGGTTACAGGTCAGTTTTTCAATGAATTTTCGTGAAAAAGTAGTTAAACCTGCACCAATTACTGACTTACAAAACCAAACTTTATAGACTGCAAATATTGTTATACAAATACAAAAGTTTGGATATTGAAAATAGTTATTTAAATGAATGTATAAGTGAAGGAATAGTCCCGAAGGGGCTAAGGGTATTTAAATACCCTAACAATGTGATTGAGGGAAGTATATTTCACAAAGACCTTTTAGAAGTTTTTAACAGATGTGGGCTAGATATATTAAGATGTACGATTAAAGAAAATGTTACAATTAAAGCTGAACTGTTTAAAGAGATTGATATTTGAAATGAATGCATTAAAATTGCTTGATTTTTACAATTCCTGAAGAAAGACTGAAATATGACTCTGTTTTTATTGACACAAGTAATGATTGTGATAACTTAGTTAAGAGAAAAATAAAAAAGCTAGAAAGGGACCTTAATGAGTATAAAAATAAGGTAAGTTACGCAAACCCAAAGAAGAAGGGAAGGACATGGGGTAACAACAATATGGAAGGAACAACAGATGATGATAACCAGGATAATGCAGTAGTTAGTGAGTGGGTTATGGACTTAGATGATGTCTCCGAATACCCCCCCCCTGCATAGGTCCGAGAGACTAAGGAATAGGGAGGGTTATTAACAACAATATAAGTACACAAATTTTCGGGTGGGAGCAAGAAGGTGGAGGGGGAGGTACTAGGACAACTCAGTACCAACCTCCCTGTCTTGGAAAACAATTCCATTCTGCAAGACGAAATGAACCCCTATAGATATACTTTAAAAGATTTTAGTATATACAATTTCAGTCATATTTCCTTAACCAAAGAACATTTTAGTCTCTTATCAAAGGGAGCCAAGTTTGTTCCTAGTAGAAGGGGAGATTTAACTAAAACAATTATGGATGTTAAAACCTTTACTAGGAAAATTAACTTTGAGGTTATAGTTGATCAGAATAAAAATTATGAACCAAGAGATCTGGTAAAAAGAAGTACATACAATCCCCACTGCACCCCCAGATAAAAAATCTAGAGAATATACTCGAGAAATAAGAAAGAAGTATGGGAAAGTACACTATACAAGGAACTTAAGCCAGGCTGAAAGCAGCATCCTTGATGAATTAAGAGGGGATTCAGGCTTAAGAATTATGAAACTGGACAAAGGTGGGGGAATAGTATTGAGATGAACAGCTTTGACTATGAGGGGAAAATGAATGAACTCTTAGGAGACCCTAACAAATACTCCACAGTTTCAAAAAATGAAATAAATATTAGTTACAGAAGGATAGATACGGCCTTAGAAAGTTTATTTTTAGATGGATTGTTAGATAGGAAGACATATGAATATTTAAAAGTGGACAAACCTAAAATTCTTACTATTTTGCGATCCCCAAAATACATAAGAATGGAATGGATCCCCCTTTGAGGCGAATAGTTTCAGCTGAGGGTTCCAAAACTTTACCCCTAGCCAAATTTGTGGATGTTAAGCTTAAGAAACTGTGGCTTGAGAGAACCAGCATTTTGAGAGATTCTTGGGATCTTCTAAGGACATTGAATCATGATCTATACAATGAGAATTTATGTTTCCTAACAATTGATGCTGTAGATTTGTCCTCAAGCATTCCCCACAGTGATGAACTAAGATACCTGGAAGAACTAATTTTTGAGGATGAGACTTTAACCCACGATGAGTGTACTGTTGTGATGGAGCTTACAGATTTGGTTCTAAAGTTCAACTTCATTTACATCAAAGGTGAATTTTTTCACCAGAAGAGTAGCGATGGGCATCGCTTGTGCACCCACCTATGCCAATTTGGTCTTAGCCAAATGGGAAGAGAAGATGATAACCGAATCAATATACAGTAACAACTGGTCACTTTATAAAAGATTCCTGGATGACATATGTTTCCTATGGGAAGGGCCAAAAGAAGAGATAGAACATTTTATTGAATATATTAACAACAGTACTAATTTTCTTGAATTTACTTACAGAATAAATTATGAGAAGTTGGGGTACGTGGATATAGAAATATACAAAGAAAACTCACGTTTTAATTCTAGGGTGTATAGAAAGAGTACCTATTCTAAGACTTATTTGCACTTTGAAAGTGCTCACCCTTTGTCCAAGAAAAATATAGTTAAAGGACAATATATTAGGGCCTGCAGGATGACGTCCAGAGATGAAGACTTTGAAATGGAAAAAAGGTTACTAAGGAAAATGTTTAGGACAAGGAAATACCCGGATGATATGATAGAGAAAACTGAGACAGAAGTGACAGAAAGGAGACCAAATGACTTTAAAACAATATTAGGATTACCAGTATTTGATACGGTAGGCCCATTAAAAAAGGCAAATGACAATTTTGGCAGTGCACTCATCTTGGAGTGTAATGCTTGTGCAAAAATGGTAAAACAAACTATAGATAAGGAATGGAATACATTTTTAGCATTTACTGACTTAGAGAAACTAAAGAATGAAAAGCTAAGAGTAGTTTATAAGAATTCAAGTAACTTAAAACTTTTATTGGAAAATGGTACAAACCAAGAAGTTCAGAGACGGAGAAAAAGGAAGGGAACGTTTACATGTGGACATTGTCAACAGTCTGCATACATTAGCAATGCAGAAAGTGTGTATTTAGAAATCAGGGGAATCACCCTGGAAGACAAGGATTTTAATAACTGTGACTCCTTTGTGCTTGTATATTTAATGAAATGTCAAACCTGTGAAGCATTCTATATAGGGAAGTCAGAACGCAAGCTCAGGGGAAGGGTATATGAACATATGCATGGCCTAGAAACAAACAGACTAATGCATTGTACAAACACAAACAAAGCTGGGAAAATGCATACTATACATTTTTTGTGATAGAAAGGGTGAAAAAGAGTGGCAGAGGGGGATTATGGGAGGAATGTTTGGAGTACAGAGAATTATGGTGGCAGATAAGTTTGGAGGCCAATAAGCCACCGGGTCTCAATGAACATATCTCCATAGCCCCATTATTAAAATTGAGAGCAGCAAAACTGTGATATGCATTTGCACTTTATGTGAATTTTATCATGTTTTTGCCCATGTTTTCCAATAGTTACAGTTGGTCTTTAAGCTTTTTTGTATTTATATTTTATTAAAAAGTTGGGTTTGTAATATGTTATGAACACAAGTGCTACACTCATTTATCAAAGATATTGAACTTATTTTTTCCTTATATTTTCCTGTTTTTAACATTCTTTTAACTGAGTGAGGCTATACAATTTGTCTTTGGCTTTAAATGTCTTTGGCTTATAATACCTGTAATTTCACAATGTATCCACTAGATGTAGTATCAAGTTAATTTAAAGCAAATATTCAAGTTGGTAATTTTAACCAGTGAGTCCTGCTAAATGTGTTTCTAATAGTATTTTAACTTTATAATTTATTCTTTGTAGTCAAGTATTTTAAGGATTTTATTTAAAACATTTTTTTCATACATATTTATTCATCAAACATTGTAACATTAAATGTGTTTTAATTGTGGCAACACAGAGAGATGCATCAAGAAAAGTTTTTGGTTTTAAACTAAATTAACCTTTCAATTAATTCATTAACCTAATCAATGTAATTAAGTGAATGGTATAAAAGCACTAGTAGTTTGAACAGCCCACATCTGAGGAAGTGATTTTTAAAACAAAAAAATATGGTGGAGCATTAATGTCCTGCGTTTCTGTGGTATAAAGTGAACTGAAGTGTGCTGAGCTGTCCGTGGGTTTTTTCACAATTTTCTAAGCTTGCCCTGCTCAGGGCTTCATTGTTTTGCCTGAAAAGCTGCTTCATTTTGTGGATTACAAGTTTTATTTGGAATCTGCTGTGAATTTTGTTTTGTTGTTACAAATCCTGTTACTTTATCAACATTATTACTGGATAACAGCAGTTTTTATAATAGTCTCCCAATAATGTCTTTGTACCTGCTCTAGCCAGATAGCACAGAAGCAGGGCATTCAGGTTTTCCACTAGCACCTCAGAAAATGGACTTGAACTGCCAGTAGGGATGGTCAGAGGGGCAGGATGAATTTGATGGCCAGGTCTCCTATTCTAAGGCAGAAGGTGAAGGAAAATTATAATGCCTGAGTGACTTCTGATTGAGACCAGGAATCTTACAGAACATCTCACATTTAACTCAGATAGTGGTGACAACTTCCTGATGTCATTAAACTAGCTGCTTCCAGTGCTAAATAAGAGTCTGGCTGCCATGAGAATAATGGTTCTGAGGCCCCATGCCTGCAGCTCCTCACTGGACCCTCACTCCCCAGGCTTAGCCTTGAGTACAGTTGAGGATGGCTTCATTTGGAGTCAGGAGACCAACCTACTGAAAGGGCATACATTGCGTAATTCAGGGGTGGGTAAGTATGGAAGTCAGATAAAATATCCTGAGGCTGTGTACAGTCTGGTAGGGGTTGGGGGACTTCAAAAAATACTGTCTTTCTCTCTGATTAGTTTTAACTTCATTCCTCAGTCTTGTGGTAATAGACTGAGAGCTATGACCTCTACTCACAAAAGAGTCAAATGATATTTTAAACATGAGCTGTAGCTCATTTTAAGATAAAGTCTCACTCATTTGCAACTGTAAGAAGGGTGATTATGATCAGATCTGTAAGTATAATAAACCTGCCATGTGTTCAAGACATGGAGGTCAAGAAATTTAACTTGACTTCAGAGTGAATCAAAGCTCTAGAGATGACTCTTTAACATTCATGTTCAGAGTGCATAGCAACTGAGTTATGTTATATTCAGAAGGAACCAGTCATAATTCTTTGTAGTACATGAAGCTTTAGCTGTTATTGTATACTACTAGTCACAAAAAGTAAAGAAGCAAAAGGTGATTCGCAGTTTTGGAAAATGCACAACATGTTGCACTATCTGACAGACAGCAGTTAAAATAAATGTTTTCCTTTGATGAATAACTGGCTTTAAAAGTTGTTAAATGCTTTACTCAGCCACACCTTTTCCGTGTGTGTGTGTGTGTGTGTGTGTGTGTGTGTGTGTGTGTGTGTGTGTGTGTGTGTGCGCACGCACGCGCGTGTGTGAGTGATGTTTTATTACAGCTTTTAAAGCTGTGAACATGCTTCAGATAGTTATGCAATAGTGCAAGAGTGGAACTTGACAATGTGACATCAGAAATATAAAATGCCCATTTGAAAGGCTGATATTGTTATGTTTGTTCATATAGACCGCTGCCTCTTAACATTGATATTAAAATTGTGAAATGTAAAATATAAATACTGAAAAACTTGAATGTTTAAGCATTTTGTTCTCTTATTCACCTGTTGTAAAATATTTAAGTCTATTTTGATACTTCAGTGGCAAAACTGAAAATGGTGAAATGGGAGTATGGTTTGTCTTTTACATATCATTGTAAGTATAAAATGTTATGTAGTCTAGTGCCTTCAGTCTAGGGTCATGGCTGAAAAGGCCTCTTAAACCTGCTTACCCAACTGGTACCCAAATAAATAAATAAAGTCATATTTGCACTGGCTATATTCTCAAATGGGTCATTTTGTTACTGACTCATTAAAAAAATGAAAAATAAAAGTGTCAGCAGTTACAAATGAGCAAACAGTGCTGCTATGTGCACTTTCCCTATAGCTAAAGAGGCAAATATAAATACTGAAAAACTTGAATGTTTAAGCATTTTGTTCTCTTATTCACCTGTTGTAAAATATTTAAGTCTATTTTGATACTTCAGTGGCAAAACTGAAAATGGTGAAATGGGAGTATGGTTTGTCTTTTACATATCATTGCAAGTATAAAATGTTATGTAGTCTAGTGCCTTCAGTCTAGGGTCATGGCTGAAAAGGCCTCTTAAACCTGCTTACCCAACTGGTACCCAAATAAATAAATAAAGTCATATTTGCACTGGCTATATTCTCAAATGGGTCATTTTGTTACTGACTCATTAAAAAAATGAAAAATAAAAGTGTCAGCAGTTACAAATGAGCAAACAGTGCTGCTATGTGCACTTTCCCTATAGCTAAAGAGGCATTGTACCAGGAATACCTGTCAAAACCAGCAAGACATTAAAACTCTATTTTTATGAAGAAATGCTAAAATACCCATGTACAATAATTTAGACATCTACAGTACCAGCCAAATTACCTGTTTTCTGTTGCCAGTCATCATACATATTTATATTCCTTAAATGGATATACGTAGCACTAAGAATTAATCTTTACAATCTCTAGTCTTTTTTTTTCTGGCTGTGTTCTTTTAGATCTAGCAGAAAATATGCCATATTTTATTTATCTCCTAAATTATGTCCCAAAATAAGATCACTGCATTCTGGGCAAAACACTTAATGAAACTGTAGATTAAATATATCTAAAATCAATGATAACACTGCCAAAAGTACACAAGTTAAAAAAAAAGTATTAAAAAAAACCCAAAAACATAGTCAATGCTTTTGTCCAATGCAAGACTTCATCAGACTGTAGCACAGTCACAAGCAATGAGCATTTATACCATCACAGGTAACATTACACATCAATTGATCAATCTTGTTGTGCTGTAAGGCTCTCTTTCTTTAAAAAAGAACAAAATACAGATTTCCATCCCATTAAAGATTGGGTCTTAGCAGGTATATTTAACCTAACATATATATTCTTTCCATGAAATTGGTCTTTCAGAGCATTCTTTTGAAAAGTAGAATCAACAGCATCAAACACAGCAAATGTAGTATTTTTACAAAGTACTATAATCTTAAATAAGATACTGGCATGATCTTTTTCCCTACCTGCGTACACATGTGCAACAAATATTCATTTCTGCAATTTTCTAGATGTTCAACCTATATAGAATGTTGAATGAGCTATGCAGTAGACCCATATATAACATTTCTTATTATGAATGACTATATTCTTGGGATGTGATGATATTTATTTCTGAGTTGTACTGATGACGTTCCGGTCATCAAATAACTATAGCAACAAATAGCATGACCCATTCGCCTCTCTCAATGGAATGATGTGCTTTGCATGCACTCAAGGACACACTGGGAGGTGCTAACTTCCTGTTAGAGACCAGGAAACTAACAGTTCATGCTTCAGGGGTGAAGCAGGAATGTATAAATGGAAAGCTGTTTGCAAACGTAAGAAAGTCTCTTGCAAAAGTAAGGGAACAGCCGTTGCAGTCATCTCAATGAATGTCCTTCCACTATGCTTTACTGTGTACATGTTGTTAGGACTGGGGAAAAACAAAAAAAGTAGAAAACTCTGAACTGCCCCTGCTAGCTGCGTGAATAATGCCCCCCCAGTTGACTTTTCCTCTTGTGATGGGGAATGAGGGGCTAACTGATTGTTGAGAGGGTCTGATGATCAACACACTAAGTAATAAAGATGATAAAAAAATAAAATTAAATATAAAAATAAAAAACAAAAAGTGCTGTGATCATGGTGAAGCAACATACATGTTGCTTTTCATATAAAAGTCAAATATCTTGCTTTCACACGCAATATCAGATACCCTGTTACACTGATGAAACTGTCTTTGCCTCAACCAAGCTGAAAACTCCTTATTTACAGTTAATGACCTGTGGGTAACAATTGGGAAACATGTTGTTAGTGAGTGAGATCATTTTGGGAATGTTTCTTCTACTTTCTAATGTCTAGACACACCTAAACTGATGAATATATAAGGTCTTAATATTCATGAAGCAATGAATTGCTATTGCCTTTACTGTTAACAAATCTCACTGACCTTTTCTTCTTTTGCTAGCCTGCCACAGCAAATCTCCAATATTCTAAGCTAATATCTTCATATGCACATCATGTAGGTCATCCCTGTTTATTTGCCCAACTTTTCATACACTTCTCTTAAATACTACAAAGACCTACAGAGTAACATGGCTATGTGCCACTCGGAATTCTCTCCTTCATTTCCAGTGTGAGTAGCCAGGCAAATCTTCATTGTGTAGAATTTGGAGTAGCAACTGTCTGTAGCTAACTTTCCTAAACTGAATCTACACCAGTGATTTTAACTTAGAGCAGGGTCCATAAATATTCAAGTCATGGGTCTAATGATTTCTGTTCAGAGCTTAAAAAATCTAGTACTGGACTTATGTCCTTCAGTTGACACCTGTTGTTGTTACTATAAGGATCAAATTTTAGATTTGATCTGTCAATGGAATGGTTAAATTCATAAGTAGAAAATAGCACATACATTCACTGACTTGTTATACCAAAAGTTTAAAAAATAAGCACTACATCTGCAAAGGAGGAACACCCCACTAGTAGGATTTTCCTTTTTACATAAATGCTATAACATTTTTTGTACTTCAAAGAAACATAAACATTTAAGAATAATGATACAAGGAGCTGTGATGCCCATGCACTGGCCCAGTAATCAAGAAGCCTCAATCCTCACTACTAGCACCAGTGAGAGGCGTCCACATTGGGAGGATAACAAGTACACACACGGTAAAGTACAATTTCCCTTAAGAGCACACAGAGATCACAGTCAGTCTGGGACTGGTTCCTCCCTTTCCCTCCAGATCCCCAATAAGACTTCCCACTGGCACAGCTATAGGGTTGAGATCTCAGCCTAGTGGTCAAGCCAAAACCTCCAGCAACCTCTCTGTTCAACCAGTGCTTTGTGTCCCTGACCAAGTAGCTGACACACACATACTTTGAAATTTGATTTATATACAAACATACAGACAGTCCTGGGGAAGGCTAGCACAGGTTCTCTGGCTATGCCCCCTTTCTGCCCAGACTATAAGGTAGTACTGACTGCCACCAACCACTACTGTCAGCTAATATAAAGGCCCTTACCAAAGCATGTCCAATTCGAATGTGCAATATTACTGCTATCCAAATCGTAAGTGTGACCAGAACTTTTAAGGTTATTGGAGTGGCTTATACAGTATCACCAAATACATGCAAGTACTCTAGAGCTTAAATTGTCTCTACAGAAAATGGCCACAGTTAAAAGGTTTAAAAATATTTAAAAAAAATAATAAAAACACAAGACAATACTTATTACTTCAACACAATGACATTACAGAGTTTAGAAATCACAGGAAATACTTTAAAACAATATTGTAGGACAGTCTGACATAAATATAGAAAATGGCTAGTCTAATCTTACTATTTCTATATATATCTAAGATAAATCACTGTTCTAAATACTACTTAGGTTCATAGGTTCATAGGTTCATACTAGGCTATCTGCCCGAGGGCATTTACAAGCCTAGCCCATAGTTTTGTGGCTTATGCCACCCCTTTAGTATGGGGAACTATACCCATTATTTTGCTGTGCCTCTGTCGAGCAGTGACACTGAGGTAATCCCTGGGGTATATCTGCGATCTCCCATCCATTGATCAAGATTTCTCTTGAACAAGGCCAGCGAGGTGCTCTGCCTCACATATACCGGGATTTTGTTCCACAGCATAGGGAGTCTTTGGGTGATGAATCTATCCCTCCAGCACGTCCTATTTATAGCCGTGTCGAGGTTTAAGTCTCCCGTCCTTGTGGCTCTGACGGATCTAGATTTTTTGAGGTGAAGCATATTCATCAAATCTGGGTTTGACATGGCCTTGTATGTCAGGCAAAGGTCACCTCTGAGCAAGCGGTAAGCGACTGAATAGAGCTGGAGTTCTTTCAGTCGGGCAGCATAGGACAGATTTTTGAGACCCTTTATCCTTTTGGTAAGGAACTTTTGTGGCCTCTCCAGCTGCTGCAAGTGTCGGGTCAGATACATTCTGAATGGGGCATTGTACTCAATCATTGGTCTGATGAGTGATGAGTATAGGGAGACTATGACCTCCCTTGATCTGGATGTGAATCCCTTCATGATAAGGTGGGCAATGTAGAAGGTTTTCCTAACTACTTTAGCTACATGGGTGTCGAATGACAGGCTACTGTCAACCTGGGTCCCCAGGTCCCTGATAACTTCTTCTGTGCTCAGTGGATTGCCACCTATATGGTAGCTAGGGGTAACCTTGTTTTTCCCGAAGGGTATGACTATGCATTTTTTGGCATTTAACTTTAGGCCATGGCTCTGGCACCAGTTTTCCGTTTCTGTGAGACCCTTCTGAAGGATATCTGTGTCAGATGTGTTTTTGACTACGGCGCCCAGTTTGCAGTCATCTGCAAACTTTGTCAGCCATAACCCTCCTGTGTTTGCTTGTACTTCGGAAAAGTAGATGCCAAACAAGAGTGGGCCCAGGACTGAGCCCTGTGGGACACCACTTGTGACAGGCTTTGAGTCTGACATGGCGCCAGCAACTCTGACCCTATGGGTTCTGTCACTCAGCCAGTTTGCAACCCATCTTGTGATGTATGGGTTAACATTTAAGCTGATGAGTTTTTCAATGATACCCGAGTGGGGTATTGTATTGAAGGCCTTCGCCAGATCGAGGTAGGCTGTATGGACTGCCTTTCCCTCATCAATGGCTTTGGTGACTGTTTCAAAAAAGTCAACCAAGTTTAAAAGGCATGATCTGCCTTTGACAAAGCCAAACTGGGTTGGATCCAAGGTCTGCAAATTCCCTATGTCTTTATTTATGAGGTCCATTATGATCCTCTCCATGGCTTTGCAGATAAGGCTTGTCAAGCTAATGGGCCAGTAATTTCCAGGGTCAGTGGAGGCACCGCCTTTGTGAAGTGGGACCACAGTCGCAGTGCGCCACTCCCTGGGTACGTATCCAGAGATGAGACTATGATTAAACAGCTGTCCTAGCTGTGGGTTTAATTCCTCATTGAGTTCGTGGAGCACACAGCCGGGGACTCCATCAGGTCCCATGGATACTGTGTTTTTTGCTTTGGAGAGAGCAGTTCTCACTTGGGCGTTAGAGATGTTTGGGGGGCTGCAATCGTTTGGTATAGATATCTCTCCTTTTGGGGGGGAGGGGGGGGAGTTTGCACTGAACCTGTCAGCCAGTATGTTGGCAATGTCTGTAGGATCAGTAATCTTCACATCATTTTGAACTAGTTCTGAGCATATCTGGGAGTTTCCCCCCAGGTTTCTAACATAGCTAAAGAAGGCCTTATGATTGTCTTTTGAGTCTTTAGCTATTTTTTTCTCAAAATTTGCTTTGGGCGATTTTATGAGAGCTCTTAGTTTTTTACTTATAGTGATCAAAGGTGTCTTACCTTTTAAGGATTTTGCTCTATCTTGTAGTAGCTTCCTCCTTTTGTTGTAGAGTTTGTTTATGGCTGGGGTCCACCAGACTGGACGCTTGCCTTTGGTACAAAGAGTCTTTGTTTTGCTTAGGATTGCCTTATCCATGCAGTCCTGCAGGTGCTGGTAGAAGGCATTTGTAAGTGATTCAGCGGCTTGAGTACTGTTCTCCGCCGGCTCAGGGGCCTTAAAGGAGACCACACTAGTCTTTAGAAGTGTGAAGTCGGCTTTCGAGAAGTTCTTTACTGTGGTCTTTTTTATTTCAGGTGGGGGTGGGATGAGGACCTCCAGCGAGATTAGTTTGTGATCTGATCTCACCAGTGAGGGGTATACTTCCGGTGTCGAACATTGTGCTCCCATGTTCGTGATGATGAGATCAAGTATGTTTTCTCCTCTTGTGGGGATGGTGACTAGTTGTTCCATGGCATTTGAGGTTATGAATTCCAGGAACTTTTGGGCTAGGGTGTTTGGGCTTGAGTAGTGTTCCCAGTCTTTAGTAGGGTAATTGAAGTCACCTAGTATGATGGTGTTTGGAGATACATTTATCCCCTCCAGTGTTTTCAGGAAAGCCATGTGAGGTTCCTGAGTTTGTGAGGGTGGCCTGTAACATGCTACAATTTGCAGAGCAGTCTTGCCTATGGTTAATTGCACCTGGATGGTCTCCGATGCATCATGTGTTGCCACCACTCTTGAGGTGTGGGTGTTCTTGATGAATATGGATACCCCCCCCCTCCTTTCTTGGTATTGTCCGGATTTTGGGGCCGGAATGCATGATATGAGGTAAAACCTGATAGTGCTGGGGTGCTCTCAGGAGCCTTGAACCAGGTTTCTGTCACAGCACAGACATCAATGTTCTCCATACTGAGAAGGGCCTCGAGTGCTTGCATTTTGAGATTTAGACTTCTGGCATTGAGCAGCATTACCCTTAGTTTTTTTCCTTTTTTGTGTTCTAGGGTGGTAGGTTTAGAATTTGAGCCTTGCCTAAAAAAGGCACTATGGGGGTGGCAAGAGCCTTTGCCAATATCCGGAATCCCAGGGGTGACAGGTGCAAGCCGTCCCAGCATGACTTACAAAGCAAGTAAGTGCTGGTGAGTGGATGTTCTTACTAGATTGAAGACAAGCTACAAAATGATGTGCTTTCTTTCTGAGATAGCCCTTAAATTGATAATGCACCTTACTGCTTAGTCATTTCAGATTACATCATTCTTGACACCTCTGCTGAAGTTTCCCAGGTTCACAGAACTCAAAATTCAACATATCTTTGTAATCTTGCACCTGCCAGGAAAACATAGCAATAAAGGGCACTTTACATGTAAAATCTAGTAATTATCTCTGTCTTAACACAAAAGAAAGAATTTGCTAGCCCAGACATCCTGTCTCCGAGCTTGAGATCAAACACAGATGTAAACTTCTTTACTTAACAGTTTTCTTCCAGCAGGGTGCACTGTGGTACTGAAGCTCGGTACAACATATACTTTAATCCTAACATATACTTCTCTTTATATTTGTAAAACAATGACATAGAATTATCTACAAAATTCTATTTGGCTGGGCTGGCAGCCCCTCAGTTTTTCACATTTCTTCCCTCCCTGAAAACTCAAGCTAGTTTTTCAAGTCTACCTTGAAAAATGCTGCCTGAGAGGGTTGTTGAGTCCATCTGGGTATACCTTACCCCATTCGCTGTCTTGACAGCCCATCTGCATTGACATTGCTAATCCCATTGCAGTGCTGCATTGACATATCATATGCTTGCAACCCTAGGCTCCACCTGAGCAACTTGGCATTGTTATGGCTGGCTCGATGTAACCATGTTAGGGGAATTGTGATCTATAACTACAGTGAATTTCCTTCTATACAGATAAGGGTGACGTTTCTGCAGTGTCCACATTATGGATAGACATTCCTTTTCTACAGCTGCATAGCATTCCTCACTGGGTTGAAGCCTACGACTGAGATAAACCACTGGGTGCTTTTTGCCCTCTGAAGAAATCTGGCTAAGTACATCCCCCACCCCATGGTTCAAAGCATCCACCAGCACAACAAATGTTTTGCTGTAATCTGGAATGGCTAAAACGGGGGTCCTCCCATAGCTTCTTTAAGCTTCTGGAATGCCTGCTCACATGCTGTGGTCCACACTACCTTATCTGGCCTGTCAGGTCTATGAGGGGAGCAGCTATAGTACTCTAATTGGGGACAAACTTTCTGTAGTACTGTGCTGTCCCTAAGAATGCCCCCGCCTGCTTTTTGATAACAGGTGCAGGCCATGCCTGAATGGCTTCCACTTTGGCAGGTTCTGGCCTGATCTTACCACTCCCCACTGTATGTCCCAGATAGGAGACTTCTGCCATACCCACCTGAAATTTGCTTGGCTTAATGGTCAACCCTGCCATCTGTAGTCTACACAGCACCTCCCTGACATGCTAAAGGTGCTCTTGCCAGGAATGGCTGTAGATGGCAATATCATCTAGATACACAAGGGCAAAATCTCCTGCTCCTGCTAGGATATGACCTACCAGCCTCTGGAAAGTCACTGGGACATTTTTCATCCCAAAAGGCATCTTTGAGAACTCATACAAGCCAAAATGAGTCACAAAGGCTGACTTCTCTCTAGCACTAGG
Organism: Protopterus annectens; assembly: GCF_019279795.1. Taxonomy (NCBI): domain Eukaryota; kingdom Metazoa; phylum Chordata; order Ceratodontiformes; family Protopteridae; genus Protopterus; species Protopterus annectens. The sequence goes on from NC_056739.1 coordinate 266,278,389, forward strand.
AGTCTAGGGAACCTGCCAGTTACCCTTGGCAAGACCAATGGTGGTAGGATGCTTAGCCTCACCCAGCTGCTCTAGGGGCTTTATCTGTCCTAGGCATGGGGTAAGCATCTGACTCTGTGAGACCATTTAATTTCCTGTACTCCACACAGAGCCTGGTGCTGCCATCCTTCTTTGGTACCCAGGCCCAGGGACTGTTGGATTTCTGAATTACTGCTAGTTCCAACATTTCTTGTATCTCCTCCTTTATAGTTTGTTCAACTCTATCAGGCACCCTATAAGGGGCCTGCCTAATAGGCCTATTCAGTCCTGTATTCACCTGTTGCTACACCTAGGTGTGTGCACCCTGGTTTCCAGTGAACATGTCCCCAAACTCCTGTAACACTGTTCAGATTTCTTGAACCTAGGCAGGAGATAGCTGCTAGGACATTGTTACCCCTTCCACTGAGGTGTCAGTCCGAGCCTCACTGAAGAAATCAGTCAACAGATCTCCCTTAGACTTCTCCTGCAATCCACTGCAAATACTCAGCACAAGGTCTTCCCTATCAAGGTAAGGTTTCATCATGTTAACATGGTACAGTTTGTGCCCTTGCCTACTGCCTAGCAGTTCTACCATGTAGTTAACTTCACTGACCTTCCTTACCACCTTGTAGGGTCCCTCCCAAGCTCCTTGCAGCTTGCTGTGTCTGACAGGAATGAGAACCATTACCTACTGCCATACAGCATACTCTCTTGCTCGAGCATTCCTGTCATCCCAGACCTTTTTCTGCTCAGGAACTCATGGACTTGGCCCAGGAGAACCTGGGAGAAGCCCAAGTCCATGAGTTCCCTGAGCCTTGTCCTGCGGTTTAGGACAAATGCCACAACAGACTCCTTGTCAGATTCACACTCACCTTCCCACTCATCTCAAATTAAATCTAGAGGTTCTTTCACCCTATGCCCATACAGCAACCCAAAGGGTGAAAAACCCGCAGATTCCTGGGGAACCTCTCTCTAAGCAAACAACAGATGGGGCAAATATTTATCCCACTCCCTCTTAAACTGCTCTGCAAATGTCCATAGCATGGACTTGAGTGTAGAGTTTAAACTCTCAGCAAGACCATTAGTCTGAGGATGTTAGGGAGTGATCTTCAGGTGCTTCACCCCACAGTACTTCCACAGACAAGCCAGCAGGTCTGACATGGAATTGGCACCTCTGTCAGTCAGTATGTCTTTTGGGAAACCTACCCTGCTGAAATTCTCTAACAAAACATTTGCCACCAGTTCCGCCTCAATGGAGGACAAAGCCATTGCCTCAGGATATCTGATAGCATAATCTACTACTACTAGGATATATTTTTTTCCTGTGGAACTTGGAGTACTCAGAGGCCCCACAATATCCATAGATACCCTCTGAATTGGCTCCTCAATCACAGGCAAAGGCATAAAAGGAGCTTTTACCTTGTCTCCTGCCTTGTCTACCTTTTGGCAGTGCTCACAGGTCCTGCAGTACCCGGTTACATCTCTGGAAATCCCAGGCCCATAAAAGTTATGCATAATATGTATTTTTGTACGTTTTATGCCCCAATGACCTGCAAAGGGAATATCATGGACTATGGCTAGAAGCACCAGATGGTAGCCTCTAGGCACTACCAACTGCTGTATTCTCTCACATTCTAGCCCTCCCTCAGGGGTCCACTTTCTATACAGTAATCCTTTGTCCCAGTATACAGATTCCCCACTTCCCTTGAGAATCAGGTGCCTTACTAGCTACCTGCCTCAGGCCTTGTAATGTAGGGTCTGAGAGATGAGCCTGTTTCAGCTCTCTCTTTTTGTAACCCTTCCCAGCTCGCCTTCCACAGGAAGTCTGGCATCCTCTGACAATGGTGCCTCACTGTCAGCCTGAGTACTACTACTCACCTCTACCTTTACAGTCACTCTGTCCAAGGGAAAATCAGTAGCCAGAAGCAGCTGTGGCTCATCTTCAGTCTCACTGCTACAGGGTAGCTCCCTCCCTGAAGTAACCACCTCACCAGTCCTGGCTGCAAGTGTGTGTGGTTTGACTGGTGCTTGTAACTGCATTAACACTTAGTACTGCCTCATCAAAATCCTTCCCTTTCAGGACATCTGCAGGATGGTAGGTTGTCCCAAAACAACCTACTATTGGCACTTTGTCTTTCCCACTTACTGGCTCTCCCACCTTTTGTTCACCACCTTGTCTCCGTGGACATCTATATGCCAAATGGCCCCACAGGTTGCACTCAAAACATTTAACCCTAGGACCTGTATGTGTACCTGGAATAGTGGCTTCCCTGCTACTGGCAGATTCTGTTGGGGTTGTCTGGGCTACCCACCATTGGTTCCCTTAGACCAATGAGTAACACTGGGTGTCCCTTTCCTGTGCAGGGATGTCCTGCTTGCTAGGTATAGGTCTTCCTTCTTCCCCAACTCATCTGAAGTAGCACATTGTCTACCAGCTAACCAGATCCTCATGTCCTCAGGCAAAGTGCTATGGACGTGTTCCCTCACCAAAGGGTCTACCAGCCCTTCAAAAGTGGTGACCTGACATCCACTCACCCTCCTATGAAAATAAGTGCTTATTTCAGCAACATATTCACACACACTTTCATCTGACTTGTGTCTATGCTAACAAAATCTTTTCCTATAAGTTCTAGGTGTTAGCTTAAAAAATTCTAGCAAACAATTCTTTACAACGTTATAGTTTAAAAAATCATGATCAGATAACTTGGACAACACAGTTACAGTTTATCGTGGAGTAAGGGGGTCAGGAACCGTATCCTGAGCCTTTGGTCAACATCACACTGTTTACATACCCTCTCAGACATATGAATGAAATTATCAAAATTATCCCCCTCTGTAAACTGTGGAAGAAATTTACTGACCTTTTGTGCTTCTGGGATCCAGTTACTCCCTTTCCCACTACCTCCATGACTCTGGCAAAGAGTCAGCATCTCCTTATCTTGCTTCCTCTGCCTCTTCTTTTCCTCAGCTTCCAGGTGTAGCAGTTTCTTATTCTCCTCAGCCTTTAGACATCCCAGTTTTTCTTTTCTGCTTCTTTTTCCAATCGTTTGGCCTCCAACTCAAATCTCTTTAACTCCAGATGGATTTTTAAGTCCTCTGTAGAAAAGTTGAGCTGTCCATTCTCTGAGTGTTGTACATCTTCACGGCTAGTCTGATCATCCTCCTGGCTGCTATTTTCTAATACAGCTGGGACCAAAACTTTAATCATGTCTGCTTTAGTCAGGTTTCCATGCACCAGTTCTTTAGCCTAGCCCATCTTAGCCAAATGGCTCCTTGTCAGCTTACCGTTCTCCTCTGCTGATATGCTTGCCTGTTCTCCCTAACTAAGCTAACAAAAGAAATTAAACAATTGTGTTCTGAACTCTGAATATTCACTGCATGGCTGAATTAGAGTACAAAAACACTTTCAGTGATCACTGTATACGAGCTACAGGAATTCACTATCCACACTACTAAAAGCCAATTAGTATGTGATGTGGATAACTCACCGCTATCCACCAATTAATATTTGATGGGATATCCACCACTGCCAAAAAATTAATATGTGATGCCCCTGCACTGGCCCAGTAATCAAGGAGCCTCAATCCTCACCACTAGCACCAGTGAGGGGTGTCCACATTGGGAGGATAACAAGTACACACACAGTAAAGTACAATTTCCCTTAAGAGCACACAGAGATCACTGTCAGTCTATGGCTGGTTTCTCCCTTTCTCTCCAGATCCCCAATAAGACTCCCCACTGGCACAGCTATAGGGTTGAGATCTCAACCTAGTGGTCAAGCCAAAACCTCCAGCACCCTCTCTGTTCAACCAGTGCTTCTTGTCCCTGCCCAAGTAGCTGACACACACACAAACTTTGAGATTTGATTTAAATACAAACACACAGACAGTCCTGGGGAAGGCTGTCACAGGTTCTCTGGCTATGGCCCCTTTCTGCCCAGACTATAAGGTATTACTGACTGCCACCAATCACTACTATCAACTACTATAAAGGCCCTTACCAAAGGGTGTCCAGTTTGACTGTAATATTACTGCTATCCAAATCGTAAGTGTGACCAGAACTTTTAAGACTATTAGAGTGGCTTATACAGTATCACCAAATACATGCAAGTACTCTGGAGCTTAAATTATCTCTACACAAAATGGCCACAGTTAAAATGTTTAAAAATATTTAATTATAAATAATAAAAACACAAGACAATACTTATTACTTCAACACAATGACATTACAGAATTCAGAAATCATAGGAAATATTTTAAAACAATATTGTAGGACAGTCTGATATAAATATAGAAAACAGCTAGTCTAATATTACTATTTCTATCTATCTCTAAGAGAAATCACTGTTCTAAATACTACTTACAGAGCAAGCAAGTGCTGGTGAGTGGCTGTTCTTACTAGATCCAAGACAAGATGCAAAATTCTGTGCTTTCTTTCTGAGATAGCCCTTAAATTGATAATGCACCTTACTGTTGAGTCATTTCAGATTACATCATTCTTGACACCTCTGCTTAAGTTTCCCAGACTCACAGAACTCACAATTTAACCTATCTTTGTAATCTTGTACCTGCCAGGAAACCACAGCAATAAAGAACACTTTACATGTAAAATCTAGCAATTATTTCTGTCTTAAAACAATAGAAAGCATTTGCTTGCCCAGACATCCTGTCACTGAGCTTGAGATCAATCACATTTACTTAAAAGCTTTCTTCCAGCAGGGTGCACTGTGGTGACATTTTTGAAGCTCAGTACAACATATAGTTTAATCATAACATATAGTTCTCTTTACATTTGTAAAACAAGCCTGTGGATTATATTAATATTTACAACGACAGAATTATCTACAAAATTATATCTGGCTGGGCTAGAAGCCCCTCAGTTTTTCACAGGAGCATATAAAGTAGTTCAACTGTGTATGGCATAAATACATGCTAATTATTAATGTGCACATTCAATATGCCAAAATGTTACCTGCTGTGATGCCCCAGCACTGGCCCAGTAATCAAGGAGCCTCAATCTTCACCACTAGCAACAGTGGCGAATGTACACACTGCAAGGGTCTATATTAGATCATCGAATGCTTAAAAAAGCGAACGGTGATTAATCGACCATATGTAAGTGAAAGCTTACTATTTCGAACTGTCAGAACAGCGATTTTTTTTCATAAGCGTTCGGTGATCTAATATAGACCCCACTGGGAGGATGACTAGTACATGAACAGTAAAGTGCAATTTCCCTTAAGAACACACAGAGACCACAATCAGTTTGGGGCTGGTTTCTTCCTCTTTCTCCAGATCCCCAATAAGACTCTCCACTGGCACAGCTATAGGGATGAGATCTCAGCTGTGTGACCAAACCTAGACCTCCAGCACTCTCTCTGTTCAACCAGTGCTTTGTGTCCCTGCCCAAGTAGCTGACACACAACACACTTTGAGGTTTGATTTAAATGCAAACACACACACACACTTCTGGAAAAGGTTGGCACAGGTTTATAGCTATGCCCCCTTTTGCCCAGACTATAAGGTAGTTATCACTGCCACCAGCCAACTCTTTATCAGCTACTTTAAGGCTCTTAACAAAAGGTGTCCAATCTTACTGTGTAATGTTACTATTAATCCAAATGGTAGTTTCACCAAGAGCAGGGCTATTAGGAGTGGACCACAGTGTCACCAAATAAATATGCAAGTACTCCCAGAACTTAAATATGTCTCACAAATATCAGCCACAAACATAGGTTTAAATATATTTAATAAATATTAAAAGAACAAGACAATACTAAATATATATTCACAGTGATTTCAGAGTTCAAAATCACAGGAAATATGTAAAACAACATTGCAGGACAGTCTCAAATAGAGTCTATATTATGATATCACATGCTTAGAAGAGCAAGCGACACATAATCAACCTCATGTAAGTGAAAGCTTACAATGTCGAAACCTCAGAACAGCGATTATTTTCCAAGGGAAACAAAAAAAACTATAAAACATTACATAATGTGGGAGTTTTCGCCCCCCACACCCCCTGACATGGGGGCCTGTGCCCCCCACACCCCCCCTACTTAAATAAACCAAGTCCGAGATCGCACTACAGTGCCAAAAATGGCAAAGTAGTGAAAGCGGCCAAGCAAATTCTTTCCCAGGGAAAGAATTTCCTGAAAAGCCACTTCGCTATTTTGCCTTTTCAGCGAATTCTTTCCCAGGGAAAGAATTTGCTGAAAGCCACTTCGCTATTTTGCCTTTTCACACTTTTCAGTTTGACAAAGATGCATTCAACAACCTGCGTCTGTGACAGCGTAATAGGGAGCCCTCAAATAAATACAGAAAACATCTAAACTAATCTTTACTATATTCTTTACTGAATCTGAAAGAAATTACTGTACCCTAGACTTACGTACTCATAACATGGCAAGTGCGGATGTGGTGAGTGGATGTTTCCAGGTCAAAGATAAAATACAAAATGCACTGTCTCTCTCTCTCTCTCTCTCTCTCTCTCTCTCTCTCTCTCTCTCAGAGAGTTCTTAAATTAATATCTCAAATATTGCTGCTGGGGTACTTGCTTGATGACATCACTTCTGTTATCCCAGGTGAAAACCCCCCACTGCTAGAAGCTGCCAGCATTTAGCATCTCCCTGTGAAAAATATGTATCTCTCAGATCTTTCCAGCTGCTGGAAGACATAAAACAATAAAACACTTACAAAACAATGCAGACATTAAGACATCCTGTCTTCTTGCTACATTAAAACCATCTGTTTTATTATGTGGTTATAAAACAATTTAATTTCAACTATTTTCCTGAAGTTTTGCAAGTTAGCCTTCTATATTCCAGTTTCCATTGTTAAAAATATATACATTTACACAGCTACAATCATGTATATACATTTCTGTTCTCTTCCAGTAGGGTACACTGTGGATACATTTTTTAAGCTCAGTACCGTACAAACCCTGTTCAACACACACTTCTGTACCAGTAGTTTAATATACATATAACATACATTTCTAATACACTTGTAAGACAAGCATATTAGTCATGTTGATATTCACAAATGACATATGATTATTTACAAAATTCTAGATAGCTGGCCTGACAATATTTACTTTTGTGACACTTGCTATGACATATATCAGCATAAACATATATAAAAAAGGAATACCTTTTCTAAATGTAGGTTACACAGTCAGATGGGGTTTGAATCCCTCCACTGCCAATCCATATAAAGGTACAGTACCAGTGGCAGACCGAGATTTAAATCCCATCACTATCATCCAATGTGAATGTCCATCAGAGTCATGATCTTTTGAGTCACACCACAAATGCCAAACGGATTAAACAATACAAATGGCACACAGATGTGAATCACCTAATAATTCATTAAGTATAAATCGGCCACAAGAGCTTGCATGAAATATGGGCCAATGCTGTAGGTATGGACATTTACTATCAATACCCAAGAATAGGCTTCACACTGAACACCCCACTGAACTAATTATTTGGCCTAGGTCTTAATTAAACCACCTTCTGCCATCCCCCTGCCAACAGTAACCATGCTTTAAAACTTGCACACACACACACACACACACACACACACACACACACACACACACACACACACACACACACACACACATTTCTAAGGAAGGCTGGCAATATTCTCCAACACTAAAACTGTCTGTCCAGGATGACAATAGTTACTAGGTGACATAATTTCCTGTATTGTTACAAGCCAAATAATTATAAGCACAAATAATATCAATATAACAAAGTAGTTTAGCCTGTGAAGAAGGATACCACCAGTTTGTCACAAGCTCTCTAATAGCTAGACACGTAATATTTACCAAAAGATATAAAGTCAAAAATATCAAAACTTAAAAATATCAACAATATTGAATTTGTAGTAAGGAAAGGAGGTATACCCTTTACCCACTGTTGTGCAAACTTGGAGTTGGTATATATAATTAGCAAGGAGAGGAAGGGACTGGGGTGATGCAGGTGGGCTTGCCCCCCACACACACAAAAAGGTTGGTTATAGATGTGGTTAGATTTGTTGACATTTTGTGTTGTACCCGCCACACCCCCTGCTAATTACATATACCATCTCCAAGGTCAGATAACAGTGGGGAAAAGGTATAAATCTTTCCTTAGTATAACTTAAATTTTGTTGATACTTGTGACTTTAGTTATTTTTGAATGTAAATCTTTTTTGTTAATATTAAGTGTTTAGATATTAGTGTATTTAGATTATTTTAAGTAAGCCCATATATTTATGGGTCCCAGTAACTTTGACAAATGGTACTTTGATTGACATCTGTTTAAGCGACACAATTTGGTCGACTAAACAGAAAGTCAACAGGCCTGAAAGGTCAACAAACCCCGGGTAGGGGAATATACCATTTTCCCCATGTATTTTATGATTTTGTAGTTAGAAAATATAATTAACAGGGGGTGTGGGGGGTACACAGCCCCCCACATGGGGTGGTGTGGGGGTAGTGGGCTTGCTTCCCTGCAAAATACAATGTATTTTTTTCTCTCGCTCTCTCTCTCTCTCTCTCTTTTGTTTTTACGTTTTGCATGCAACAAGATTAATTCTTGGCCCATTTGTAGTAGCATGTTGACATGCATAATGTTGATAAATTTGCTTCAACATTATGCACATCGATATATATGGCATTTGATCAATTTAAGTATATATAAATAACTCTCAAAACCTCTGGTAAGCCTACTACTCCAGCACCATCTACAGTTAACTCTACCAAATGTTTAGCCTCACAATTCAATACCCACTTTATCAACTTGATAACTACACTACTAAACAACACTGCTAATCCACCATTATCTATACCAGCACCCCACTGAACTCAACTCTACCCCTTTCTCCTTTAAGCCAATTCAAACAAGCTACATAAAGAAACTCCTAGGTAAGTTAAAACCATGTACTCTTGCAGCTGATCAACTTCCCAACACATTTCTAAAGCTCACTGCCACATTCATTTCCTATCCCATATCTATTCTTATTAACCACTCTGTCTCTGAACAGTATGTACCACTTCTCTGGAAAATATCTCATCTCATACCCCTTCACAAAGGAGGCCCCTCTACAGACATCTCCAACTATAGTCCAATCACCATTATGTCACCACTAGCCAAAATCTTGGAAAAATGTATACACCAGCAAATCCTTGGCTACTTCCTTAAAAACACCTTTCTACCCACACATAGCACCAGTACAGCCCTTATAAGTTTCACAAACACTATACATCTCCTCAAAAATAATGGTGACCTCGTCTCAGCTACATTCCTTGACACGTCAAAAGCCTTTGGCATAGTATCACACCAAAAACTTAACAATCTTGCGTCATACAATATTAGTACAACATGCTTAAACTGGTTTCATAGCTATCTCTCTCTTACTGTCAACAAGGCAGTAAATGGGATAATAAACTCCCCCCCCCCCTACTACCTGTCACAGTTTGAGTCACTCAAGGCTTCGTCCTTGGCCCTGTACTTTTTATCATATTTCCCAATGATCTCAGTACCTCCACTAATCTTGCCTCTGTCATTCAATATGCTGATGATGCCTCTCTCATATGCTCTGCCCCATCTTTCAATGAACTGCAAGACAAAACTAAAATTTCCCTACAAAACATCAAACACTACCTACCTGATCATCAACTTATTTGAAATCCCAACAAAAGTAAACTCGTGGTTTTCAGTAATTCTAATGCTACTAAACACCCCATTGCCTCTCACTATCTTCTCCACTAATGGCATAAAAATAGCACCAGTCAAACAAACAAAACTTCTAGGTGTTACAATAGATAATGGCCTAAAGATCAATAAACATATAGCACTAACAATCAAACAAGTGCAAATAAAACTTGCTTCACTCTATAAAGCAAAACCTTATCTAACCGACTATGCCAGATTAGCTACTGTTACATCCCACCTCCTATCCACCCTTCTCTACTGCTCCCAAATATTTATCAAGCTACATAAAGCAGATCTGAACAACCTTGAAACCTGTTAAAATAAAATAGCCAAATTTACCTCAAACCTACCTCCCAGATCTCATCCTTGTATAGCTCTTCACCACTTTAATTGGATTAGAACTCCCAGTTTACTGTCTCTCGACCAGCTAACTATTGCTCATAGAATCATCCAAAACCTGAATTCTGCGCTGCTCTAGCTGACCTCATTCAACCTTACACAAACCTTAAGTCCCTTAGGTCATCCAATAAACTCATGGTCAATGTAACCAAATCTCATAACTATCATGAGGACTCCTTATAGTCTTAGAAAATTACTAAATCATGGAACTCTCTACCCCAACATATTCTCTCTACTCCTGATACACATACTTTCAAATAACTCTTAAAAGAATATTATGCTAAACACTCGCTATGTTCCTGCACATCTCCAGGCTAGTAACAGTCATAGTTTCATAGTCTCATAGTATAGTACTAGGCTATCTGCCCTGGGGCATTTGTAAGCCTAGCCATAGTGATGTGGCTCTTGCCACCCCATGAAATGGTACAAAAATGTACAGAATAAATCTAGAATACTGTGCCTCTGTCTAGTAGTGACACAATGAAGGTCCCCTTATATAATAGAATTAGTTTACTGTGCCCCTGTCTAGCAGTGACACAGATGTGACCCCTGGGGTAAACTTACGATCTCCCATCCACTCATCAAGATTTCTCTTGAAGAGAGTCAGTGAGGGGCTCTGCCTAATATGAACTGGGATCCTGTTCCAAAGCATGGGAAGCCTCTGGGTTATGAATCTATCCCTCCAGCATGTCCTATTCATACTTGTGCCGAGGTTTAAGTCTTTAGCTCTCGTGGTCCTGATGGATTTGGATTTTTTGAGGTGGAGCATGTCCATCAGATCCTGATTGGACATGGCCTTGTACGTCAGGCAGAGATCACCTCTGAGCAGGTGGTATGCTACTGAATAGAGCTGAAGTTTCTTTAGTCTGGCAGAATAAGACATATGTTGGAGACCCTTGATCCTTTTGGTGAGGTACTTTTGTGGTCTCTCCAGCTGTTGCAAATGCCGGGTGAGGTACATACCAAATGGGGCATTGTATTCAATCATGGGTCTGATGAGGGAGGAATATAGAGGTACAATGACATCCTTAGATCTGGATGTGAATCCCTTCATGATGAGGTGTGCAAGGTAGAATGTTTTTCTAACCACTTTGGCAACGTGGGTGTCAAATGAGATGTCGCTGTCTACTTGGGTCCCTAGGTCTCTGATTACTTTTTCCGTACTCAGTGGGTTGCTGTCTATGTGATAATTTGTGGGTACTTTGTTTTTTCCAAAAGGGATGACTATACATTTATTGGCATTTAGTTTAAGGCCGTGACTACGGCACCAGTTGTCCGTTTCAGTGAGGCCTTTTTGTAGTATGTGTGTGTCTGCTGGTGTATCGACTATGGTGCCTAGTTTGCAGTCATCTGCGAACTTTGTCAGCCACAGCCCTCCCATGTTTGCTTTAACATCTGAGAAATAAATGCCGAACAAGAGGGGTCCTAGGACAGATCCCTGTGGGACACCACTTGTGACTGGCTTTGAGTCGGACATTGCTCCAGCGATTTTAACTTTATGGGTTCTGTCCTTTAGCTAGTTTGCAACCCATCTAGTGACATAAGGATTTACTTTTAAGCTGTTTAGCTTATCTATGATGCCTGAGTGGGGTATTGTGTCGAAGGCCTTAGCCAAGTCCAGGTATGCTGTATGGACTGCTTTGCCCTCATCAATGGCTCTAGTGACTGTTTCGAAAAAGTCAACCGGGTTTAAAAGGCAGGATCTGCCCTTTACAAAGCTGAACTGGGTGGGGTCAAGTGTCTGTAGGTCCCCTATGTCTCTGTTTATGAGTTCCATAATGATTCTTTCCATAGCTTTGCAGACCAGGCTAGTTAAGCTTATGGGGCGGTAGTTTCCAGGGTCTGTAGAGGCACCCCTTGTGGAGTGGGACCACTGTTGCTGCACGCCAGTGTTCAGGTACATATCCCGAAGTAAGGCTAAGGTTAAATAGCATTTTTATGTGTGGGTTTAGCTCCTCTTGGAGTTCACGTAACACGCACCACGGGATACCGTCAGGTCCCATTGATGCTGTGTTTTTTGCTTTGTTTAGGCGGTTCTCACTTGGACATCTGAGATGACAGGGAGATTACATTCAGCTGGGATAAGTATTTCTTCTTTTGGGGGTGAAGGAGGGGAGAAATTTGCACTGAACCTGTCAGCCAGAATGTTAGCAATATCTGTGGGTTCAGTGTATTTTTTGTTTTTGTGAACCAACTCTGAGCATATCTGAGGGTTTCCGCCCAGGTTTCTAACATAGCTGAAGAAGGCTTTGTGGTTATCTTTAGTGTCCTTAGCGATTTTTCTCTCAAAGTTTGCCTTGGATGTTTTTATGAGAGAACGTAGTTTTCTGCTAATGTTGATCAGAGATGTCTTCCCTTCATGGGATTTCGCTCTGACGTGCAGTAGCTTCCTTCTTTTGTTATACAATTTGTTTATGGCTGAGGTCCACCAGACAAGACGCTTGGAGAGGGACTTGGATTTGTTTGGGATTGCATGATCCATGCATTCTTGGAGATGTCCATAGAAAGCATTTGTGAAGGATTCGGCATTGTGGGATGTGGTATCCACTGGCACAGTGGGCTTAAAGGATACCATCTCAGTCTTAAGAAGAGTGAAGTCTGCTTTTGAGAAGTTTTTCACTGTGGTCTTTTGTGCTGGGGGTGGAGGTGGGATATGTATATCCAGGGTGATTAGTTTGTGGTCAGATCTCACTAGTGAGGGGTATACTTCCAGTGTGGAGCATTTTGTCCCCATGTTTGTGATGATCAGGTCTAGTATATTATCTCCCCTAGTGGGAGAGGTGACTAGTTGTTCCAGTGCATTTGAATTTATGAATTCCAGGAACCTTTGGGCTAGGGTATTAGGGCTAGAATAATGTACCCAATCTATGTTTGGGTAGTTGAAGTCTCCCAGTATGATGGTATTTTGTAATACATTCATATCATCCAATGTCTTCAGGAAGGCTGAGTGGGGTTCTTGAGATTGGGAGGGTGGTCTGTAACATGCTACCAGTTGTATAGCAGTTTTGCCTATGGTTAGTTGCACCTGTATGGTCTCTGATGCTTCATGTGTTGCTACTAACCTGGAGGTGTGGGTGTCCTTTATGAATATGGACACTCCCCCTCCCTTTGTGGTTCGGCCCGGGTTTTGGGGCCAAAAAGCATGATACGAAGTATAGCCTGGTAGTGCTGGGGTGCTCTCAGGAGCCTTGAACCAGGTTTTAGTTACTGCACAGACGTCGATGTTCTCCATGCTGAGGAGTGCATCAAGTGCCTGCATCTTGAGATTTAGACTTCTGGCGTTGAGCAGCATTACCCTTAGTTTTTTTCCATTTTTGTTTTCTAAGGAGGTGGGTTTGTCTTTTGAGCCTTGCCTAAAAAAGTCACTATGGGGGGTGGCAAGAGCCTTAGCCAATATCCGGAAGCCCAGTGGTGACAGGTGTAAGCCATCCCTTGAGAAGCAGCGTGGCTTGTCCAACATATCATCCCAGGTAGACAGACACTGGATCCCCTTAGAATGACACCAGTACTTGAGCCAATTGCTAAAGCTAATCATCTTGTCTTTGTATTGTGGTATCATTCTTGGTGAGGGCAAGATGCTGCTCAGGGTCAGGGTCATACCAGCCTGGGCTACATAATCGGAGAGTTCCTCTACGTCTCTTTTCATGTAGTCCAGGGAGGTACATCTCAGGTCATTCACACCAGCATGGACAATGACGAAGTCATATTTGTACTTGCTTTGGAGTGACCTGAGTGCATGTGTTATGTGGCGGATCCTAGCTCCCGATAGACAGCTCACAGTCACCTTCTCCTTGTTCAGCCTGGTCAGTGGGACATCAGTGTGTCTGACTATGGAGTCACCTATTACTAGTGATTCAGGCAAGGTGTTTGGCCTTAAGGGCAGCGATTGGTCGACACACTGATTTATTGAAGTATGTGTTGCATGTGTTTTGTTTTGAGGTGGTGGATTTTTGGATGTCTGCTTTGGGAGCCTCTGTTGTTTTGGTAAGTTTTTTATTAGAGCCTCCGAGTATATCTTTGTGTTTTTATGTGTTTGGTTTACAGTTGTGGTAGGTCTATGTGGGACTGGGATTGTTGTGTGTGTGGTTGCCATCTCCTCCTGTCTGGTCATGCCAGCCCTGAGTTGAGAGAGTTCAGCCTCCAGTTTGGCTATATAGTTGCATCTCTCACATGTATTTGTGTTTGTTGGGAGGAGGAGAGGGTTGTCTGTGTACATGAGACAATTGTAGCATTGTCTCAAGATACCCAGATTGACCAGCTGAACTGGAGACGACGCCAGTAATCTACCACTCGACATGCTAGATCATATACTCTCTTTTCATTAATCTTCTCTACCTACGCCTCTACAGCCTAAACCCACCTTTATATTCTTTTCTTTGATCAATTTCACAAAAAATAAAGTGTTGAGTAATTTTTATCTCAAACCCATTATGATTTCATATTATTTGTATTTTTTCCACTGTATTGTATCTGCCTTTGTGTTTCATCTGTATTGTATTTTTTATACTATAAATATTGTTTCATCTGTATTGTATTTTTTTACTCTGTAAATATTTTTTCTTGGTACTTTACTTGTCTATTCACTGTACTACTTTTGTATTTGTAATTTTTTGTATTTCTGTAATTTTTTGGAGATTTCCTCCCTGGGTCTCCACTGAAAATGGGTTTCTTGCCCAGTCAGATACTACCTGGTAATCAAAAGTAAATAAATAAATAAAATATGTGTGTGTGTTTATCAGGAAACATATCATTCCATCAAAATTGCTAAATATTGATCCAGTAATAGTCAAAACCAGCAAACACCAGTCCACGCAGGATCATAAAAACAAGGAAATACAATTTTTTGCAGTACACCTGCTAATTTTATATACCATCTCCAAGATCACAAATTATTTATTTATTTATTTATTTGTTCATTTTACATTTGTTTACTTGGAAAGTCTGACTAGACACAGGTCCTTTTTCAGTGGAGGCCCAGGGAGAAAAGCTCCTAATACAGTATATAACTTTTTCATCTGACAGTTTAGTTTACATAAGACACTTTGAAATACATAGTAACAGTACACAGTAGTATAATAGTCATTAACAGTGTAAAAGCTAGATACATTTACATGAAGTATTTTAATTTCTTTTTTTCTTTTTGTTTCCAAAACATTTTTATTCATTTTCTAACACAATAACTTTACAGTATAGTAACAAGAAAAAACAAATAAACTATATACAATGTCCATAACAACTAAAAAAGCAATATGCATAGGAGAACATTTAATATTTCTCTAACAGATAAGACATTTTTGTCAAAAATATTAAATGATGGGATGCGTTGTTAGTCATTGCTTTTATGATAGCAATATCTTTCTTACAAATGTATTTCACAAGATGAATAAACTCAAATTTATGGCCGTGATGGTGCAGCGGTTAGCATTGTCGCCTCACAGCAAGAGGTTCTCCCATTCGATTCTCAGCTGGAGTACCTTCTGTGTGGAGTCTGCATGCCCTCCCCTTGGTCGAGTGATGTATAAAGACATGCAGGTAGGTGCGTGCATGAATGGGTGTGCCTTTTTTGAAGGTTGGGCGTCGGGCTGGCAACTCGGCACCGTAAAAATCCACTGCCAATCATTAGCAGACCAGAGTTCTGCTTTAGCGACCCCTAACCGGGAAAAGTTGAAAGACATTACTTTTAGTAGATTTGGGATTTTCAATTTTTAGTAACAATTTTCCTTACTACAGAGAGGATAGACCATAGTAAAATTGTTTGTTTTTTAGGAAAGACTTCAGGAACAGGAATATTGAAAAGGATAAGGGAGTCAGAAATTGTACAGTTGTCATTCCATAGAGCTTTACAAAGATATTTAAAGTCTAACCAAAATGGGAAATTAGTTTGCAATTAACAACCATCTATATCCAGTCAGCATCAGGGTGTCCACATCTCCAGCATTTCATTTCATCTTTCTTGTACAGTATTGCTAGGCTATGTGGGGGTGAAAAAACATCTAGGTAAAAATTTCCATGTGTATACATGCCAGAACAGGGAAGATGTGGATTCCTTCACCGATTGTAAACAAAGTTTTTTATCTTTGTCTGAGAATACTTGTCTATTAACTTCACTTGAATAATTCCAAAAAGAAACATCTGTTTTGCTAAAATCATTTCTGAGAATGTTATAAATGACAGATACGTACGAAGTATTCTTGGGTGAGCTATTAATAATTGTTGAGATAAAATCCAGGATTTGTAAGTTACTCTTGTTGTATGCCTCTAATGAGGGTACAAGCTTAGTATGTATAAAATCCTTACAAGTTTGGATGTCCAGCCAGTTGCAATTTTGCAAACTATATCTGCTGATCAAATAGTCTGCAGAACTTATTTTATTAGCTGAGAGAAATTGATTCCAATATAATAGGTCACCCTTCTTAAATTCTAATATTTTCTGAATATAAAAGATATCAAACATTCATTTGTATAAGCAACAGGAAACATAATTATTAATAAATTCTTAATTGATTAGAAAACATAGGCTTTTTAAACAGCAGCAATACTTGGTTGTGTGAGAACATGTTTTGAACTTTCACTTTGAATGTATATTTTTAAAATCCATATAAAGATGCTTGTATGTATTTGAGTATATGGTTCATACAATGTCGCACTGCTATTATGAAGTAAGGTTTCATGTATTGATTTCTAATATGATGTATAAGAAGTATTATTCCAAAGTGACACTATGTTAATAAATGCAGACTTTAAATAAAAATCAATATTTGGAAACCCTATACCTTCTTCATCCCAGCTTGTGGTGTGCCAGAGAAGAAAAAGTCTTGGTTTTTTGGGATGCCAAAGGAAGTTAAGTAATAAGTTATTAATTTTCTATTTAATTTTGTTCGGTGAGTGAATTATTAGAGCTTGGACAGTGAATAAGATTTTAGGTAATAGTATCATTTTGATTAACATTTGTCCAAAAAAAAAACTTCTAAGTCAACCTGAACCCATGGATTCTTCAATGAACTGAAAAAGACAAGCTTCAAAAACTGAGTGGACTATTAAAGACCAAAAAAGAAACCCAGAGACAAATGATTATCCATAACTTCACATTTCATGTAAGTTTTTGTTTTCTTCCTTCTAAATAAAGTATTTCATTTCTGACTTACAGCAGTTTACATCTGTTCTAAAATGTGAATGATTACATATTTTGTATACCATGCAGATTCACAGAGTCTCAAAGCTAAGGATGTAATACAACTTAATATAGAAGGTGGGGTCCATGCAGATTCACAGAGTCTCAAAGCTAAGGATGTAATACAACTTAATATAGAAGGTGGGGTCCATGCAGATTCACAGAGTCTCAAAGCTAAGGATGTAATACAACTTAATATAGAAGGTGGGGTCCATGCAGATGCACAGAGTCTCAAAGCTAAGGATGTAATACAACTTAATATAGAAGGTGGGGTCCATGCAGATTCACAGAGTCTCAAAGCTAAGGATGTAATACAACTTAATATAGAAGGTGGGGTGAGTTATTAATAAAAGAAGGAGAGAGAAGCGAAGAGGTACAACAGTGGGAGTAGCAAAGTGCTGGGAGAGAGAGAAATGGTGCTAGAGTAGTAAGGCGTTTAAGAGATTAAGCATAGTTGCCACAGCTACAGAGCCATGATTGCTGTAGTTGGGATTTTAAGACCTTTTTGAAGGAAGCAATGGAAGTTGTGCCTAAGATGTTGGGGGAAGGCTGTTCCAGTGGTTGGCAATAGTGTTGCTATAGAAGGATATACCTGCGGAATTACTGGTTTGGTCACATCTAATAGGAGATTTTGATTGGATTGTACAACTCTAGTTTTGGTGCTTGGGTCTAGTATGTTTTTTAGAACATGTTTTTTTCCAGGGTGGTGAAGTAATTTGTGGGTTAGTATAAGTTGATTGCAGAGAATGAGGTGGGGAAGTTCCAACCAATTAAGTATTTTAAGGGGAGTGCAGTGGTGTGTTCTGTTAGGGGTATTAATTGCACATTTGACAATTTTATTATAACACACTTGCAGCTTAGAAAGATCAGATTTTCTAAGATTGGTGAAGACTGCCAAGGTATACACAAGAGTGGAGATGAGATGGGTGTGTCCAATGGTGGCTCTGGTGGAGTCAGTTAGGAATTGTTTGTTTCTGTATAGCATGGCAACTTTTTTATGTACTTTCTTTATGATATTGGATATATGTATGTCAAATTTCATGTTGCTGTCGATTACAGTTCCTAGCAGTTAGGTGTGATTGACTGGAGATATGACTGTATTATTACTGGAGGTGATGTTAAATGTAATGTTATGAGTAGAATGTTGTGTGGGTGGAAAGATAAGAAGCTGAGTTTTATTGGGGTTTAATATTAGCTGTGATTCAGAGAGTCATCTTTCATCAGCAAGAAAAGAGGATTATCTTTGTTGTAACTGACCCTGGGGGGACACAGATTAGTGTGGATTCATCTGTATATTGGATGACAGAAGCATGAAGTGTGGCAGAATGAAGGTTTTAGTGAAAATAGACATAAGCAGTGGTCCAAGAATGGAATCCTGTGGGACCCCTAATGAGACGAATCCTGTGGGTCTCCTAGTGAGATGAATCCTGTGGGACTCCTAGTGAGATGAATCATGTGGGACTCCTAGTGAGATGAATCCTGTGGGACTCCTAGTGAGACTGGTAGTAATGGGGAGAGTTCCTGGTGCCATCTGACTACCTGCTGTCTGCCTGTTAGGTAATTTCTAAACCAGGAAATGGTGGGTGAGTTTAGATTTAATTCTGAGAGAATGTTGATGAGTCTATCATAATTGACCATGTCAAAGGCCTTAGAACGGTCTAAGAATACAGCTGAGACATATTGTTCCTGCGTTTGTTATTGTCTATATGAAATACATAAGGGCTGTTGTAGTGCTATGTGATGGTCTAAAACCATGTTGTGTATTTGTGAGTAAATTATGAGAGTTTAGGAATGTCATGATTTGTGTGTGCACACACCTTTCAAGGATTTGGGAGAGGGAGGAGATTATGGCAATTAGTCGGTAGTTGGTTAGTTCTTTGGAGTTGCCTCCTTTGTGGAGTGGAGTGACGTAGGAAATTTTTGAGAGGTAGACACTGTTTCAATCAAAAAACAATCAGTGACAATGAAACTGCCATAGGTCAATACTAGCAGAGAAGTATAACTAATTGGAAAACAGCTGCGGACTGTATATGCACAAATTTTGTGTTCTTAGGGAACTGTATTAGTTTTACTGCTTGGTCGAAATAGCTTGGGAGTGGGAAGTTCATCAGAGAGAGAGTGGGACAGAAGTGAAATACAGTGGTCCTGTTAGTGTGCAAGCCACAGGTATTTAAAGCAGGACAGTTGTTTTAAAATATATGTAAGGTAGATATACAATGCTCAGATGGAACATACATTGTACACTCTTCTTATTTTGTTTTGAGAGATTGGTTCCAATTCAGAGAGTTGGAAGGTGCAGGGAGATGCAGTCGCAATGTGCAGGGTGCTTAACTGTAAAGAGAACAGAAAGAGAGAGAGAGAGAGGTAGTATCAGTGGGGGGACTGGAGTTAGTATGAGAAACAGAGCCTTATGATAGGAGCAATTATGGCAGTTAAACTTGCAGAAACAAACTGTGTAAATTAAACAAGATTGTTACAGGCTAATGTCATTACAATAGCTAGCAGAGAAAGACTAAAGGATTGGGCAGAAATATAGTACAAGGTAAGATAACACAGAGGATAACCACTCATTGCATCTAGCCATGCAGAGCTGAACCAAACTATAAAGGGGATAAGCATGGCTATGCCTAACAGCTAGAAGCTATATAAAGTAATGTAGACATCATGTATGCATATACAACAGTGAACTGAGACTCAGCCAACATAGGTTGAGTCTCAAATAATGAGGAAACTTCTCTGTATGGAAGATCTAAGATTATCTAGAGTTCCTTAGAGTTCAGGCACCTAATAAAAACATACTGTGAATATCCCACCTAATAACAGGAAGTAGAAATACTTTCTTTAAAACTTTCCAGACTATAAATCCACTAATGAAAGTAGGGAAGCACAAGTTAGTTCAAGTGGTATCTTTATTAGAAACATACAAACGATCAATCCAGATAGTGGCTGAAAAAAACAGAATAAAGTGTAGAAATTCACCATTCCATTTATATACCTGTTTAAAACCTGTTTAAAAGCATAGGAGTGGTTTACTAGGGTCGCTCTGCTGTAAAAGACAATTAGCATGTTTACTAGCTAGTAAAACAATTAAAATTGCAGAAGGACCAAAAGACGTCACTTTTAGAAGAAATCACATCCACTAAAATCCAAGAAACCTTTAATGCCACAGATTAAGTGCTTTCATCCTTTCAAGTAAGACTTCATCAGAATCTGTTCAAAAAATGTCAGACCATTCATTTATACTTATAACAATGAACTCAATTAATTAAAATTAGCCGATAGGTTCACATAAATAATTAACAAAGAATCACATCAGTACAAACTTAAAAAAAATGTAAATACCAAAATGTAACAAAATATAAAATGTAAAATCCAATTCCAACAGCATTTATTTAAAATTGTTTGACCTCATTTTTAAAACTGGACCCACATTAATAAAATTATTAATACCAGGGGAATAATTAGCATAAAGATTACTAGCTAAATACCCCTTCCCCCATACACCAGTGTGATATTCGACACAGTGCTGCTCTACTTCAAGCTGTGTGGTTACAGGATATCTTAAACTAAACTAAACGTTTAAATAAAATATACATTAATAATTGATAAAACTTCCTGAAAGCATTTCATTGTAGTATCAAAAAAAAAAGTTAATACAAGTCTCCAAAATTCCTTAGAAATCTTTTCTACCAACATTCAGAAACATTTTTAACATTTTTAACATACATCACCTTCTCCTATTAGAACTTCTTCAGGTTTGTGTGTCAAGTGGAAAAAGCAACTAAAAATTAAAAGCTAAATAATATATAACACTAAATTTTGTTGGACTAAAAACAATACATATTATTTAAGAAAATGTAGTAGAAAAAAACAAATCCTAAATAAAAACCTAACAAACACTTGAGAATATATATATATGCACATAAGTGTATTCATCTCGAACAATAAAACTATTAAAGAATTTTAAAGTAAAATACACTCAGAAATTTATAAGAAATATATATGAATAATCCAGTGGAAAAAACAGCCACTCATGCTCACAGCAGTAATATTCACTCAGGTCCGCAAACCCTAGAAAAAATGTGTAAAGAGGACCCCATTTAAAAGTTATGAATCTTATAGTATTGGAGCCAATATAAACATGTGGTATATCTGCCAATAATACTCAATATGTGTCTAGTTAAGCTCAAACACTGTGCATTAAAAATTCTCTCCCCAATCTCCAAAATCCTAGAAAAATGCATCAATATCCACATTTTCAACTACCTTCTGGGCAACCAATTACTATCACCAACACAGCACAACTTCAGATCTGGCCTTAGTACCACAACTGCCCTTATCTCATTTATGGATACAGTAAATAGAGCCTGTGACACTGGCAAAATAATCTTAGCCTGATTCCTTAAAACTTCTGAAGCCTTTGATACCTTTTCTCACCCTCTTCTCCTTTCCCAGCTCTCTAATCTCTGTCTGCCCCCCCCCCAAACTCTAAAGTGGTTTTCCAGTTACTTAAATAAAGGGCAACAGGCTGTTCGATGGCAAAATGCCATCACTCCTTTCCTTAACATCTCCACCAGCATCCCCCAAGGTTCCATACTTGGAACAATCATATTTAGTATATTCATAAACAACTTATATGCATACTAACTTTCTTGAATCCTTGCAGTTGGGTGAGGGTTTTGTCCTCCCATGTGCTAAGTACAAGGTTTACATATGCTGGGCTCATTTTGGCCCCATGATTACTCCTTGTTTTTGCTGATAAATTTATTTGTTGAACACAAAGAAATTATTGTTGAGCACTACTAAGAGTAATTCCCTAATCATTTTGATTCTTAAATGGGTGAAACAGGTGTGCCTGTGCAGGCAGCTGCATACCAGTTCAATGCCTTCCTGGTGAGGGATGCTGGTATATAGAAAAGAAAAAGGGAAAAAAAACACTGCCAAAAGTACAAGAAAGACAGTATTTATTAAAACTAAGTGCTTTCACCCAACTTTGCACTGGGCTTCATCAGAGTAAAACAGTGTTCTGTAAAAGCCCATTTAAATACCATTTAGTCATATGACCAACTCAATTAAAAAACACTTGAAACTTATTTGTCCACATATTAACTTTACAAAAATGTACAAATCCTATGTTAACAATTTAAAACATTAAAAACATTCCCCAGGATTCACGAAGCCTCGGTGTAAGAGTTATAACTCTTACACGGAGGCTGCAGTTAAACGGAGTGATGTCAGCATGCTTTGCATATTCATGAGAGCATGCTGAATCACACCTAAGTCTAACACGGTCCATGTAAGACAGTAGGGGGCGTGTCCGTAGGCCGAGCCCTGCAAGCGGACACACCCCCAGAAGTGTAAAAGTGCCCAAAGTAAACACCCACAACAGAGTCCACGGAAATGTGAATAAACACAACACAACACATGCCCCCACAGACTATAAACATAAAAGATATATAAATGAACATGTTATATATTTTTTTTAAATTGTAAAGATGTTTAACCGTGAGTGCTCGTTTGCTGGTGTGCCGTAAGCGCAGCTACAGTTAGCAGTCAGTGGGAAAGCATATAAGAACTAAATATGCAAAATAAGCCAGGAAGCAATAGCGTAGCGGTAGAGATGTTGGCTGAAGAGCAGGCATTCATGGTTTGAGCCCCCACAACACCAATTTTTTTTTTCAAAATAAGCAGGAAACAAGTCCCTGACAAATATGTACACATAAAACCCCAATATATGTAAAATGTAATGAAATTGCCCATTTATATTGAAGAAATGTGAGGTAACAAAAGAATAAAAAATGCCAGATGTGCCCATAGATGAGCTACAGTTTAACAGGGTGAGTACATCTGCCCGTAGATGAGCAGTGGTTTAACTGGTGCAAAATGAGTGCCCGTAGCTGAGCAGTGGTTTAACATGCTAAATCTATGTGCCCCTAACTGAGCTGAGCGTAATATGCGTGCTGATAGCCAAATGTGGCTTAAAGCAGCGTACCCCGTTTGCGCGGAGCTGCTCACTGCGCAAACAAGCTAACCGACGGGCAACGTTGAGCAAGCCGTATCAAAACTGCCTTTACACAGACACACCCCTCAGCATGTCTAGACAGTCATGAAAAATAAAAAGCAGTGGCCAGGTTCAAACCCAGGATACTATACACCATAGTCAAGGTACAGAATCACTAAGCCACGACAGCAGTACCTGTAAATGCAATAATAGCTAATATATAGGAATGAATACAAACTAGAGCATGACAATGCAGGTTTACTGAAGTTGATACAATTCCAAAATGGCCAATCACAGATATGTGTGGGAAAAACGGACTATATAAGCCCCAATACACAGCATAAACGATTGTAGAACAGACCTGCAGGCAGAATGTCAGGAGTAGGAGAGGGTAGTCGCTTTCGAGCACAGAGGTGGGGTGTTGAGGAGTCCAGGTACATGGCCTGGCTCCTAGTCCACAATCATGAGGCCCAACTCATGCAGGGCCAGGTCCTCTGGGGAGCATACAGGGCTGAGGCGTGGGACCGGTTGGCTCATGATCTCACCAGTGCCACAGGGATTCCAAGGACTGGTGAGCAGGTCCGTCACCACCATGCGGACCTGAAGAGACGCAAGCAGGACCAACTGAACCTTTGGATCCAGGAGGCCCGGCAAACACCCAACGCCCCACTACTGAGTAAGTAACATTTAATTATGTATGTAAAAAATTAAACTAGCTGATATTATGGAGATGTGTATTCCAATATTACTTCATTTATATTACAGCTGCAGGTGTCCGTTCTGCGAACCCCAGAGCCTATGGCGATAGGCTGGTGCGGTTGCACCACCAGGCAGGTCAGTAATCCACTACCAGTAACTGTAAAGAAATATAAAAGTATGACAGTCAGCAAAAGAGTGCAGTATAGTCAGTATGGAATAAAATCTGCAAGTAACAGTGTGAAAGTGTATGCAAGTATTGCTTGATTACAAGAGTTTTCAGCCTGTAAGTTTAACCTAAACATGAAACTGTCCGACATATATTCTGAAATAAAAATGCCCTGCCTGTAAGAAAATAGTACACAACCTGCAGCAGGCTGAAAAGTATAGCTGCAGAAGATGATGAAATTACATGTGTGAAATATATCCCTGTGGAAATACTGAAACATGACAGAAGTGAGACTGCTGGAAAGGATTGTAATAACTACTGTTAAAACATGTCAATAAAGCCCAGAAGTACCATCCTGAATAGTGAAATGAAAGCAAGTGAGAGAGTGTGAGAAAGTGCCATGAATCCAGCAATACAGTAGTAATAACCCCTGAATAAAGTATACTGCAGTCAAGACAGAATGAAATGCATGTGAGATTCAAAACCTAACAGCAAAATCTGTTCAAAGTGTTGCTGCATCTGGAATGTGTATCCCAAAATCAGGATATGTTGCTCTCAGTCTGCAATATGCAGATAGGATGTTTGTCTGATATACCAAACATCCACACTTGTCTACAGCTATATAAAGCAAATGTAGCCCTGATGTAGCTGAACAAAGCTAGATATGAATGTGTATGAAGAACCATAAAATGTATATTGATGTTGCATTAACAGTCCTATCACCAAGTTGAAATAGTTATCATATAGGAAACTGTAGTCAGAACAGTAGTGTGTATACAACTGTAGCTATTAGAAATGTACAGCATATGTATTGTTATTCGAAGGTGTTAATATTACTTTCTTCACCCCACCCTATAACCACATATAACCCATTCCACGTGAAAATGGTATGTGCAATCACAATTAACACCCCTGGACGTTTGTCCTGTTGGGTCATATATATTTGCATGTCTGTTGATGCATCTGCCCTGTTCATACATCCACACCTGATGGCCTGTTGCCATCAATTAACCCTGCATGTTGTTGGACTGTGTATTTCTGTTCAAATTATGCATGTGTTATGCACGCTGTTCAATGGTGTGAATATCTGGGTGTTTGGTTAATGGGAATACTAATGCATGCTGTTACAACTAATTGTGAATGGTATTATATGTCACTAACCCAAACTGTCATGACATAATGCAAAACATAGTACGACAGGGAAGGCGGGTACCAGCGGACCCACCTCTCCCACCTCAGCTGGCGAGTGCACCTGGCACTAGTGCCGAGTCCGGACCCTCCTCTGGTGGCCCTGTGCCACCTGCGGGTGGAAGCGCTGCAGGGGATGGGGCTCGCCCCTCCTCTGCAAGTGTGGCCGGAGGAGATCCACCACTCACCCTCCGTAGCGTCCGGATTGTGGTGCGTAGGGAGATTCGGGACTCTGTCCTTGAGCCCCTACGCCAGCTCGAGGCACGGGTGGCGCAACTAACGGGCATGCTTGTTGCCCCGCCTACACAGCCCCCAGCACAGCCCCGTCCTGGGCAGTGAAGGAACAGTGGCAACTGCCTATGGGTGGGGATATCAGTTCCACTGTTGCCATCTGTGGGCTCATGGGCTCTGGATATCCAAACCTCCGTCCCCATCAATTGTGTAACCCCCCCACACGTGTCATACACCGCCCCTGTATGCGTCTTGTTTGTCTTGTCTGTTTACCTACCCAACCTACCTCCCCAGCTGTACCGACTACCTTCACCTGACATACCACTCTCACCTGAAAAATAAAAAAAGGGCACTCTGTACCCACAAAAATTACGCCCCATACATAGCTGCCCATTCCGCACACATGTCTACTGGACATGGAACCTATCAATTCAATTGGCTGTACAACAAGTATTATTGTTGTCCTGACACCTCTCTCAGGGGTGGAAGGTTTCAAATGTCACACCAAATTACATACATATGCACAGCTGTTGCTGATGAAGAAATGGGCAGCTATGGGCCTTACCTACATCCCTCCTGCACATCCCAAGCTTGTTTCCCTACTGTCCTACCCTCTTTGTGACCCCTTTTCACCACTTTCCTGTCTCCCCATTTTCTTTTCTTTCAAAGAAAATAGCTGGTGTCTTAAGAGTAAGCACGTTTAAGCGGTTGTAGCGGGTGCGTGGAGCTAACCACCAGTGCGCATGCGTGAGCTCAGCAAACCAGCTAGCCCAGTTACAACTGCTTAAAAGTGCCTTAGTCACTTTGATTGACAGGTCCTGTACTCAGTTCAAAAGCAAAATAAAATCCCACTGTGAGTCCCGAACCCAGGACCTTGGCAACTGTAGTCTGCATGACTTACCACTAAGCCATGACTCTTATACAAGAACACTGTGCTAAAGTAAATATATCATGTAATAGTAGGAATGAATGTAAAGGGAATATAGATGTGTAGTACACAAAGCATGACATTTAGAATTACTATCAAAACTAGTGGATTTCCATAATAGTAGTGTGTGAACAGAAACAGCCATGCTAGTTGGAAGCTAGTAGGTAATAATGTCACTATAGCACCTTGCAAGACACACACATACTCACAGCAGGATAAGCACTGCCCATACCCCACAAACTCTTACATGAACACATCTGGACCAAGTAATAAAATATGTGGAGCAAAGGCCCAAAACCAGGGACACATTACAAATAATGTTACAACAAACGCAGACAGTTCAGAAAGTAACAGGGTCTGCACTTTGTGGGATGTTTGGAAGGATATGCAGTCTGGAACTTGAATGTTTGTCACCATATTCTGACTTGAGCGCAGAGTGACTTGCCAGAAAAAGGTGTGCATGAGATATTGACCAAAATATGAGGCAGAAATGTGGACAACCTGCAAATATCTGTACACATGACGGATCCGACACCACCATATTTGAATAGTTAAGAGCCTAGACATAGCAATAGTGAATGACTTACAGGGATGCCGCACAGACCCCATGTGAAATGTACAAACAGTAGACAGAAAGGTGTAACACATGCAATGGTAACTATGGAGTCCTGAAAGTATTCACCACTTGCATGGCAGAAAAAGTGTAGTAATACATATGCTCATGCTAACCCACAGTCACAACTGCAGCATACCAGACATTTTAATGGGTGTACCCCACTGATATGTACCATTCCATGAGGCACATAACAGATGAACCTGAAAGTCTCTGGGGCCTGCTCAGCAGCATACTCAAATACCCTAATAGATGTCAAGGCCCACACCATGGCCAGACCACACTGCATGCTGTAACACCCTAGCAGATATAGCAAGCATTCCAAGGTGTGAATGTACATGGAAAATAGGAAAGCTACAGCAGCACACTACAGTCAAGAAACCTAGCAGGCATACAAGTAGTGACTGTAAAGGGCAACTATTGAAGCCTTAGCAACAAAGTGCAAGCAAAAGTGAAAGGAAAGCACACACACACACACACACACACATTAACAGTAGTAGTAGTTGTAGGTGTCAGTGTACATACACAGTTAGTACAGGAAACTGGAGAAATGAATGGAGGAATGTTAATCTACAACACACCTGGAAATATGAGAGAGATACCAACCTTTACACTCACAGAACATTGTCCACAGCATAACAGCATGGTACCTGCCCTTAAAATCTGAAAGGTCTACGCCTATCTCACATACCTTTTTATAGCACTGTTCTGAAATCACAGTGAGAACTGCAATCAGTACACAACTGGCTGCATGCAATTAGCAAATGCTGGCTAACAATTGGTGCAGAGGCCATCACATGGGCATATGCAGATACCTACAAAAGTATGCTGTACTCCATGTCCACACATGCAATACTTTCATTGCATCCTGAGAAGGACGTGAGAGACAGAGAGAGAGAGAGAGAGACAGACAGACAGACAGACAGAGACAGAGACAGAGAAAACTGAAATTCAGCAGACAGAAACAAATTGTTCAGCAACAGCTACCTGAAAGCTGACAACTGGAAAGTGGAGCAGCAGGACAGAGAACCAGACAGCAACACAAGCAGCTGTGACAAACACAGGTAATGTAAAGTAATACTATAAAGGTCTACATACTGTGAACCCTCAATATGTGTCATTGGTCTGTATCCATATGTATATGAAGATGTGTAAAGGGCAGGGGACATACAGCAACTATCAGTGAAGGCTGTACATACATTTGTATGTGAGAGCATCTATGTGCACATATCAGTGTTGTTTGATTGTAGGTTGTAGTGCCATGTACAAAGTAGGTTTCACAGTTATGTATGTTTAGCAGTATGTTAGTGTGTGTATACAGTATGGTAGACAAATATGTTGATATACCTGTCTAACATATGGATACGTATGTATGTCAACATATGTATGTGTATATATATATATATATATATATATATATATATATATATATATATATATATATATATATATATATAATATGCATATATGTATACATACATAGAGAGAGATGTAGGAATACATAGACAGATGTAGATAGAATATTGTACAAACATATCTATGTAATGCATACATACAGATATAGATATATGTAGATACATATACATAGACAGACTGATCTGACTACCTACAGGTATGACTGTATATGACGACCTGCAACACAGCCTGTCCCACCCCTCTGTCACTCACACCCCTCTGTGCCCCCCACATCTATAGCAATATATGTACATCAATATATATATGTGCATATGTATACGGATATATATATATATATATATATATATATATATATATATATATACACATATAGATATATCTATATACATATATATATATATATATATAGAGAGAGAGAGAGAGAGAGATGTATATAAATTCTGAGTGAGGCACATGTGTACAGATGTATTGCAACAGGTGCCTGGTGACAAAGGCATGGAGTGAACACCTACACCAGTAACCACCAGATATGTGATTGGCTGCCCACCACTGCATGTGTCAGGGGTGAACAGGGTCATAAATGTGTACAATAGTGGCCCCAATGATATTCACAGTGGCACACTATCCCTGGAATACCTGAACATGGTATGTGTCAGCGGACATGGTGAGTCAGCTATGGACATGTAGGTCGGTGTACCCCTCCACACCACATAATGGATGCCATGGTATGGACCTCACATGACAGCTACAGATATGGAGAAGGACACAGTGACATGTACAACACTGTGACAATGCACTCAAACACATTACCAATGCACAGTGACTGACAACACCACAGAGTACACATATGCTACCCACATAGAGGTTACCACTCCCGGATTTACATATGTAAGTCACACCCATGACAGATGTCCAACAACCATAGTAACACCTCACACCATCCACAACCTAAATGTCTGCTGTGTGTCGTCCGTGCCACTGCAATAGAGTGCACATGTGGAGGTAAGAGTTCCTACCCACAGATAAGACATACCCTGCAATAAACCACACAGTGTTAAGAAGCAAGACTCCCCATGAGTACATGTCACACATACCCCTGCTGAATGTTAGTCAGATAGGTAATATGCCATATGAGTCACCCTGTGTAACTGTGTGACAGCAGCAGGTACCATCACACCACATGTGTCACAATGGTCAGGGTAGCAGAACAGCACGCTGCTGTAGTCCCAGGGGCAATAGCATATTGTATAGTATTGTATTGTAATGTAATGTATTGTGTTGTATTGTATTGGTATGTTGAGGTGCCTCCTTCGTGGAGTGGAACCACTGCTGCTGTGCGCCAGTGTACAGGTACATATCCTGTAGTCAGGCTAGTGTTACATAGCACTTCTATATGTGTGTTTAGCTCCTGTCAGAGTTTATGTAGCATGCAACTGGGTATACCATCAGGTCCCATCCATGTTGTGTATTCTGCTGTCCTGCGGGTGTCTCTCACCTGGACATCTGTGATGACAGGAAGGTTACAGTCAGCTGGGATAACTATGCCTTATTTCGGGGGAGGGCGGGCTGACACCTGCACTGAACCTGTCTGCCACAATGTTGTCGATATCTGTGGTGTCAGTGAAATATTTGTTGTTGTGTACTACCTATGGGCATAGAGGATGGCTCCTGACCAGGTTGCTAACATAACTGAAGAAGGCCTTCTGGTTATCTGTAGTGTCACTCTTGATTTCCCTCTCAAAGTTGCCCATGTATTTTGTATGATGGAAAATAGATCCTTACTAGTGCTGCTCAGACATGCCCTCCCTTTATGGAATTATGATCTGTCTTGCAGTAGCTTCCATCTTCTGTAATACAATCTGTCTATGGCTGGGGTCCACCAGACAGGATGCTGTCCCTTTGTGGAGAGTGTCTTGGTCATATATGGGATTGCATGATCCATGCATTCTCGGAGATGTCTGTAGAAAGTAATTGTGTAGGGGTCAGCATTGTGGGTTGTATCTGCCACTGGCCCAGTGGGCTGAAAGGATACCATATCAATGTTACAAAGTGTAAAGTTTGTATCTGTAATGTTATGCACTATAGTCGTTTGTGCTGGTGGTGGAGGTGGGATATGTATATCCAGGGCAATCAGTGTGTGGTCAGCTCACAGTAGTTGACGATGTAGGCCATACAGTACCTAGATACAAACCCCCAGAGTGAGGAGGTGCTCTTGACCTGAATCAGTGTTCTGACTGCTGGGGTTTGGTAGTATGTCGTATGGAGTCTGCCAGGTACTGTTGCACAGTTGCTGGCTGAGCACTGATACCTGGCCATCTGCATGTGTATCCACCAATAGACAGACAGATGCTACATATGTGAGATATGTTGTATCATAACAGTCGAGTAGCATGTGTAGTATGTGTGCCAAATTCTGCTGACATATATTGCTGATACCAGGTTATTTTCTTTCTCAGGTACATGGCCCACCCGCGGAATCCCACCTACTCCACAGCTGAGGATAAGGAGATACACCAGAGCCTGGTGCGGGATTATGCAATACTCTTTTCCCGCACCAGCCAGAATCAGCAGGAGAGGGCTGCACTGTGGCAAGACCTTGTCCGTCGGGTAAATGACATAGGCACGCATAATAGGACATATGAGCAGGTACGACATCACTGCAGTGATTTAATCAGACATGTCTGTCAGCGTGCATCGGATATCCACAGGCAACAGGTTGCCACAGGTGGTGGGGTGGCTACACATCCCCCACTCACCAGACTGGAGGGACTACTCATGAGTGTTGTGGCTCCAGTCCGCCAGCAACAACAACAGCAGCAGACATGCATTATGATGGAGGCTGGAGCCACACAGCAGAAAGACAGTGAACGTGCAGGTAATATGCCATATGTATAGTTGACTGTTGTGTACACTGGTAGTTAATGCATGTGTGAGGTGTGTCCTTGGTTTGTAGCTGTCACCATAGTATTTAATGTGCAAGTGTGATATCCTCAATATTAGCAGCTGACCTGTGAAAGGCGACTGTTGTACTACTGACCTGTATCATACTCAGTAACAATGGCACAGTTGTGCCCACTGACATTAGTTTCTTCACGTCTGCAGGACCCTCTGGTATAACAGCAATGCAGCCTATCCATGCTGGTGAGTGTGTATTAACAATTCCTGTAATAGTGTTGATAGTAATAGTACTATTTGGCTCACTTAGTAGTGCTCTTTGTATGCATGTAGGTGTGTCTGTGTCTGTGTGTTGATATCACGCATACAGAGTACTGTACAATTGTGTGAAACTGTGTGCATGTGTGCATGTGTGCATGTGTGCACCTGTGCATGTGTGCATGTGTGCATGTGTGCATGTGTGCACCTGTGCACCTGTGCATGTGTGCATGTGTGCATGTGTACACCTGTGCACCTGTGGACCTGTACACCTGTGCATGTGTGCATGTGTGCATGTGTGCACCTGTGCATGTGTGCATGTGTGCATGTGTGCACCTGTGCATGTGTGCATGTGTGCATGTGTGCATGTGTGCATCGCTGGTAATGTGTAGACATTGTAAACTGTGTTTCCTGTTTCCCTCCCACAGGTTCTGTTGCTGCTCTGGTGTCATGTAGCAGGGAACCTGAGTCAGGTGCCATGGGTACTGATAATGATGACATCTGTGTAATGGCACAGGAAGGTATGCCAGGGTCCGCCATTGGTCAGCCGATTGACAGTACACAGCTGTCGACCCCATCAATGCGCACAGTTATCCTGCCAATACACCCTTTGTCACCAATGTCCCTAGGTGATGGACAGCATACAGTGGGCATTGACCAGGGTAATGTGGTATCTGTGGCACATGCCTCCCCACACAGCAGCCATGGGCATGGCCCAGAGATGGTACCACACAGACAGATGTCCAGGGGTTCTCGTGGGAGCATCCATGGGCGTACTGCCCCTGTCAGACGTGCCCACAGAGGTCTTACAACCTCAGCTATGTTTCGGACTGTCATGCAGGCACAATCACGTATGGAACGGTACACCAGACAGGGTCTGAGGGAGCTGATAGCATGTCGTACAGCCATGACTGACAGTATGCGTGACATTACGGCTGCCATCCGTGATTTCACCGATGTCATAGACAGACGTTGTGGGGACATATTAGACCGGTTCCACAACTACATGTCCATGAGCCAGGGTGATGGTGGGTGGTTGAGGCGTGGCGTATGCCAGCAACAGCAGCAGCTGGCAGTCGTCGCGGGGCGACAACAGGGCGGCGCGCCCATAGTGCCAGCAGCAGCCCCAGCAATGCTGGGTCTGTGCTGTCATCAGACCACCCCAGGAGACCACGTGCACATGGCTCTGGCCAGGCCCGACAGGGATCTGTGTCCAGTCAACGAACACCTGCTTCTGATGACAGTACCCAGTCTGGGTTGGTAATGGATACCGTCCGTAGCACCCCTGCAAGGCACAGGTACCGTGTCCGTGGCCAGAGACACTGATCTGTATGACCTGGCAGGTACAGTCTGTGGCTGTCCACAAACACCAGTATATGGCAGCCATGAGGTGGAACTGTGTGCATCCATACACACATGCGAATTGACAACACCTAGGGCTACCGCATACACGCACACACTGCATCAACATTGCCCCACCTTCTACTGCTGTCCCTCACCAACACACATACACATACATGTCAATTGGTGGTATCGGTGGCTGACTCAGGCATACCAAGTTCACGCCCTGTGCATATGATGAAACTGTGCCACCTCCTGCAATCTGTAACAACTGTGCAGGTACAGGTTAGCATGTTGCTGATGCACAGGGTGACCACATAGATGTGTAGTAATAGTATCATGTTGTTAACAGTACTGTGTGCTGAATTAATTGTGGGTATATCACAGCATGCCTGATGCAGTAAGTGTGTGATTGTCATGTCCTGTTGTCTACACCCATGGTAAGTACCATAGTGTATCATCTGCACATGTTGGCATACTGGTGTTAATGATGTCAACAGAAGGCTACATACATAGGTAGCACAGGGGATAGGGTAATGAATGTAGTAATACACAATGATGGACATGTAACTTGCAAGTGGCATGTTGCCCACATTAGACTCTGCAATGCAGATGTTTGAGGATGTTGATATGTGTGCAGTACTACACGACTGGTACAGGACACACAGGAGCACCCTAGCACTGCATGCTCACATCTCATACCATGCTAGACAGCTCCAACACACATAACTAACTGTCACAGGAGGGAGAGTCCCCATATATGTCAGGGATACTGTGGTGGCAGGCCAGGGAGCATACATCCTACTAAGTATGGAACCACTGAGTGAAGGCTCAGTGTCTGTTATTTGACATGTGTATTACTGCAGGTATGAGCACATGGGTTTCTATCCAGTTATTGTACATCCTGATAGTACATGGTCTGTACACTTGTGTACACTGAGACTGGACCCTAGCCATCTGACCCATGTATTTCCATGTACATGTGCATAGTGCCTGCATATTTGCAGTGTTACCTACTGGAACTGGTACAGCTTGTTTGTTGTACAATGGACTACATGCAGCCCTGTTTACTGTAGCTTTGTTTGCATGCATGTTTGCTTGCAATTACCCTGGAATACTGATCACACCTGCAATGCATAGTTATAGAGCTTCTGTGGACTCCTAGTGCCATCTGCATAGCCTACTATATGTATGTCCATGTCCCACTTGACAGGATGTCACTGTTTGTCCTGTTCACATGTACATTGCCTGTGACACAGTGCATATGACTTACCTGACATGTGTCCACGTGAGCAGTCATATATGCTACTGCTAACTAATCACAGGCACTACACCTTCACACATTCATCTTCTGTTGAACTACCTGCTTTGCTAGGGACGGCATGCACCTGTCACCCCTGGGCTTTCAGATATTGGCAAAGGCTCTTGCTACCCCCATAGTGCCTATGTTAGGCAGGGCTCAAATGACAAACCCACCTTCATAGGTATCACAAGGGATAAGAAACTAAGAGCAATGCTACCCAACGCCAGAAGTCTAAACCTCCAGATGCATGCACCCAAAACACTCCTTGGCATGGAAAACATCGATATCTGTGCAGTAACAGATGCCTGGTTCAGGGCTACTGAGAGCACACCAGCACTACCAGGTTTAACCGGTTGATTTCTTTGAAACAGTCACCAAGGCCATTGGCGAGGGCAAGGTGGTTCACACAGCCTACCTGGACCTTGCAAAAGCCTTCACAACAATACCCCACTTGGGCATTCTAGAGAAGCTCACCAGCTTAAATATAAGCCCCTATGTCACTAGATGGATTGCACAGTGGCTCAAGGACAGAACCCACATGGTTAGCATTGCTGGAGCCATGCCAGACCCCACACCAGTTATGAGTTGTGTCCCACAAGGCTCAGTCCTGGGACCTCTCTTGTTTGGTATATATTTATTGGAGGTACAGGCCAACACGGACAGACTGTGGCTGTCCAAATATGCAGATGACTGCAAACTGGCCACCATAATCGACTCTCCAGCTGACACAAGCATCTTCCAAAGGGGCATCATAGCAACAGACAACTTGTGCCAGAGCCATGGCCTTCAGCTGAACAGTGTTTAGAAAGGGGAATGTGCATCCTGTAGTCTGTTCACCTAGTTGCCAAAAGGGACATTTCCCTCACACACACTAACCCCCCTCAGACAAACACACACACTTGCCATTCGCAGGATTCAAACCCCTACCTAACTATGTTAAGACACTTGAGACGGACGCATTATCAGAGCATGCTATTCGCATTGCTGGGAGTTTTCCCTTCTCCTGCTATACTTATAGAGTGCTGACATCATCAGTGTTTAGAAAGGGGAATGAGCATCCTGTAGTCTGTTCACCTAGTTGCCAAAAGGGACATTGTCCTCACACACACTAACCCCCCTCAGCCAAAAAAACACACTTGCCAATTGCAGGATTCAAACCCCTATCTGACTATGTTATGACACTGGAGACGGATGCATTAGCAGAGCACGCTATTTACATTACTGGGAGTTCTCCCTTCTCCTGCTATACTTATAGAGTGCTGACATCATCAGTGTTTAGAAAGGGGAATGTGCATCCTGTAGTCTGTTCACCTAATTGCCGAAAGGGACATTTCCCTCACACGCACTAACCCCCCTCAGATAAACACACACACTTGCCATTCGCAGGATTCAAACCCCTATCTAACTATGTTATGACACTTGAGACGGACGCATTAGCAGAGCGCGCTATTTGCATTGCTGGGAGTTTTCCCTTCTCCTGCTATACTTATAGAGTGCTGACATTGTCAGTGTTTAGAAAGGGGAATGTGCATCCTGTAGTCTGTTCACCTAGTTGCCAAAAGGGACATTTCCCTCACACACACTAAGCCAAACCCCCTCAGACAAACACACACACTTGCCATTCGCAGGATTCAAACCCCTACCTTACTATGCTATGACACTTGAGACAGACGCATTAGCGGAGCGCGCTATTCGCATTACTGGGAGGTTTCTTTTCTCCTGCTGTACTTATAGGGTGCTGACATCATCGGTGTTTAGAAAGGGAATGTGCATCCTGTAGTGTGTTTTCCTAGTTGCCAAAAGGGACATTTCTCTCCCACAGACTTACACACACACCAACCCCACTCTCACACACACACACACACACTGAGCAATTGAAACCCCTACCTAACTATGTTATGACACTTGAGACGGACGCATTAGCGGAGCGCGCTATTCGCATTACTGGGAAGTTTCTTTTCTCCTGCTGTACTTATAGGGTGCTGACATCATCTGTGTTTAGAAAGGGGAATGTGCATCCTGTGGGGAGGCAGACACCAAGCACACTCTGGCTAAGCTGTCATTCCCTAGGGCAAACAGCCTAGTGTTGACCTCTACACCCATATGTTTAATTGTCAAATGCACATTATTTGTTGCTGATAGACTGTTTGCACATCTTTATTGCCATAGCATTCCCTGTTTGTATGAACAACTTGTGCATCTGTGGAAGATGTTTGCATATGGGAGGGATCCACTATATCACGTATGTCTCTGTAGTTATTTATCTGTGTGCACTGGGCAGACAGCTGTAATGTGGTTGGTTCCTGGAATAACACATAAAAATACCAGATATGTGTGTCCAACTGCTAAACCGAGATTTGGCCTAAGTGTGTGAGCATGCCCAATTCAGCCTTCCCATGGCATGTTGTCTGACATTTGTCTCATTTATCAAAGTGTGTGAGCATGCCCAGTGTGAGCATTCCATATGTTGGACTCTGCAGCCCACCACATTTGTGGATGAGTGTGAACTTCAACAAATATCACCCGTTTATGGTTGTGTGTTGTGTGTTATGTTGTGTAGTTACTGTACAACTGCTTTGTGTGTGAACACAACTGGATTATACTGTGCCTGCAGTGTTTGCATGGGATACTTTGCATACAGTTGTCAACATCCTTTCACACTGACCTAACACTGTAGTACTGTATAGTGTACTGGTAGTACTTTGACTGTGGTGGACAGTATCCTGGGCTTTAGTGCTATCACTGCTTTACATTTCGATAGTGGGCACAACAGCCTGCTTAGGGGCCAGTTGTGTACATCTGACCATGTTGCATTCTGTACAGATATGAACTACTTAAACCAGGCTTGTCCAACATTGGTAGTGTATTCCACAACATAGGTGTACATTTGCAAACACTAGCGATGTGCCCTAGTCCATGTCTAATGCTAGTTGGAGAGTGTGTTTGTCCTTCAACACACATTGTAAGTGGAGTTTGCCATGACATATGTCATGGTTAGTATACTGTGCCTCTGTCTACCTGTGACATGACAGTGATACCCAGGATAAATCTACCATCTCCCATCCACTCATCAAGATTCCTATTGAGGAAGATTGATAAGTGACTCTATGGGTAGCCTGTACTGGGGGTTCACTCATGGGTGGGGTGGCTTCTGTGTTATGGATCACGCAGTACAGCTTGTCCTATGTAAGTCAGTGCTGGGGTTCAGGTCTCTCATGTGCATAGCTCACTGCCATTCAGATTGTACAAGGTGCAGCATGTTTATTGATGCCAGCAACACAGGCAACACATGGCATCTGTGCAAGCTCTTTGATACTCCTGATGAGGTACTGTTGGGGACTTTACGGTTGATGGAGGTGTCTGCTGAGGTACATCCCACAAGGGCTATTGTAGTCAATTGTACCGCTGATGAAGGATGACTGCAGAGCCACAATGACCTCCCCTTATCTAGATCTGACAACCTTCATGATTAGGTGGGTATATGGTATGTTTCTGTAAACACTACAGCACATGTTTGTCCAATGCAGGATATCTATCACCTTGTGTCCCCAGATCTCTCATTACATGTTAACTACATAATGGGTTAACACCTATGTGGTAATTGGTGGGCACTTACTGTATATCCACGGGGGTTGACTATACACGTTTCTGCAATTAGCTTGCTGACATGGCTATGGCACCAGTTGTCTGTTTCTATGTGGCCCTTTTGTGGGATGCTTGTGTCAGCTGGTGGATCATATGTGGTGAGCAGTTTGTAGTCCTCTGCAAACATGTTCGGACACAGTCCTTCCATGTTTGCCTCTACCTATGGGCCATATATACCAGACGAGGGAGATCCCAGGACAAAGCCTTGTGGGATGCCAGTTATATCTGGTTTGTAGTCTGACATGGCTGCAGCATGTCTGACCATGTCTGTTCTGTCCTTGGTCTGGTTTGCAACCCCTCTACTGACATGTGGGTTTATATTTAAGCTGGTGAGCTTATCTATAATGAACACGTAGGGTATTGTACAGAAGCCTTTACAAGGTCCAGCTACACTGTGTGGACCACATTGCCCTCATCAATGACCTTAATGACTGTTTCAATTGAGTCAAACATGTTTAGGGGCAGGATCTGCACTTGAGAAAGCCACACTGGGTTGGGTCCGGTGTCAGTAGGTCCCCAATATCTTTATGCCTGTGGTACATGCTGATCCTTTCCATAGCTGTGCAAACTGAGCTTCTCAGGATTCTGGGGTAGTAGTTTTCAGTATCCATTCAGGCAACACCTTTGTTGAGAAGGACCACTGTTGTTGTACACTGCTCTTTGGGTACATATTCTGTGGTAAGGCTGACATTGAGCAGTAGTGTGGTTTGGCATTCCATTCATCTTGAAGTCCATGTTGCACTAAGCCCAGGACACCATCTCATACCATTGCTGCTGTGTGTTTTGCTTTGTAGATGTTGGCTGTTACCTCAGCATCTGCAATGTCAGGGGCCAGCAGTCTGCTGGGATAGATATTCTGCATTCGGGGGGGGGGGGTTTGCACTGCACCTGTCAGGATGTATGTTGGCAATATGTGTGTGTGTGTGTGATATTTGTGTGATTCAGGGCATATCTGTGAATTCCCAACATGGTTCCTACCATCAGTTGTGAAAGCCTTGGGATTATCCTTAGTGTCCTGTACAATGTGTATCTTCATAGGTTCATACTAGGCTATCCACCCTAGGGCATTTGTTAGCCTAGCCAGAGTGTGTGTGGCTTTTGCCACCCCTTGCTATGTGAATATTATGGCCATTTATGATTTGCTTTGCTGTGCCTCTGTCTGGACATGACACAGTGAAGACCCCCAGTGTAACTCTACAATCATCCATCCACTTGGCAAGATTCCTGTTGAAGAGTGTCAGTGAGGGGCTCTGCCTAACATGGAGTGGGATTCCGGTCCAGGGTGTGGGGTGCCTCTGGATTATGTATCTGTCCCACCAGCACATCCTATTTCATTATTTGTTGAGGTTGACATCTCTCACTCTCACAGCTCCGATGGATTTGAGTTTTCTGGGGTGGAGCATGTCCATTACTCCTGTGTTGGGCATGGCCTCCTACAACAGGCATGCAATGCCTCTGTGTAGGCAGTATGACTGAATTCAGCTGGGGTGTCTACAGCCAGGCAGCATATGACATATATTTGAGACCCTTTATCCTCTTGGTGAGGTACCTTTGAGGTCTTTCTAACTGCTGCAGGTGTCAGGTAAGGTACATCCCATATGAGGCATTGTACTAGATTATGGGTGTGATTAGAGAAAAGTATAGGGGCACAATGACCTCTGTTGATGTAGATGTGAATCCTTTCCTGATACGGTATCAAATGCAGACAGTCTTCCTAGCCACATTGGTAATGTGGGTGTCACATAGCAGGTTACTGTCCACTTGTGTCCCTAGGTCCCTGGTTACTCCTTCCATACATAATGGTTTACCACCTATGTGGTAATTTGTGGTACCTTGTTTGGTATTTGGTGGGACATTCATACTGTCCAGTGTCTTCAGGACGGCTGGGTGGGGTTACTGTGTGTGAGAGTGCGATCTGTAGCATGCTACAGACTGTACAGCAGTCTTGCCTACAGTTAGTTGCACATGGGTGGACTCCAATGCCTTGTGCATTGTCAGTTACCTGGACGTATGGGTGTCTGTGCTGACTATGGATACTCACCCTCCTTTTATGTTTTGTTCCAGGTTTTGGGGCCATGACACATGATTCGTGGTATAACCTGGTAGTGCTGGTGTGCTGTCAGGAGGCTTGCAGCAGGTTTCTGTCACTGCACAGACATCGATGTTCTCCATACTGGGGATGGCCTTGGGAGCATGCATATTGGGGTGTACACATCTGGCATTGGTCAGCATTTCCCTTATGTTTCTTCCCACTTATGTTTTCTAGGGTGCTGGGTCAGTCTTTTCAGCCTTGCCTACAAAAGGCTCTATGGAGGTGGCAAAGGCCTTATCCAATATTCAGACGCCCAGGGGTAACAGGTGCAGGCCATCCCAAGAACAGCTGCGTGGCTTGTCAAGCATGACATCCCAAGCAGACAGACATTGGATCCCCTTGGAATGACACCAGTAAGTGTGCCACTTGCTATGACTGATCATTCCGTGTTTGTACTGTGGCATTATTCTTGGTAAGGGTAGGATGCTGCAAATGGTGAGTGTCATACCAGCCTGGACTACATAATCAGATAGCTCATCTATGTCTCTTTTCATGTAGTCTAGGGCGGTACATCTCAGGTCATTCACACCAGCATGGACTATGACTGCATCATATTTCTACTTGCTTTGGAGTGATCTGCATACTTCTGTTATGTGGCATATTGTGGCAGCCTACAGGCAGCTTACTGTACCCTTTCCCTTGTTCAGTCTGGTGTGTGGGACAGCAGTGTGTCTGACTATGGAGTCACCTATTACAACTGTATCAGGCATGTTGTTTCTCCTTCTGGCCTGTGACTGTTTGGCACACCAGCTTTGTGTACTATGTGTTGCATGTGCTATGTTTGGAGGTTGTTTGATTGGGTGTCTGCTTTAGAGGCCTCTGTTGGTGTGCTGTGTTTGTAATTTGTGCCTCTGGGAATGTTTTTCTGTGTTTATGTGTTTGGTTTGCAATTGTGATAGGTCTATGTGGGACTGTGTTTGTGGTGTGTGTGGTTACCTTCTCCTCCTGACTTGTTTTGGGAGTACTGAGTTGAGGGAGCTCAGCCTCCAGTTTGGATAGATGGTTGCATCCCTCACATATATTTGTATTTCTTGGGTGGAGTTGGGGGTTGTCTGTGTACTTGGGGCAGGTGTAACATTGCCTCAGGATTCACAGATTCCACTTGTTGTGGCTGGCCTTGGTGGATTGAATGTGTGGACAGATTTTATTGCCATACTACTGATCAGTGATTACTTCATTGTTTATGTTTGCTCTATCATGTAGTAGCTTCCTCATTCTCTTGCATGGTTTGGTTATGGCTGGTGTCCACCATGCCAGATTTCTGCGTGTATGGCATTGTGTCTTGTTTTAATTTAGGACTGCATAATCCAAGCATTCCTGGCAGTGTTCATGGAATGGCTGTATTAC
The DNA here is from genome assembly GCF_019279795.1 of Protopterus annectens. Lineage (NCBI taxonomy): Eukaryota > Metazoa > Chordata > Ceratodontiformes > Protopteridae > Protopterus > Protopterus annectens. Next base: position 266,319,806 of record NC_056739.1, read on the forward strand.
AGGTTCTGAGGTGTGGCCCATATTTTGCACCTGCACGGGACCTTTAATGGATTCCACATCAGTTTGGAGGAGTGCAAATATTGCTTAACACATGTTTTCCACTGTGGTTTTCTGGCCAGGGACTGTGGTCAGGATTTGTATATCCAGTCTGATTACTCTATGGTCTGGTTTTACCAGTGAGCAATACACGTCTGATCTTGCCATCCAGTACGCATGTTGCTGATTATCACATCCAGTATGCTTACCCCTCTTGTGGGAGTGGTACGTTGTTCCTGGGCCTTTTGGTTTATGGATTCTATGAACTTTTGTCCTACACTGTTGGAGCTAGTATAATGCTCCCAGTCTATGTCTGGGTATTTGCAGTCACCCAATATAATGTGGTTTGGAGGACTTGATATATTCATGTATTCCAGCATAGGCCGGGTGCAGTTCCTGGTGTTGGGACAGTAGTCTGTAGCAGGCTATAAACTGGGGGGCAGTTTTAGCCACTGTTACTTGAGCATGGTTAGTCCATGCTGCTTTTTGTTGTGGTACCAACATAGGGGTGTGGTTATCCTTGACAATTCTTGCTAGTCACCCTCCTTTTGTAGCTTGTTCCAAGTTTTGAGGCTGTACAGCACAGTATGAGGTGTAACCTGGTAGTGTTAGGGTGCTGTTGTGAGCCTTGGCTCAGTTTTCTGTTACAGCGCAGATATCAACATTCTCCATACTGGGTGAGTTTAGACTGCATGCATCTTGCTGTTTCAACTTATCCCTTATCTTATTCTTATCCCTTCTGATACCTATGGAGATAGGTTTGTGTTTTGAGCCTTACCTATTCAGGGCACACTGTGGGTGACAACAGCCTTTGCCAGTATCCATACGGCCTGCACTGATAGGTGCATGCCAGTCCTAGCAGGTGGTGCATCATGTCATGCTCAGCATGTCATACCAGACTGGCACACATTGGATCCCCTTTGACTAACTGCGATACTTCAGTCAATTGTTGCACTTGATCATCTCATTGTCATGTTGTGGCATGATGCTTGGTGAGGGTAGGATGTTAGTCAGGGTCCTCAGGTGTGCATATAGTACATGGTGTTACATTACTTAACACAGAGCATTCATGCCTCAGGTGGTGCTACAGGGCTGTCTCTGTCGGATGCGCATATTACACTTCCCTGTACATGTTTGAGAGCAGGTTGTGTCATGTTAGGCATCCCTGTTACTATATGAGTGAGTCAGAGAGGGGTATCATTCCCAGGGTTCCTACTGAGCCAGTGTATGTGCTATGCGTTGCCTCTTTGCCAAGGCCAGGGCATACTGGGCACGCCTCCTTCTGCCTACTGGGGCAGGCTCAGGTTGTTCCTCCTCCGAGTCACGCTCTGCCTGTGATGGCCTTGGCAATGGTGGGGGACTGTCTGGCCCGGCCCTATGCTGGTCCTGCTACAGCTGTTTTTGCAAGATCATATTATGTAGCATAGCACATACCATGACAATTTGGGTACATGTAGTTGGTGTGTACTGCAAGGCTCCACCAGATGTGTCCAGACACCGGAACCGTGACTTGAGCAGCCCAAACACACGCTCTATTACATTACGTGTTTGTGCGTGTGCCTCATTATGGCGTTCCTGTTCAGGTGTGTGTGCGTTTCTGATGGGTGTCATCAGCCACGGCTCCAGTGCATAACCTGCATCCCCCACTAGGTGTCCGTGCGGGATGTCCCCATTGGCAAATGTCTGGTACAGCTGCGTCAAATGCCAGATGTGGGAATCATGGTAGCTCCCAGGACAGCCAGCACACACATTCATTATTATGCCCTGGGCATCACACACGACCTGGCAGTTAATGGAGGGGAAGCCCTTGTGGTTGATGTATGCCCTACCCCACTCACCGGCTGGTGCTTTGATGCGTATGTGCGTGCAGTCTATTGCACCCACTACCTCAGGGTATTCCGCTATTTGCTGGAAGAGATGCATATTGCTGGCCAATACCTCATGGGCATTGGGGAAATATACATGATCACCGACATGTGCTGACATGGCATCCAGGAACTGGTGCAGTACCCTGGAGGCTGATGCCTGTGATATCCCCATCATATCACCAGTTGGTCTCTGGAAGGTACCTGTTGCTAGTATTCTTAGGCCAACACATACCTTGGTTTCCACTGGGATGGGTTCCCCTCTGTTGGTTCTGTGTGTGAGGTGTGGCCTGCACAGCTCCACTATTTGCTGTAGGAGGTCTCTGTCCACTCTATAGTGCTCTACTATCTCCAGCTCATGTAACCCGTGGTAGGTGACCCTGGGCCTGTACACTCTTCTCCGTCTCCTCACTGTGGGTTGTCTGGCACCATCTGCATTGTCACCACCCTCAGCAAGTCGCCTATGTCTCATTATGACAGCTATGGCAGCCCCTAACATTTCTGCTCTGAGTTCAGCTTTTCAGTTTTCACTTCTGATAACTTAACTCCTGTCTTGCAGTGTCTCTTGAGAGAAACATTCTGCACTGCTGTTTGCAGAGTTTTAAGTGCTGGGCTGGGCTACTATTCTGCCTGTGTAATTGCCTGCATCTAATTGTTTTCACCTGCTAGCTCCAGCTGTATTCCCTGCTAACTTCCTACTAAATCTGTTGCTTCCTTTTTCCTTTCTGTTTCCTCAGGGAGGAGCCGTGTGCAAACCAGCAGAAACACGCTCACAGTGGCTTACATGCGCGCACACATACTTACACAGTTCAGAATCTGCTTATTCGGTTTAAAACGCTGCACGCATGCATAAGCGGTGTTAAACATCTCCCAACACACTCTCACATGCTCAGTCTGCCTTACACGCGCACACACTGCCTTACACGCGCGCACACTGCCTTACTCGCGCTTCGTGGCGCGCACACGTGCGCATACACATCCAGCAAGAAACTTTGGTGTAGGCAACAGTGTACACCTTCCATTTCTTGACTTTCTCATGCTTACTTAGTGGCACACCTCTTTCCATGATATCTGTCTGATATCTGTCATGTAACTCTAACCTCCAATGAACTGCATTTCTTTCTACCATTCCCCCCTGTGATGTCACCTATCTCCTACTCTGTTCCTCCCCCTTATGTAACTCTTACACTACTCAGAATGTGCTCATTACTATGTGACAGTAGAATTCAGTATCCTTACACTCATTTGCATCAGATTGCCTATTAATGCTTAGTTACATCTCTTAGACTCAGCTTCCCCCCTTAGCAACCACTACACGGTGGCCATGTTGGTTTTGGTCTGCTGGTCCCTGCATTGACATTCCATGTATTGCATAAAACCCACATTTGTGGGTTCAAAACCTTCGTTTTTATGTTCTATGCAGCGCAGCCCGTTTTGCAGGCCGCGCTGGTTTAAACATCGGCAATCGCCAAAAAAACAAATTATATTTTTCATATATTTGCATCAGGTTACCTTGCCAATGGCCACATATTTGGCCATTGGCATGCTGCCTGACACATATGCACCCTTTATTTGGAGCTGACATGGCTCCATTGCAGTTTTTAGAAAGCGTACTCAGTTGTCAACTGAGTACATTTCTGCAGCTAAAACGGCTCTTACACGGGCTGTTCTGGGCTTCCTGGATCGCTAATCACCCTCATTTGCATGCTATTCGCTGCAAGTGAGGTGATTAGCTTATCCACGCCCACTCTGTGTAAGAGCTGTTTTAGCTTGTCTCTTACACAGACTTTGGGCTGTTCCTGGATCACGAAGGCTGCATGGAGTCTTGTACTACTCTTAGACTCCGTGCAAGCCTTCGTGAATCAACCATTGACTAAAACCCAAAAGTTCTTGTTTCTATACTTGTCATATAGACTGGAAATCTTTATAACACATATATCCCACCTGCTTATAACATAGTAACTCTACCTATTATTGCAGCCCCAATGTTAATGTAAATATAAATGGCCCCCTCCCTAAACACACAAAACCAAATTCCTTAATACACACATATAAAATCAGAAAACTTTAAAGTTTCGCAGATCTAGTTTCAGAACACACTTGACAGAACAATTCTCATTAAGCCCTGTTTTTTCAGTTTCATTTAACCTAAGTTGCCATTCCAGCTCTAGGCTTTCTAGGTGTGTTTTTATGCCACATCTTCTATGTGATGGAACTATACGATCAATCACAAAGAATATAAACTTCATAAAGTTCTCACAAGCCAGGCTGTGTACAAATAATATGTTTTCGTTCTTTCTATTTTTGATGTCTCTTACATGCTCAGCTATTCTTTCTTTCAACTTTCTAGTGGTTTTACCCACATAGAAAGCCAAGCACGAAGTGAATGTAGCAATGTAAACCACAATTGCCGTGTTACATTGCCTAGACACAACATACTAAGATAGTAGCATTCCGTGGCCAAATATGGGCCATCATTGATGTATTTGCAATACCTGCACATGTTACATTTCGGCATCCTTGAATGATGTTTTTTCCTATTTCCTTCCATGGTATTTTCAAATAATTTTAATATTTCGCCTTTACTATATGTTATTTTTAGGCCCTTGGCCCACTACCTTTTATGTCTTCATCAAAAATAGTTCCTAGATCTTGCTCAAAATTTCCCTCACCCCAAATCCCTTTCCCCCCTGGGTTTTTTTATGGGTTTAAACTGCTCCACTAGGTGTCCGTGCGGGATGTCCCCATTGGCAAATGTCTGGTACAGCTCGTCAAATGCCAGATGTGGGAATCATGGTAGCTCCCAGGACAGCCAGCACACACATTCATTATTATGCCTGGGCATCACACACGACCTGGCAGTTAATGGAGGGAAGCCCTTGTGGTTGATGTATGCCCTACCCCACTCACCGGCTGGTGCTTTGATGCGTATGTGCGTGCAGTCTATTGCACCCACTACCTCAGGGTATTCCGCTATTTGCTGGAAGAGATGCATATTGCTGGCCAATACCTCATGGGCATTGGGGAAATATACATGATCACCGACATGTGCTGACATGGCATCCAGGAACTGGTGCAGTACCCTGGAGGCTGATGCCTGTGATATCCCCATCATATCACCAGTTGGTCTCTGGAAGGTACCTGTTGCTAGTATTCTTAGGCCAACACATACCTTGGTTTCCACTGGGATGGGTTCCCCTCTGTTGGTTCTGTGTGTGAGGTGTGGCCTGCACAGCTCCACTATTTGCTGTAGGAGGTCTCTGTCCACTCTATAGCGCTCTACTATCTCCAGCTCATGTAACCCGTGGTAGGTGACCCTGGGCCTGTACACTCTTCTCCGTCTCCTCACTGTGGGTTGTCTGGCACCATCTGCATTGTCACCACCCTCAGCAAGTCGCCTATGTCTCATTATGACAGCTATGGCAGCCCCTAACATTTCTGCTCTGAGTTCAGCTTTTCAGTTTTCACTTCTGATAACTTAACTCCTGTCTTGCAGTGTCTCTTGAGAGAAACATTCTGCACTGCTGTTTGCAGAGTTTTAAGTGCTGGGCTGGGCTACTATTCTGCCTGTGTAATTGCCTGCATCTAATTGTTTTCACCTGCTAGCTCCAGCTGTATTCCCTGCTAACTTCCTACTAAATCTGTTGCTTCCTTTTTCCTTTCTGTTTCCTCAGGAGGAGCCGTGCAAACCAGCAGAAACACCCTCACAGTGGCTTACACGCGCGCACATACTTACACAGTTCAGAATCTGCTTATTTGGTTTAAAACGCGTGCATGCATAAGCGGTGTTAAACATCTCCCAACACACTCTCACATGCTCAGTCTGCCTTACACGCGCACACACTGCCTTACACGCGGCGCACTGCCTTACTCGGCGCTTCGTGGGCGCTGCGTCTTGATACACATCCAGCAAGAAACTTTGGTGTAGGCAACAGTGTACACCTTCCATTTCTTGACTTTCTCATGCTTACTTAGTGGCACACCTCTTTCCATGATATCTGTCTGATATCTGTCATGTAACTCTAACCTCCAATGAACTGCATTTCTTTCTACCATTCCCCCCTGTGATGTCACCTATCTCCTACTCTGTTCCTCCCCCTTATGTAACTCTTACACTACTCAGAATGTGCTCATTACTATGTGACAGTAGAATTCAGTATCCTTACACTCATTTGCATCAGATTGCCTATTAATGCTTAGTTACATCTCTTAGACTCAGCTTCCCCCCTTAGCAACCACTACACGGTGGCCATGTTGGTTTTGGTCTGCTGGTCCCTGCATTGACATTCCATGTATTGCATAAAACCCACATTTGTGGGTTTAAAACCTTCGTTTTTATGTTCTATGCAGCGCAGCCCGTTTGCACGGGGCTGCGCTGGGTTTAAACATCGGCAATCGCCGAAAAAAAAAATTATATTTTTCATATATTTGCATCAGGTTACCTTGCCAATGGCCACATATTTGGCCATTGGCATGCTGCCTGACACATATGCACCCTTTATTTGGAGCTGACATGGCTCCATTGCAGTTTGCAGAAAGCGTGCTCAGTTGTCAACTGGTACATTTCTGCAACTAAACGGCTCTTACACGGGCTGTTCTGGGCTTCCTGGATCGCTAATCACCCTCATTTGCATGCTATTCGGCTGCAAGTGAGGTGATTAGCTTATCCACGCCCACTCTGTGTAAGAGCTGTTTTAGCTTGTCTCTTACACAGACTTTGGGCTGTTCCTGGATCGCGAAGGCTGCATGGAGTCTTGTACTACTCTTAGACTCCGTGCAAGCCTTCGTGAATCCGGCCCATTGACTAAAACCCAAAAGTTCTTGTTTCTATACTTGTCATATAGACTGGAAATCTTTATAACACATATATCCCACCTGCTTATAACATAGTAACTCTACCTATTATTGCAGCCCCAATGTTAATGTAAATATAAATGGCCCCCTCCCTAAACACACAAAACCAAATTCCTTAATACACACATATAAAATCAGAAAACTTTAAAGTTTCGCAGATCTAGTTTCAGAACACACTTGACAGAACAATTCTCATTAAGCCCTGTTTTTTCAGTTTCATTTAACCTAAGTTGCCATTCCAGCTCTAGGCTTTCTAGGTGTGTTTTTATGCCACATCTTCTATGTGATGGAACTATACGATCAATCACAAAGAATATAAACTTCATAAAGTTCTCACAAGCCAGGCTGTGTACAAATAATATGTTTTCGTTCTTTCTATTTTTGATGTCTCTTACATGCTCAGCTATTCTTTCTTTCAACTTTCTAGTGGTTTTACCCACATAGAAAGCCAAGCACGAAGTGAATGTAGCAATGTAAACCACAATTGCCATGTTACATTGCCTAGACACAACATACTAAGATAGTAGCATTCCGTGGCCAAATATGGGCCATCATTGATGTATTTGCAATACCTGCACATGTTACATTTCGGCATCCTTGAATGATGTTTTTTCCTATTTCCTTCCATGGTATTTTCCAAATAATTTTTAATATTTCGGCCTTTACTATATGTTATTTTTAGGCCCTTGGCCCACTACCTTTTTTATGTCTTCATCAAAAAATAGTTCCTAGATCTTGCTCAAAATTTCCCTCACGTACTCTGTCTCCTGGTTATACGGTAACACTAAATTCCACTCATATTGATTTTATGTTTTCTGGGTTTTAATTGACCCCAGTGAAGTGTTAAGTACTGGCATAAACCTATATTTTCGTTTTTCCAAGACTTCCTTTCTAACTTTTAACAATGGTCTAAAGGGATATCCTCTTTCTCTAAACATCCCAATCAATTTGTATAGTTCATTTTCAAATTTCAAGTTGTCACTCACTAACCTGCCCCCACCATCTGTCCTTTGACCACACTCTTTTTTTGGTGTGGGGGGGTGACAGCTATTATAATCCAAAAGGGAGTTCGAGTAGGTATCCTTTCTATATAATGTTGATTCTATTCTACCAGTCACATCATTTTATATAAAGTAATGTCCAAAAAGTTGATAGTGTGTTGATTCATTGTCCAGGCAAATTTCAAGAACCCTGTAGTACTATTCGAAAACTGGATGAAGGAATTCATCTCTTCCTGACTTCCCATCCATAAAAGTAGCATATCATCCAAAAATCTATACCTAGGACTAGGTTTGCATAAATGGAAGCACACTTGGCTCCCATTGATACTCCCATAATTTGATGAAAGAAGTCACCCTCAGAGTAAAGAAAGTTGTTATCTAACACCAATTCAATAAGTTCTATGAGTAAGTTACGTTTCACAGTGTGCATACCTTTTAAACCTATGAGAGCTTCTCCAAATAATTTTATTCCCTCCTTATGTGGGATTACTGAGAATAGATTAATTACATCTATAGTAACAAATGAAAAATCTATGTCAAGAATCAAGTCTCTTCTTCTAAGCAGTGCCAGGAGTCTCTTAAAATTTGCTTCTTACACTGTAGCATTTTTATACACTGACCATCAATGTATGCTGCTATAGGCTCAGTTTTTTAATTCATTATAGCTACTATAGGAAGTAGTGGGGGGTTGTTTAAATTTTTGTGGACTTTGGGTATACCAGATATAACCGGTATAACTGGGTTTTCATTATTCAAGAATGCATAGTGCATTTCATCAATAACTCCTTGTTCTAACAAGTCATATAAGAGCCAGTCTATTTTTGCATAGGCCCTACTGATCTCATTTAGCATTTCTGCCTCATATGTACTGCTATTGTTTAACAGTTCAAACATTCTGCCCACATAGTCCACCTGGTTCATAGGTTTCATAAACCTATAGTCTTTTAATTCATTTAGTTTCCTCAAACATTCTTTTTCATTTACAGATATATTATCCTCACTACCTGAACTGTTCTTTAAAGCTTTACATATTTCTCTCTCAGATAATTGTTCAAATTGCTCTACCATGTTGTTCATAGTTGGCATAAAAGTGCTTTTCCTTTTAATTTGAACTTCACCTGTCATGTCTTCAGTGTTTTTATTATGAAAATACACTGCTAAATTAAGTTGCCTTTTGTATAGCCTAAAATATATTAGTGTTTTTGTTAGATCCAATCTGTAACCTTGAAAAAAAGTAAAGCCCCTTTTCAACAGTGTAATCAAAGCATCATCCACACTTAAGTCAGAAAAATTGTATATGAAAAAGCCATTCTTGTTTATCACAGTGACAGTTTGTATCTCATCAAATACATTAGGCAATGTGCACATTAGTTGACCTGCCTCAGAGGTACTGTATTGTTCTTCCTCTGAGAATATTGTGGCAGGTTCCACTGGTAGACCCGATTCTGGTGCCCCAGTTGATTCTGATTTCTGTTCAGAATCCTCTGTGACCTCCTCAGTGGTGTCTCTATCACTAAAAAATTACTACTATTTCTACTGTTGCTATTATTGTTGTTACTCTTCTAGTAGTATTACTACTGCCAGCAAAATTGTCATTTTCACTTACAACGGCTGCATCTCTAGGTGCTGGGTAAACAGACTTATTATCATAGTCATTAGTGTCTCTAACAAGCATTTTACTTTTACTTTCCAAATTAATTTTAACAAATGTTTCCATATCAACAAAAATCTTATCATACTGTGACTTGTTGTATTCAAAAAGTAAGTCTTTAGTTATGTTTTAATTTAACTCAGTCAACTACTTTTCCAAGTCTGTCAACTTAAGTTCATTTTCTCTTATCATGATTATCATCATGTCCATTCCAGTTCTGTCAAATAATTTCAGAAGTTCATGATGCATAATCGAGTCCTTAATAGTTCCACTGGGGTATTTCCATAGACGTAATCCCTTTGGTACATGTTGTAAGTCTAAGAAATTTTTAAGAAAAAGGTCATCTGTTTGAATAGACTTGAACCTCCTCATCAGCTTTTCCAAATTCCTTAACTGTTCTTGGACCGTACCATGTCCTTCAGTTCTAACAGGGGGTGTGGGGGAGTTGAAATCAGGCATTAATAATATAGAATGAAAATCTGGCTGTGAGGCAGTATTTCTTCTTAGTTATTCATTGCCAACCTGATCAGTACCCAAAGTTCTTATGTCTGGTCCATTTTCAGTGATTTCTGAAGCATTATAAGGTGTATGCAGGGTAAACAGCTCCATCTAGCTAGGTGTTACAGTGCTCGAGGTCGTTGCACCCACAGGAATCCGCATTTGCTGTTTAAGCTCAGCAAGCTCTCCAATTAAATATTCCATCATCTGCTTGCTAAATACAAATGGCAGGGCAAATAAATGAAATAAAACACTTAAAAACCACCCAAAGGGTATATAGGGCTACTACATCTAGCGTGACCAGTAAGTAGTCAATGGCCTAAATTTGGTCTGGTGGAGTAGGTGCAGTAATAGCTATGAGTCCTTGAGGTAGAAATGGGATTCCTGAACTACTGGTTTCAGGGTGGAGTACAGGAACTCTGATATGTGCTCCGTTTTAATATGTTTGGAAGAAACTATGTGTCTGAATGGGGGGGAGGGTTAGAGGTGCCTTATCTTGAGGATCCCGAACATTTCCCCTAGTCGGTGGTTGTCTACATCCATGAATTGGAATTCTGGTTGGGAAATGACTCCTTTTTCTAGTAGTTTAAAGAGTGTAAGGTCAATTTATTGGAAGGCTGCCCTTGCCATATATATATACGGTTCCCATTCAGAAGCCTGAAACATCATAAGCCTGAAAATCAAAATCCTGAAACCAAAAGCCTGAAAATTCAGAATCCTGAAAACTCAAAATCCTGAAAGCCCAAAATCCTGAAAGACCAAAATCCTGAAACTCAAAATCCTGAAAACACAAATAATGCTAATATGTCACTATAAAGACACTAATATCTACCAACTGACCCTGACCCTAACCCTAACCCTAAGGTCCGTCACTATCGCACACTCACCTGACCCGCCTAAACCTAACTCACTTAAACACTTCTAACCCCAATATTTGTCACTATTGCATACATGCCTAACCTGCCTAACCTAACTCACTTAAACCGCTAACCTAAAATAAAACCAACCGCACACTTACCTGACCCCAACGCATGACCTAACACCACAGGGCTAACAATAGCAAAGCCACAATGACATCAGTATGTCTATTTTGTGTTTTCAGGATTTTGAGTTTCAGGATTTTGGTCTTTCAGGATTTTGGGCTTTCAGGATTTTGAGTTTTCAGGATTCTGAATTTTCAGGCTTTTGGTTTCAGGATTTTGATTTTCAGGCTTATGATGTTTCAGGCTTCTGAATGGGAACCATATATATATATATATATATATATATATATATATATATATATATATATATAGTTAAATATATAACTATGTACACAAATACATCTCTCTCTCTCTCTCTCTCTCTCTCTCTATATATATATATATATATACACACACACACACACACAGATATATATATATATAGATAGATACACATATGTTTATACATCTATATTTATATATATATATATATATATATATATATAAATATATATATATATATATATATATATATATATATATATATACATATATATATAAAGATATAAACACACACACACACACACACAGATATATATATATATATATATATATTTTTTTTTTTTTTTTATATATATATATATATATATATATATATATATATATATATATATAAATATATACAGTGGATATAAAAAGTTTACATGCCCCTGTTAAAACGCCAGGTTTTTGTGATATAAAAAATGAGACCACAATAAATCATTTCAGACCTTTTTCCACCTTTAATGTGACCTAGAACCTGTACAATTCAATTGAAAAACAAACAAATCTGTTAGGGGAAAAAATATAAGAAATAAAAAACGTACAATACGCTGATTGCTAAGTGTGCACACCCTTAAACTAATACTTTGTTGTGTGTGCACACCCTTAAACTAATACTTTGTTGAAGCACCTTTTGATTTAACTACAGTATTCAGTCTTCATGGGTACACACCCGCCATCAATTAAAGAGACTCTGATTAACCCCAAATAAAGTTCAGCTGTTCTAGTAGGATTTGTCTGACATTTACTCAGTTGCATGCTACAGCAAAAGCCATGGTTCGCAGAGAACTTACAAAGCATCAAAGGGATCTCATTGTTGAAAGTTATCAATCAGGAGAAGAGTACAAATAAATTTCCCCAACATTGGATATACCATGGAACACAGTGAAGACAGTCATCATAAAGTGGAGAAATTATGGGACAACAGTGATGTTGCAAAGAACTGGACGTCCCTCCAAAATTGATGAAAAGACATGATGAAAACTGGTCAGGGAGATTGCCAAGAGGCCTACAGCAGCACTGAAGGAGTTGCAAGAATTTCTGCTAAGTACTTATTGTGTACTACACATGACAACAATCTCCCGTGTTCTCCCTATATCTGGACTATAGGGTAGGGTTGCAAGACGCAAGCCTTTTCTTACACAGAAAAACAGCCAGGCTCGGTTAAAATTTGCAAAACAATACATCAAGTCTCCCAAAAGAATGTGGGGAAATGTGTTATGGTCTGATGAAACCAAGGTTGAACTTTTTGGCCACAATTCCAAAAGGTACGTTTGGCGCACAAACAACACTTAGCATCACCAAAAGAACACCATCCCCACAGTGAAGCATGGTGCTGGCAGTATCATGTTTTGGGGTTGCTTTTCTTCAGCTGGAACTGGGGCTTTAGTCAAGGTGGATGGAATTATGAACAGTTCAAAATACCACTCACTTTTGGCCCAAAATATTCAGGCATCTGCTAGAAAACTGAAGATGAAGAGGAATTTCACCTTTCAACACAACAATGACCCCAAGCATACATCCAAATCAACAAAAGAATGGCTTCACCAGAAGAAAATTAAAGTTTTGAAATGGCCCAGCCAAAGTCCAGACCTAAATCCAATAGAAAATTTGTGGGGTGACCTGAAGACAACTGTGCACAAGAAATGCCTTCGCAATCTGACAGATTTGGACGGCTTTTGCAAGGAAGAGTGGGCAAATACTGCCAAGTCAAGATATGCTATGCTGATAAGACTCCTACCCAAGAAGACTGAATGGTATAATTAAATCAAAAGTTGCTTCAACAAAGTATTACTTTAAGGGTGCGCACACTTATGCAACCAGCATATAGTATGTTTTTTATTTTTTTATATTATATTGTTTCCCCTAATATATTTGTTTGTTTTTCAATTGAATTGAACAGGTTGTAGTTCAAATTAAAGATGCAAAAAGTTTTGAAATGATTTATTGTGGTCTCATTTTTTTTATATCACAAAAACCTGGCATTTTAACAAGGGTGTGTAAAGTTTTTATATCCACTGTATGTATATATATATATATATATATATATATATATATATATATATATATATATATATGTATATATATATCGACTGTTCACATGGTCGACCGAGACTGTGCAAAATTCACAATGTCGAACACCAGAATTGCAGAAATACATGTCGACTGCTACCTAGGGATGGATTTTAGCATGGGTCGAGATAGGGGCAGATGTGTATTTCGGCAATATCAGTGATTGACATTGCCTGTAGTCGACATTCCGATTTTCGAATGAAGTGGCGTCAACTGACTTCACTTCGAATAAATGATAGTAAACCTATATTCGAATAAATGATAGTAAACCTATATATGTATATACATATATATATATATATATATATATATATATATATATATATATATATATAGCTAGCTAACAGGAACATAGAGATATGTAAAATATATATTTTCACTGTTGTCATTATGCTACTGTATGGCAGATGATAGAATGAATAGATAGTGTAAAATCAGATAAGGCTTATACATTGGTCAAAGGTCACCTGATACTCTATAGTGTACAGAACCAAGGAAAAAGCACTGAAAATGGGCAGAGGTGGTACACTGGAAAAAAGGGTACAACAGCTCACTAAAACATACAAGACTCTGATCTTGAAAGGTGTTATAATTCAGACCAAGGATTTTAAAGATAGACCTTGCTACATTGGGTAACTACTGTAACTCATACACAGTGGGGGCAGTGAGTTAATATTTTGGGATGCACCAGTGACTAAACCAACTGCTGATTTACAAATGTTTTAAGATTAGGATCTGAGGATATCATTGTAGTAATCAAGCTGAAAGGATATGAGTGCATGAATTATGGCTGAATTATAATTCTATTGGATTTGATGTCTAATCCAGGAGATATATTTAAGGTGAAACTGTGATGACCTGACAACATCTGACTCTTGGCCTAGCAATGTCAGCATATTATATTAACGCCAGGACATACCCTTGGCATAAACTTCAACCAAATGCCTCCACAGAATATAATAGGAAAAAACATAAAACTTGTGTGTACCATACCATAACATGTACCGGCATAACCGCACCCTTAATTTATAGGATTAATCTTCAGCAGAATGCACATTATCCGGACCACAACAGAATCTAGTCACTCTTCAGAGATCATAAAATCTAATATTTTTGCTAATAAAAGGAGAGATATAGATAAATACCGTGACTGTAGCAGCAGTACTGCATACCTTTCTGCCTGTGATATTTTTTAGTAGTAGCATATTCAAGAGAACAACAATGCAGTCAGCAGTGACACTGCAGGACCTTACTGTCCATGCAGGACCCTACTGTCCATTAGAACCACAGAGATAGAGAAAACACCAGAGAGTGCATTGCAGAAATTCTCAGAGAGGGAGGAAGCCAATCCAGAACACTAAGTAAAGCCACAGAGCTTAAGTCACTCAAGCAGGATTCCATGGCTCACCATGCCGACTGCAGTGAAGAATTCAATGAGGACCTGGAGCAAAACTACTGAAATTAACTTTTTGATCTGTTGCTAGCCCACATAAAAAATGCAGGTTAACAAAGATCTAAATATTAAAAATTTAAAAAAGTGCTAATCTTATTGGTGGCCACACTGAAGACATTACCTAATTAAGGACACCTTGCTTACAAAACTATGCAAGCACATTACAGTCTCTGAGGAAAAACTTTCCAAATGGATAAACAGATCAAAACTTTCCAGCCTTTCACACAGTTTAAAAAAAGTATGGCCATGGGTTTAGATACAGTGGATATCTTTTGTAAATATGCCTTATTCTTGGAAAGCTCTATACATTGTATAATGAGATGAGCATATAAAACAAGACTTGTTTTAAGAAGTCACATCTGTGTTCTAACCTGCATCCCTGCGTTTCTGACACACAGAGGTTATGATCATGATACAGCTCATGGAAAGCCATAAGTCAGGAGTGAATGTATCTATATTACCCATAGTCATTTGATTTTAAGCAAGAACATGGGTCCAGATCAGCTGTAGCTATATATTCTGGTGGGTCTGTGTTACATATTCGAACATCCAAAATGTCGAACGTTACATGGTCGAGACCAAATGTTCGGCATTTGGATGTTCGAATATCATATAAAAAAAATGAAACAAGAAAAACACACCTTAACAGTGTGAGCAAGGGGGGCAAGTACCCCTGCACCCCCCACACCCCCCTACTTAAATATACCAACTCCGAGGCTGCACTTCAGTGCAGAAAAGAGAAATTTTCCATATCTGCACCGTACAGCGCCATTGAATGTCCATCTTCGAACACTTGAAATTTCGAACGTTTGGTCTCGACCATGTAACGTTCGAAATTTTAAGCGTTCGAAGAACTAACATAGACCCATTTTGGTAAAAGCTGCCCTCATAAAAGTGATTAGTCACTGCATTATCTTTTCAAAATTCTTATACTGGGTCACCTTGCTAAAGGCCACCTCCTAAACTGAAGCAGATCAGACCGCTGCCAGACCAGGAAATTGGCTCCAACTCCCGATTCAATGCAATCACCTCTAAGGAGAACACAAGCAATCTACTGAGCAAAGCCAAGTCCCTCTAAGTTGGAGGAACTTGTGCATGGGTTCTGCATATCCATCACAGGACAGATGTTAAATATCTCCCAAGTTAACCAATAAGGGTTTTCTGGAAGAACCACAGTGAGAAAAACCACTGTGTCTCATAAAAAAGTCTTAGAATTATCTGCAAAATGGTGTACAAGGATAAAGCTATTATCTGCAATGAGTACATGTAAAATAAAAAAAGTTGACTCATTACTAACCCAACAAAATTCATGAGGTCACAACCCTGATAATATCATCCTTCCAGGAAAACAGTATAAAACAGTGACCAGATGGCATGGCTACAATATAAGGTTCATATTTCTCGTCCAATTATGTGTCAGCGATAAAAGGCTAGGATGACATTTTGTAGCAAGTCAGAGATCTTCACTGCTGATTGACTGGAGTTAAGGAGTTATTGATAATGGCCTCTGATAAAGAGGGTCTTACTGCTATTAAATTAAGCTGTATTTCATGTTCTGACCCTATTATTACAGAAGCAAACTTTAACAGGTAACATAACTGGGAACATCTTTCAGGAGTACTATAGTAAGCAAAATGGGGTAATGGCAGATAGAGGCAAGTTTCTGTGGAATCACATATGAATTATTCATGTGTGTGCAGTTTGTTGTAGTAGTATTCAAAAATATGTATTTGTTGTTACTTTGTGACACATCTTGCAGGTTGGATTGCTTGTTGACAATTAACAGCAGTGATCCCCTAATCTGTTTTAACTGTTTAATGGTATATCCCTGCATGCCATGGGATCAAAGAGCACACAAAAAAAGCATGGTAGCAGGTAAATGAAGATCATTTTCCTGCAAATGGTACAGGCACACTGAAGGCAAGGAAGGAATGATTCAGGCAGGAAAGAACACATCATTGTAAGCATTCATGTTAATTGCATTGTTCTATGACAATATTTTCTTCCATAATGGTAAGAATTATGACTCCTAACTGCTTGTCAGGAAGCATTATAAATGAGCTTTGCTCTGTGACATTTCCCAAACACATTAAACTTTAGTTGCTCAGAAGCGATTCCTCTGATATTTAATGTAATTATTTACCAGACATGGTACATACATTCCCCGATATGTGACATGACCGAGGAATGCTGACAGATTTCACATAGCTAGTATAAGAAGGAGTTATTCTTCACATATTATACTGCAGTGCATATTCTGAAATGGTAGTAAGTTGTTATTTCCACATTGAGAGTTATAAAACTAATTTACAGGCAGCACTGCTTCTAAAGTAATTGGTTAATAGAGAGGGATTTGCGGTATTATAGAACTGTGATAATAATTAGAATGGCATTATCCTGTGGAGGTGGGATGTGCTTGGCATATATTTGCATACTGATTTCAACTTTACAAAGTTCCTTCAAAAGAAAAAAAACAATATTTAGTAAGCTTGCTTATGGAGTAATCTATATACTGCAGGCCTGTTGGCTGTCTGGTCACGTATCTGTATGGAACAGAACAGCACAAGCAGTACAAGATGCATGTGCTCTGTCTGAATAGTTAGGTGACAAAGCTACTAAACTCAAGTTATAATGGCAGAAGTCTCTTCTGAAATCGTGGCACACACTCTTTTCTGAGGAAGTAGGTGACAAAGCTACTAAACTCAAGTTATAATGGCAGAAGTCACTTCTGAAATCGTGGCACGCACTCTGTCTGAGGAAGCAAGTGACAAAGCTACTAAACTCAAGTTGTAATGGCAGAAGTCACTTCTGAAATCAGAGCAACCTGCAACATGCCTGATGCATTGTGGGAAGATTCAACAAAGCTTTGTAGAGATGTTACAAAATTTCATACAGAGAATGGGGAGTACTCGTCTCTCTCTCTCTCTCTCTCTCTCTCTCTCTCTCTCTCTATCTCTATCTCTCTCTCTCTCTCTCTCTCTCTCTCTCTTGTTTTAGTGATTAAATAGTGGAGCATGGTGATTCACTGTAGGCACTGTCTCAGAAAAGGGCAAATAAAGCACATTAAGTACATGCAGTGAAGCTTCACTAGGAGGACTAAGGGCATGTAATGTCTTACCTATTGAGATAGGCTGAGGATTTTGAAACTGCATTCCTTCTGAGGAACAGGAGAAAGATTTTAAACATGGCATAAAAGGACCCAGAATTAGTTCTCAAATTGACTTTAAGGTAGTGGGTACAGCACTGAAAGATAGAATAGTTAGCTTTCTACAACCTACACCTAGATGTAGAAAGGGGTAGGGGACATTATTTGATAAAACAGTGTCAAGTATACGGAATGAGCTATCTGGCAAATACAGTTTTCAGTATATGTTGGGAACCTTTACAAGTGAACCAAAAAGAAAGGCACCAAGGAACCGTCGATACTGTATTTTAATATAAAAAATATATAAAATCATCCAAAATAAAACATGTTAAGCACTTTCATCATATTAAAATGATTTCATCAGAACAACTGTTCACGGTTATGCAGGAAAAGAACTAGGTGATGTGGTGGCAGAGAATCCACCAATCCATAACCCCTTTTCCCATTTTGCATATGAGGTTGGGGGGGTGGGTCACGTCAACAGTGACAGTCATCTAGAGTTGCAGAGAATGCAGCAGTTAAAACATATGGAGCAGTGACAGAAAGTAAAAAAAGGAAAGCAGCAACAAATGGAGAAGGTGTCTGGTTCTGTCTCAGCAAATAATGCAATAACTAAAACACATGCAGAAAAGAAGAGAAGCAACAAACTGTAAGTAAAACTGTTTTAAAAAGAAGAGAAAGACAACTATGAGAATAAGAACCAAGAAGAGAAAGACAACTATGAGAATAAGAACCAAAATGACACCATAATACATAGATACTGTATACGGAACAATTTGGTAGCTTTTCTGGGTTTGAAAGCTCAAAAAATTTGGTCTTATATATATATATATATATATATATATATATATATATATATATATATATATATGTGTGTATATATATATATATATATATATATATATATATATATATATATATATATATATATGTGTGTGTGTGTGTGTGTGTGTGTGTGTGTGTGTGTGTGTGTCACTTTTTGTGACTTAGCTGAAACTTGTGAACTTATGATGACATTTTTTGAACTGTGTAACACAAAGAAGAACATTTGTCCATGGAACAATTATTTGTTTTCTGGTAGTAACTTAAATGTTAAAAAATGTTATTTGTAGTTCAGGACTGATGAACTGAAAGACGACAATGTTAAAAAATGCATGCAGGATCTGTGTGAAACTGTTGATAATATTGTGAAAGAGATGAGAGAAAGTTATGGGATGAGGGTGGAGCTTGAAAGCTGTTATGAAATGTGAAAAAAAACCCATTGTGAAATACTTACCAAGTGTTGTTTTTTTTGCTGGTCATAAAAGGACATTAAAGATATGCTGGCCAGCCTATATCACGATTCTGTGGGGTCTTTTCTCATTTAATTAATGATTGCAATAAGGTACAATGTAACTAGTGTGGGGAGAAATGACAAGAAATGAAAGAAATTGTGTGCCTGAATGCAAGTTGTGTGAAAAAAGGAACACTTTTGGATGGATTGTCAAGAGCAAACAGTAAATAATAAAGAAGGAGAACAGGAATAAAATGTACACAAGGAAGGACAAGAGGCTAGGGGAGTGAGTGAACTAGGTGAAGAAGAAACTGTACAAGAAGAAAAAAATATGGAGGGCAAAAATGAGGGGAGAGTGTGCATACAGGAAGAGAGGTCAGGAAAAGGGATTGATACAATTTTTTTTTTAAATCTAATTCTGAGGATCAAGGACTATTTGTACATAAACTCAGGGAAATGTACTCTATAGAGGAAAGAGTAAAATTAAGAAAATGAAAATATTTTCCCTAAGCTTAAAAAGAAGGAAAAACAATAACTCTATACTACTTTCAGTAAATGTGAACAGTATTATTACCACTGTAAAAAAGGACAGTGACACTGGAGTAGTATGCTAAATGTGATGCGTATGTTATTCTGCTAGATGATGTAAGATTCCTGACAAGTAAAGACAAACTGCAAACAACAATATAATATGAAACTTAGGAAGTGGACAGTGTTCTGGAATGGTTGTGTTATGTAAAAAAACAAAAAACAGTGAAAATACTATATGTAACATTGGTAAGGATGGGAAGGCTAACTGTTGTGGATGCAAGGTGGGAAGAACGTGTTTACAGAATTATAATGTTATATGCATGTATAACTAGCAAGGAAAAAGAAAATCTTATCAAATATTAGACTGCGATGGTTAACATGACAATTATAATTGTAGGGAACTTTAATTGTGATTTAAGGGGAAAATGTAAAAAGAAAGGGAAAGATGTAAAAAATGCAAGAAGCGATAAAATATGTAAATTGGCTGTGCGTAACAAAAGGCAACGGACTTATAGAAGGGGGTCACTTTGATCTGAAATTGATTATTTTGTGTTATCGGAAGGCTTGGAGATAGGAGACTGTCACACAGTTGTGATGGTGTTTCAAGACCATTTAGCAATATGGATGGCGGTGATGGAAGAAATGGAGTATATTATAACAGGGAAGGGAATGAAAAGAAGAAATGAGAGCTTATGGGATACATTTGGAGAGTAGGCGCTATTACAGTTATTGAAGGACTTCTGTAAAAGCTGGTCTGACTGATGGACTGAATTTAAAAAGAGGAATAAAATTTTTTTCTCCAATGGCAAGATGATGTAAGAAAGGAAGAGAAAGTGAAGTAAGGAAAATGTATAGAAAAGTATTAGAGAATTTACAAGAGAGTATTATGATATGGAAAAAAAATATATAAAAGATATCAAGAAAGGTAGAGATGATATTTACAAGGGAGAAGGTATCTGCATATTCAGGTAAAACAGTAAAGGAGGATATTAGTATAATGAGGGGATTTAGAAATGTAAAAGGAGAGGTAAACAGAACACAAGAGCATAGTATGAGATGTAGTATAACATAAAAAAATTTAGAACGAGTTAAGGAAAAATTTGATAAAGATATTGGGCAGGATTCACGAAGGCTTGCACGGAGTGTAAGAGACGCACAACACTTCATGCAAGCCTCGCGATCCAGGAAGAGCCCTAAACTCCATGTAAGAGACCAGCTAAAATGTCTCTTACACGGACTGGGCGTGGACATGCTAAATACCTCACTTGCAGCCGAAAGGTATGCAAATGAGGTATATTAGCGATCCACGAAGCAGAAACCAGTCCGTGTAAGAGACGTTTTTGCTGCAGAAATGTACTCAGTTGACAACTGAGTACGTTTCTGCAAATTCCACAACGGAGCCATGTCAGCTCCAAAAAAAGGGTGCATATGACACAGGCAGCATGCCAATGGCCAAATATGTGGCCATTGGCAAGATAACCCGATACAAAAATATTAAAAATATATATATTTTTTTTCGGCGATCGCCGATGTTTAAACCCAGCGCAGCCCCACGCAAACGGGCTGCGCTGTATAAAACCATAAAAAGAAGGTTATAAACTCACAAATGTGGGTTTCATGCAATACATGGAATGACAATGCAGGGACCAGCAGACCAAAAACAACATGGCCACCGTGTAGTGGTTGCTAAGGAGGGAAGCTGAGTCTAAGACATGTAACTAAGCATTAGTAGGCAATCTCATGTAAATGATGGTTAGGATACTGAATCTCACAGTCACATAGCAAATGAGCACAGTCTGAGTAGTGTAAGAGATACATAAGGGGGAGGAATAGAGTAGGAGATAGGTGACATCACAGGGGGGAATGCTAGAAAGAAATGCAGTTCATTGGAGGTCAGTGTAACATGACAGATGACAGACACAGATCATGGAAAGAGGTGTGCCACTAGATAAGTCATGGAAAGTCAAGAAATGGAAGGTGTACACTGTTACTTATACCAAAGTTTCTTGCTGGGCGTGCATGCACACGTGTGCACGCCATGAAGCGCGAGTAGGGCAGTGTGCGCGCGTGTAAGGCAGACTGAGCATGTGGGAGATGTTGGGAGATGTTTAACACTGTTTGCGTGGTTTTGCCCATGTGTAGGGCAAGCTGAGTATGTTGGAGGCTGTTGGCAGACGTGTAACAGTGTTTGCGCGGGTGTATGCGTGTTTTAACCCAAATAAGTAGATTCTGAGCCGTGTAAGCATGTGTGCGCGCGTGTAAGCCACTGTGAGCGTGTTTCTGATGGTATGCACATTGCTCCCCCCTGAGGAAACAGAGAGGAAAAAGGAAGCAACAGAATTAATAGGAAGCTAGCAGGGATAACTGCTGAAGCTAGCAGGTGAAAACAATTAGAAGCAGGCAATTACACAGGCAGAATAGTAGCCCAGCCCAGCACTTAAAACTCTGCAAACAGTAGTACAGGATGTTTCTCTTAAGAGACACTGCAAGGCAGGAGTAAGCTAATAGAAGTGAAAACTGAAAAAGCTTCACTCAGAGCAGAAATGTTAGGGGCTGCCATAGCTGTCATAATGAGACATAGGCGACTTGCTGAGGGTGGTGCCAATGCAGATGGTGCCAGACAACCCACACTGAGGATACGGAGAAGAGTGTACAGGCCCAGGGTCACCTACCATGGGTTACATGAGCTGGAGATAGTAGAGCGCTATAGAGTGGACAGAGAGCTCCTGCAGCAAATTGTTGAGCTGTGCAGGCCATGCCTCACATACAGAACCAACAGAGGGGAACCCATCCCAGTGGAAACCAAGGTATGTGTTGGCCTAAGAATACTAGCAACAGGTACCTTCCAGAGACCAACTGGCGATATGATGGGGATATCACAGGCATCAGCCTCCAGGGTACTGCACCAGTTCCTCACATGTCAGCACATGTCGGTGATCATGTATATTTCCCCAATGCCCGTGAGGTATTGGCCAGCAATATGCGTCTCTTCCAGCAAATAGCAGAATACCCTGAGGTAGTGGGTGCAATAGACTGCACGCACATACGCATCAAAGCACCAGCCGGTGAGCGGGGTAGGGCCTACATTAACCGCAAAGGCTTCCCCTACATCAACTGCCAGGTCGTGTGTGATGCCCAGGGCATAATAATGAATGTGTGTGCTGGCTGCCCTGGGAGTTACCACGATTCCCACATCTGGCATTGGTGCAGCTCTACCAGACATTTGCCAATGGGGACATCCCACATGGACACCTAGTGGGGGATGCAGGTTATGCACTGGAAACGTGGCTGATGACACCCATCAGAAACGCACACACACCTGAACAGGAACGCCATAATGAGGCACACGCACAAACACGTAATGTAATAGAGCATGTGTTTGGGCTGCTCAAGTCACGGTTCCAGTGTCTGGACACATCTGGTGGAGCCTTGCAGTACACACCAACTACATGTACCCAAATTTTCATGGTATGTGCTATGCTACATAATATGATCTTGCGAAAACAGCTGCAGCAGGACCAGCACAGGGCCAGGCCAAACAGCCTCCCACCATTGCCAAGGCCATCACAGGCAGAGCGTGACTCGGAGGAGGAACAACCTGAGCCTGCCCCAGTAGGCAGAAGGAGGCATGCCCAGTATGCCCTGGCCTTGGCAAAGAGGCAACGCATAGCACATACACTGGCTCAGTAGGAACCCTGGGAATGATACCCCCTCTGACTCACTCAAATAATAACATGGATGCCTAAAATGACATGACCTGCTCACAAACATGGACAGGGAAGTGTAATATGTGCATCCGACAGAGGCAGCCCTGCAGCACCACCTGAGGCATGAATGCCATGTGTTAAGTAATGTAACACCATGTACTATATGCACACCTGAGCACCCTGACTAACATCCACCCTCACCAAGCATGAAGCCACAAAATGATGATGGGATGATCAAGTGCAATAACTGGCTGAAGTAATGCAGTTAGTCAAAGAGGAGCCAATGTATTTCAGGCTGTGAAGACATGCGGAGCATGACATGATGCACCACCTGCTAGGGGTGGCATGCACCCATCATGCCATGCCCCATGGATACTGGCAAAGGCTGTCGGTACCCACAGCATGCCCTGAATAGGTAAGTCTCAAAACACAAACCCACCTTCATAGGTTCCACAAGGGATAGGAACCTAGATGTAATGCTACCCAATGCCAGATGTCTAAACAGCAAGATGTGTGCAGTGTAAATGCACACAGTATGGAGAATGTAGATACCAGTCCTGTAATAGAGAACTGGGTCAAGGCTCACATCAGCACCCTAACACTACCAGGTCACACCTCATACTGTGCTGTACAGCTGCAAAACATGGAACAAGCTACAAAAGGAGGGTGACTAGCAATAAATGTCAAGGATAACCACACCCCCATGTTGGTACCACAACAAGAAGCAGCATGGATTAGCCATGGTCAAATACCAATGGCTACAACTGCCTCCCAGTATATAGCCTGCTGCAGACTACTGTCCTAATACCAGGAACTGCACCTGGCCTATGTCGGAAGACATGAATATATCAAGCCCCCCAAACCACATTATATTGCTTGACTGAAAATACCCAGACATACATCGGGAGCATGATACTAGCACCAACACAGTAGGAGAAAAGTTCCCAGAATCCATAAACCAAAATGCCCAGGAACAATGTACCACTCTCACAAGAGGGGTAAGCATACTGGATGTGATAATCAGCAACATGTGTACTGGATGGCAAGATGAGAAGTGTACCCCTCCCCGGTAAGAACAGACCATAGAGTAATCACACTGGATATACACATCCTGACCCCAGTCCCTGGCCAGAATACCACAGTGAAAAACATGTGTAAAGCATAGGTTGCAGCCCTCCAAACTGATGTTGAATCCACGAAAGGCTCTGTGCAAGTGCAGAATATGGGACACACCACAGAACATGTTATACAGGCATTCCATTAACACAGCCAGGAATGCTTGGAGTATGCAATCACAAATAACAACAACACACAATGCCATACACGCAGACATCTGGCATGCTGGACTCTAGCCATTACCAAACCATGCAAGAGAATGAGGAAGCTACCACATGATAGAGCAAACATAAAAAGGGAAGTAATCACTGACCAGTAGTATGGCAATAACATATGTCCACACATGCAATCCACTAAGTCCAGCCACAACAAGTAGAATCGGTGAATCCAGAGGCAATGTGACACCAATCCCAAGTACACAGGCAACCACAACACCCCGCAATAAATACAAATATATGTGATAGATGCAACCATGTATCCAAACCAGAGGTTGAGCTCCACCAACTCAGTACTGTCAAAACTAGTCAGGAGGAGAAGGTAACCACATACACCACAAACCCAGTCCCACATAGACCTGCCACAACTGTAAACCAAACACATAAACACAGACAAATATTCCCAGAGGCCTTAATTACAAACACACCACACCAACAGAAGCCTCCAAAGCAGATCACAAGCAACCACAACCTTCAAACATAGCACACGCAATTAATAGTATGCAAAGCTGATGTGCCAAACAGTCACAGGCCAGAAGGAGAAACAACATGCCTGATACAGTTGTAATAGGTGTCTGTATAGGCAGACACACTGCTGACCCACTCACCAGACTGAACAAGGGAAAGGGTAGGGTAAGCTTCCTGTAGGCTGCCACAAAATGACACATAACACAAGTACGCAAGTCACCCCAAAGCAAGCAGAAATATGATGCACTCAATGTCCATGCTGGTGTGAATTACCTGAGATGTACCTCCCTGGTCAACATGAAAAGAGACATTGATGGTCCCTCTGAGTATGTACCCCAGGCCGGTATGACACTGGCTGTGTGCAGCATCCAACCCTCACCAAGAATGATGCCACAGTACAAACACAGAATGCTCATGTTTAACAGCTTGCACAGTTACAGATGTCAGTCCAAGAGGGTCTAATGTCTGTCTGCTTGAGATGTCAAGCATGACAAGCCATGCTGCTGTTCCAGGGATGGCTTGCACCTGTTACCTGTGTGCGTCTGGATACTGGATAAGGCCTTTGCCGCCTCCATAGAGCCGTATGTAGGCAAGGCCAAAAAGACTACCCACCACCCTAGAAAACATAAGTGGTAGGAAACATAAGGGTAATGCTGACCAATGCCAGATGTGTAAACCACAATATGCATGCCCCTGAGGCACTTCCCATTATGGAGAACATAGATGTCTGTGTAGTGACAGAAGCTTGCTGCAAGCCTAGTGATAGCACACCAGCACTACAAGGTTATACCACATATCATGTGTTATGGCCCCAACACCTGCACCAAAACATCAAAGGAGGGGGAGTATCCATATGCAGCACAGACACCCATATGGCCAGGTAACTGACAATGCACAAAGCAGCGGAGACCACCCATGTGCACCTAACTGTAGTCAAAACTGCTGTACTGTCTGTAGCATGCGACAGACCACACTCTCACACACAAGAACTCCACCCAGACATCCTGAAGACACTGGACAGTATGAATGTCCCACCAAATACCAGACAAGGTACACACAAATTACCACATAGGTGGCAAACCATTATGTATGCAAAGAGTAATCAGGGACCTAGGGACACAGGTCAACAGTAATCTGTCATGTGACACTCACAATGCCAATGTGGCTAGGAAGATTGTCGATATTGGACACCGGATCATGAAAGGATTCACATCTACATCAACAGAGGCCACTGTGCCGCTGTACTGTTCCCTTATCAGACCCATAATCTAGTACAATGACTCATATGGGATGTACCGTATGTGACACCTGCAGCGGTTCTGAAGACCTCATAGTTACCCCACCAACAGGATAAAGGGTGTGAAATATATGTCATATGCTGCCTGGCTGTAGACACCCCAGCTGAATGCAGTCACAGACTGCCTACACAGAGGCATTTTATGTCTGTTGTACAAGGCCATGTCCAACACAGGAGTAATGGACATGCTCCACCACAGGAAATCAAAGCCATTGGAGCTGTGAGAGTGACAGATGTCAGCCTCAACACATAATGAAATAAGATGTGCTGGAGGGACATATACATAACCCAGAGGCTCCACACACCCAGAAACAGGATCCCAATCCATGTTAGGCAGAGCCCCTCACTGACACCCCTCAACAGGAATATTGCCAAGTGGATGAATGATCGTACATGTATACTGAGGGTCCTCACTGTGTCACGACCAGGCAGAGGCACAGTGAAGAAATTCATAAATGGCCATAATAGAACATAGCAAGGGGTGGCAAAAGACACACACACTCTGGCTAGGCTTACTAATGGCCTAGGGTGTATAGCCTAGTATGAACCCATAAACCTATGAAGATACAAAACGTACAGGACACTAAGGATAATCACAAGGCTTACCCAACTGATGGTAGGAACCATGTTGGGCATCCACAGATATGCTCCAAATCACACAGATATTACAAACAACATACCAAACACACACACATATTGCTAACATACAACCTGTCAGGTGCAGTGCAAACACCCCCCCCCAGAGTGCAAAATACCTATCCCAGTAGACTGATGGTCCCCTGAAATTGCAGATGCTGAGGTAACAGCCATCATCTGCAAAGCAGAACACACAGCAGCAAAGGTATGTGATGGTGTCCTATGCTGAGGCCAACATGGACTCCAAGAATAATGGAATGCCAAATCACACTACTGCCCAATGTCAGCCTTACCACAGGATATGTACCCAAAGAGCAGTGTACAACAACAGTGGTCCATCACAACAAAGGTGTTGCCTGAATGGATACTGCAAACTACCACCCCAGGATCCTGACAAGCTTGTTCTGCACAGCTATGGAAAGGATCAGTATGTACCGCAGACAGAAGGCTATTGTGGACCTACTGATACTGGACCCTACACAGTGTGGCTGTCGTAACTGCAGATCCTGTCCCTAAACATGTCTGACCCATTTGAAGCAGTCATTAAGGTCATTGATGAGGGCAATGTGGTCCACACAGCGTAGCTGGACCATGCACATGCTTCTAGACAATACCGTACGAGTTCAGTATGGATACGTTCACCAGCTTAAATATATGCCCCTATGTCAGTAGAGGGGTTGCAAACCAGACCAAGGACAGAACTGACATGGTCAGACATGCCGCATCCATGTCAGACTACAAAGCAGATATGAGTGGTATCCCACAAGGCCTGGTCTTGGCCCCCCGTTCTGTATATATGTCCCATAGGTATAGGCCAACATGGAAGGATTGTGACTGAACATGTATGCAGAGGAGTACAAACAGCCCACCATATCCGACCCCTAGCTAACACAAGCAACCCACAAAAGGGCCACCTACAAACAGAGAACTGGAGCCATAGCCATGTCAGCAAGCTAATTGCAGAACTGTGTATAGACAACCACCGTGGATATACAGTAAGTGCCCACAAATTACCACACAGGTGTTAACCCATGATGTACCTGACATGTAATGTGAGACCTGGGTACAAAAGGTGATAGATATCCTGCACTGGACAAACATGTTGCTGTAGTGTTCGCAGAAACATATACTATAGACCCACCCAAACATGAAGGTTGGCAGATGTAGATAAGGGGAACTCACTGTGGCTCTGCAGTCATCCTCCATCAGCATCACAAGTAACTACAATAGCACCTGTGGGATATACCGCAGCAGACACCTCCATCAACTGTAAAGTCCACAGCAGTACCCCACCAGGAGTAGCAAAGAGCATGAACAGATGCCATGTGTTGCCTGAGTAAACAAACTGCAGCCGCAGACACCGCCATACTGCCCAGCTACAGGCAAGCTGTGCCTGATGTATGACGCCATGTCCAACCTGGAATGAATGAATATGTTGCACCTTGTACAATCTGAATGGCAGTGAGCTATGCACATGAGAGACCTGAACCCCAGCACTGACATACATAGGACAAGCTGTACAGAATGATCCATAACACAGAAGGCACCCCCACTCTTCAGTAAACTCCTGGTACAGGTCAGCCAGAGAGTCACATATCCACACCCCTCAAGAGGAATCCTGATGAGTGGATGGGAGATGGTAGGCTAACCCTGGGTATCACTGTTATGTTAGAGGTAGACGGAGGCACAGTATACTAACCATGACATATGTCATGGCAAACTCCAGTTACAATGTGTGTCAAAGGACAAACACACTCTGTGACTAGCATCAGAAATGGCCTAGGGAACATTGCTAGTGTTTTCCAATGTCCACCCATGTTGTGGAATACACTAGCAATGTTGGATGAGCCTGGTGTAGGTAGTCCATATCTGAACATAATGCAACATGGTCATATGTGCACAACTGGCCCCTACACAGTCTGTTGTGCTCACTATGAAAATGTCAAGCAGTCATAGGACTAAAGCCCAGGATACTGTCCACCACAGTGAAAGTACTGAACCAGCACACTATACGGTACTACGGTGTTAGGTCATTATGAAAGTATGTTGAGAACTGTCTGCAACGTATCCCATGCAATCCCTGCAGGCACAGTATAATCCCTGTTGTGGGAGACACGAAGCAGTTGGCCAGTTAGTACACAACATGACACCCAACACACAACCATAAACGTGAGATATTGTTGAAGTTCACACACACACAAATATGTGGTGGACTTCAGAGTGCAACATATGGAAAGCTCACACTGGGCATGCTCGCACACTTTGATAAATGAGGCATATGTCAGACAACATGCTATGGAAAGGCTGAACTGGGCATGCTCACACTTAGGCCATATCTCCGTTTAGCAGTTGGCCACACATATCTGGTATTTGTACGTGTCAGTCCAGGAACCAACCACAACACAGCAATCTGCCCAGTGCACACAGTAAATGACTACAGAGACATAAGTGATATAGTGGATCGCCGTCATATGCAAACATCTTCCACAGATACACAAGTTGGTCATAGGAACAGGGAATGCTATGGCAATAAAGACCTGCAAACAGTAGAACAGCACAACAAATATTGTGCATCCGACAATTGAACATATGGGTGTAGAGGTCAATACTAGGCTTGTTGCCCTAGGGAATGACAGCTCAGCCAGAGTGTGCTTGGCATCTGCATCCCCAGGACAGTAGGTTCCTGTGCCACTGTAAAGTAGGTCACAGAAGGCAACATGTGATGCTAGTGAGCTGTGCCTCTGTCAAGCAGGGGCACCGTGGAGGTCCCAGGGATTGAATGTGCTAAGCCACAGCCATGTTGTCGGTGTGTGCTGGGAGAGGGTTGCTGAGGATCTCTGACAGTAGGTGTCCGTCAATAACAGACTGAGGGGAGCCCTATCTGCATTCTCTGGACGATTCCAATGTCAACACTGTGTTGTAATGATTATGTGTGAATGAAGTGCCATGCCAGAACTACAAACTGTACTGAACAAGTGTCAATTAAGCGTAATTGTTTAATGTGTTTTAGTATATATTAGTGGTACTATGTCACCAATCTGATGAAGTCATTTCCTTGGGACGAAACCTGGGTTATTGGTGATTTTGGTGCTGCTATTTTGGAGTGTTCACTGTTTTTATGCGTTTGGAATAAACCTGTTTTTACATCTTGGGCAGTTTGGATATCGTTCATTCAGTCTATCATTGAAGCCATGCCAGAACTGTTCACAGATGTCCTCCCTCTGTGGGCTACAGCTCTGCAATGTATTAGCTCACTCTGTCTGTTGTACGGCGCATATATGGCTGGTATACAGCTGACAGGTGTCTTGTTGTGGAGCAGTCATGGGTATATGTGGGATAGCATGATCAATGCAGACCATACACATGCTCATAGAATGCAATTGTCAAGGATTATGCTGAGTGGCCAGTATAGTCCCCCAGCATGGGTCCTCTGAAGTCATCCACCCCAGTCTTCACAAGTGTAGAGTCTGCTTGTGCTAAATACAGTTTGTGTGCAGTGACAACCTTGCCTGGGGGTGGAAATGGGATATGGATGTCCAGGGAAAGGTGGGTATGGTCAGATATCAACAATGGTGGTCTACCTCTGGTGTGGAACAGTGAGTACCCACATTGCAGATGGACAGGTGCAATATGTATTCCCCATGTGGCTGTGGTGTGTGGTTCTGCCATAGCACATGGACCCACAAATTGTAGTGGCTGTAGGGTAAAGTGGTAGAGGCCTGAGTAGTTCTCACACACAATATGCCTGTACCTGATGTTAACAACTGGAATGGTGTATGTGAGCACCTGCATATCCCGGCACTGTTCCCAGGGAAGCTAAGTGTGTATCCTGGATGTGGGTGTGGTGTTCTGGACTGGTTGTGTTGTGTGTTACAGGTCCTGTGGTCACAAAGCATGGTATAGAACATAACCTGCCAGTGCAATGTGCCTATCTGACCCTGACGTAGGTGGCTGCAAATGCATATATATGCTATCCCCCACCTGACAGGTAGTACTACATGTACATACCTCTGTAGAAATAAAGATGTCAGCACCCTTTAAATACTGCAGGTGCAGAACAGATGCCCAGTAATTCGGGTAGTGCGCTCTGCTAATGCGTCTCCCTCAAGTGTCATAATATAGTTAGGTAGGGGTTTGAATCCTGCAAATGCTCAGTGTGTGGGTGGGTGAGAGGGGTTTGTGTGTGTGAAAGGCTGTGTGAGGGAAATGTCCCTTTTGGCAACTGGGAAAACACACTACAGGATGCACATTCCCCTTTCTAAACACTGATGATGTCAGCACCCTATAAGTACAGCAGGAGAAGGGAAACCTCCCAGTAATGCGAATAGCGCGCTCTGCTAATGCATCCGTCTCGAGTGTCATAACCTAGTTAGGTAGGGGTTTGAATCCTGTACATGCTCAGTGTGTGTGGAGGGGGTTAGTGTGTATTCAAGACTATATGAAAGAAGTATCCCTTTTGCCAACTAGGAGAACACACTACAGGATGCACATTCCCCTTTCTAAACACTGATGATGTCAGCACCCTATAAGTACAGCAGGAGAAGGGAAGCCTCCCAGTAATGCGAATAGCACGCTCTGCTAATGCGTCTGACTTGAGTGCTATAACATAGTTAGGTAGTGGTTTGAATCCTGCAAGTGTGTGTGTTTGTATGAGAGGGGTTAGTGTGTGTGCAATTCTGTGTGAGGGAAATGTCCCTTTTGGCAACTGGTAGAACACACTACAGGATGCACATTCCCCTTTCTAAACACAGATGATGTCAGCACCCTATAAGTACAGCAGGAGAAGGGACATGTCCCAGTAATGCGAATAGTGCACTCTGCTAATGCGTCTCTCCCGAGTGTCATAATATAGTTAGGTAGGAGTTTGAAACCTGTAACTGGCATGTGTGTGTGTTTGGATGTGGGGACTCTGTGTGTGTGCAATTCTGTATGAAAAACATGTGCTTTTTTGAAATCAGGGGATCACACTACATGATGCACATTACCCTTTCCAAACAGTGATGATGACAGCACCCTATACATACAGCTGGAGAAGAGACATCTGCCAGTACTCAGAATAGCACAACCTGCTACAGTGTCACTTTCCAGTGCCATAACATATTTAGGTAGGGGTTTGAAACCTGCAAGTGTGTGTGTGTGTTTGGATGTGGAGAGTTTGTGTGTGTGCATTTCCATATGAAAAACATGTTAGTTTTGGCAATCAGGAGATCACACTACCTGATGCACATTACCCTTTCAAAATACTGATGATGTCAGCACCCTATAAGTACAGCCAGAGAAGAAACACTATCAAGTAATCCGAATAGTGCACTTTGCTAATGCATCTTTCTCATGTGTCGTGACTTAGTTAGGTAGGGGTATAAATCCGGCAAGTGTGCGTGTGTGTGTGTGTGGGGGTAGTAGGGTGTGTGTAAATGCAAGTGTGAGAGAACAGATCCTTTTGGCAAATACTACAATACACCAGATGCTGCATATTCCCCCAGTAAACACAGGGGATGTCACCACACTATCAGCACAGCCAAACAGTGCTAGTTGGCTAGTAATGCCAATAGTGCACTCTGCTACTGTGTCTATTACCATTGTCAGAGTACAGATAGGTATGTTTTGGTAACTGCCACGTGTGGTTGTGTCACACATTATGACCTTGTGTGGGTCTTTGTACATAACAATGCATGCCATTGCCTAAACCAGCAATGGCATTGCACACATGATGTATGTGTGTGACACATACACATAAATACCTGTGACCTGCAGTAGTTACCATGTCTGACACATGCCTCGAGTAGATAAATGGTATTTGCAATGTATACCAATATGACTGTGTCTTACTGTGCAGGGGCCGCACGTGGTATGTGTCTATACAGTGTGGGTGTATATGGTAAAATACCTACAGCAGGGGATACACATCTGGTCTGGGCCATATAGTGTACATGTAGTCGATGTACAGGTGCTGCATGTTCCCACCTGTTGTGGTAGTGGTAACATGTCATTCCACTGCAATTCAGTGACCACATGCTGTGAACCCTTCAACTAGTGTGTTGTAGCTACAGTAATGCTCACGCACAATGTTTGGCTGGATGCAGTCCAGCCATATAAAGACAGTTCTTGAGACTGTCATATTGCCAGTGTTGTTATGGAGGGTAGGTGGTCTTCCTGTGTATGGGAGGGTTGTGTGTGCCAGGCTATGAACCAGATGGCAGTCCGACACACTGTTAGCTGCACATGATTAGGCCCTGATGCTTTGTGTTGTGCCAACAACCTAGAGGTGTGTGTATCTGTGGTGCCTTGGGATACCACCCCCGTCCATGTGTGTTACATGTGTAGGGGACAACAGGCATGGTATGGGGCATAACCTGTCAGTGATGGGTAACACCTGTGAGCCATGAATCAGGACTCTGGTACTGCACAGACATTGCAGTTCACCGTGCTGAGGACAGTGTTTGGTGCATGCATCTTGCGGTGTACACTGCTGTTGTTGTGTAGCAGCACTGTTAGTGTCCTAACCTGTGTGATACCCGCGGAGGTGGCTATGTAAACCGTGTCCTGCAGCATAAGGCAGTATGTGTTTATCAAGAAGCTTTGCCAATATACATCGGGCCATGGGTGTCACGTGCAAGATGACCCTTGCACATCATTGTGGCTTCCCTAGCATGTAAGCACACATTGACAGCCAGCGGATACCCTATGAATGACATTGGAGACTGAGCATAATGTAGACATACAACACCCTTCCCACATATAGTGGTAGCATACCTGGTGAGGGTATGTTGGCAGCCAATATCAGGCTCATACTGGCCTGTGCCACATGCTGAGAGATCCATTCTATGTTCCCTATCATGTAGTCCAGGGAGGTATGTCTCAGGTCAGCCATACTGGCATGGTCAATGAGTGAGTCATATGTGTCCATGCCTCTGACTGACCTGTATGCATGTGTTCTGTGGTGGACCATAGTGCCCCTGAGGCATATCACTGTGACCTTCACCAGATACAGCCTGTTGAGCGGGACCCCAGTGCATCACCCAAGACAGGTACCTGACACATCTGTAGCAGGTGTGTTGTGTAGCCCTACAGGCTGTGAGTGTGTGGCACACGGGATGTGTGTGCCATGTGTGGCATATGCTCTGTTCCGACAGAACATATGCCTGTGTGCCAGCTGCGGAGGTGTGTGATGCTCAGGCAGGATGCTATTCTGAGTCCTCACGTATGCCCCAGTGTGTTCAGCATGCTGTCAGTGCATGTCAATGTCTGACTTGTATTGTAGTCACTGTAATATTTTATATTTATTTATTTATTTATCTTACATTTGTTGACCGGGATAGTCCAACTGGATGCATGTCCATTTTCAGCGGAGGCCCGGGGAGAAAAGCTCCAAGGGGAAGCAGATACAGCATTACATAATACCAGCATTACATATTACAAACAGATTATTTACAGAGATTACATAAGTAAGCAAGTTAAACATGTTCCACAGGTTAAAGTTAGTCCTGAGCACAAGTCAGGATTAAATTAAATTACACAGTAAACTGGTTAACAGATTTTGCACATTCGAGTTAGCCAGGCTTGATACATTGACATAGCCAGTTAAGTGACAAATGTTGTTTGAGTCTAGTGTTAAATTGACCTAAGGTGGAAAGTAAGGTAATATCAGCTGGAAGTGAGTTCCAGGATCTACTTACAGAGTTTGCAAAGAGAGAATCACTGGCTGTGTTATTAATTTTTCTAGTCTGAATTAGTAGTTTGTTAGAGGATCGAAGCGGTCTAGGATTGTTATAGGGGGTGATAATATTTGAAGTGCAGGAGTATTGTCCGGATTATAGAGGATTTTATAGGCCATAATCAGTGCACTTTGGCCTCTGCACCAATTGTAAGCCAGCATTTGCTAATTGCATACAGCCAGTTGTGTACTGATTGCAGTTCTCACTGTGATTTCAGGACAGTGCTATAAAAGGGTATGTGAGATAGGCGTTGCCATTTCAGATTCTAAGGGCGGGGACCATGCTGGTATGCTGTGGACACTGTTCTGTGAGTGTAAAGGTTAGTATCTCTCTCATGATTCAGGCTGTGTTGTAGATTCACATTTCTCCATTCCTCTCTCCTGTTTCCTGTAGTAAATGTGCATGCACAATGACACCTACAACTATATATAGATATATATTTATATATATATATATATATATATATATATATATATATATATATATGTACATATACATACATTTATATATGTACATTAACTGACATTATTACCTACAAGCTACCAACTAGCATGGCTGTTTCTGTTCACACACTACTATTATGGGAGTCCATTAGTTTTGACAGTAATTCTAAATGACATGCTTTGGGTACTACACATCCTATATTCCCTTTACATTCATCCCTACTATTACATGTTATATTTATTTTAGCACAATGTTCTTGTATAAGAGTCATGGCTTAGTGGTAGGTCAGACAGACTACTGTTTCCAAGGTCCTGAGGTCGGGACTGACAGTGGGATTTTATTTTGCTTTTGAACTGAGTACAGGACCTGTCAATCAAAGTGACTAAGGCACTTTTAAGCAGTTGTAACTGGGTTAGCGCTGGTTTGCGCAGAGCTCACACATGCGTACTGCCGGTTAGCTCCACGCACACATGCGCACACCCACTTACAACCGCTTAACAGTGCTTACTCATGCGCACACCCGCGCTATTTTCTTTGAAAGAAATGAAAATGGGGAGACAGGAAAGTGGTGAAAAAGGGGTCACAAAGAGGGTAAGACAGTAGGGAAACAAGCTTGGGATTTGCAGGAGGGATGTAGGTAAGGCCCATAGCTGCCCATTTCTTCATCAGCAACAGCTGTGCATATGTATGTAATTTGGTGTGACATTTGAAACCTTCCACCACTGAGAGAGGTGTCAGGACAACAATAATACTTGTTGTACAGCCAATTGTAATTGATAGTTTCCATGTCCAACAGACATTTGTGCAGAATGGGCAGCTATGTATGGGGCGAAATTTTTTGTGGGTACAGAATGCCCTTTTTTTTTGTTTTTTTCAGGTGAGGGTGGTATGTCAGGTGAAGGAAGTCGGTACAGCTGGGGAGGTAGGTTGGGTAGGTAAACAGACAAGACAAACAAGACGCATACAGGGGCGGTGTATGACATGTGTGGGGGGGTTACACAATTGACGGGGACAGAGGTTTGGATATCCAGAGCCCATGAGCCCACAGATGGCAACAGTGGAACTGATATCCCCACCCATAGGCAGTTGCCACTGTTCCTTCACTGCCCAGAATGGGGCTGTGCTGGGGGCTGTGTAGGCCGGGCAACACGCATGCCCGTAAGTTGTGCCACCCGTGCCTCAAGCTGGTGTAGGGGCTCGAGAACAGAGTCCCGAATCTCCCTATGCACCACAGTCTGGATGCTACGGAGGGTGAGTGGTGGTTCTCCTCCGGCCACACTTGCAGAGGGGGGGTGAGCCCCATCCCCTGCAGTGTTTCCACCCACAGGTGGCACAGGGCCACCGGAGGAGGGTCCAGACTGAGCACTAGTGCCAGATGCACTCACCAGCTGAGGTGGGAGGGGTGGGTCCGCTGGAACCCGCCTTCCCTGTCGTCCTATGTTTTGCATTATGTCATGACAGTTTGGGTTAGTGACATATAATACCATTCACAATTAGTTGTAACAGCATGCATTAGTATTCCCATTAACCAAACACCCAGATATTCACACCATTGAACAGCGAGCATAACACATGCATAATTTGAACAGCAATACACAGTCCAACAACATGCAGGGTTGATTGATGGCAACAGGCCATCAGGTTTGGATGTATGAACAGGGCAGATGCATCAACGGACATGCAAATATATATGACCCAACAGGACAAACGTCCGGGGGGTGTTAATTGTGATTGCACATACCATTTTCACGTGGAATGGGTTATATGTGGTTATAGGGTGGGGTGAAGAAAATAATATTAACACCTTCAAATACCAATACATATGCTGTACATTTCTAATAGCTGCACATATATACACACTACTGTTCTAACTACAGTTTCCTATATGATAACTATTTCAACTTGGTGATAGGACTGTTACTGCAACATCAATATACATTTTATTGTTCTTCATACACATTCATATCTAGCTTTGTTCAGCTACATCATCCTGCTACATTTGCTTTATATAGCTGTAGACAAGTGTGGATGTTTGGTATATCAGACAGTCATACTATCTGCATATTGCAGACTGAGAGCAACATATCCAGATTTTGGGATACACATTCCAGATGCAGCAACACTTTGAACAGATTTTGCTGTTTGGTTTGGATTCTCACATGCATTTCATTCTGTACTGACTGCAGTATACTTTATTCAGGGGTTATTACTACTGTATTGCTGGATTCATGACACTTTGTCACACTCCCTCACTTGTTTTCATTTTACTATTCAGGATGGTACTTACTTCTAGGCTTTATTGACATGTTTTACCTGTAGTTATTACAATCCTTTCCAGCAGTCTCACTTCTGTCATGTTTCAGTATTTCAACAGGGATATATTTCACACGTGATTTCATCATCTTCTGCAGCTATACTTTTCAGCCTGCTGCAGGTTGTGTACTATTTTCTTACAGGTGGGGCATTTTTATTTCAGAATATATGTCAGACATTTTCATTTTTCTGTTTGGCTTACAGGCTGCAACACACTTTTGTAATCAAGCAATACTTGCAAACACTTTCACACTGTTACTTGCACATTTTATTCCTTAGTGACTACACTGCACTCTTTTGCTGACTGTCATATTTTTATATTTCTTTACAGTTACTGGTAGTGGATTACTGACCTGCCTGGTGGTGCAACCGCACCAGCCTATTGCCATAGGCTCTGCGGTTCACAGAACGGACACCTGCAGCTGTAATATAAATGAAGTAATATTGGAATACACATCTCCATAATATCAGCTAGTTTCATTTCTTACATACATAATTAAATGTAACTTACTCAGTAGTGGGGTATTGGGCATTTGCCGGGCCTCCTGGATCCAAAGGTTCAGTTGGTCCTGCTTGCATCTCTTCAGGTCTGCATGGTGGTGATGGACCTGCTCACCAGTCCTTGCAATCCCTGTGGCACTGGTGAGATCATGAGCCAACCGGTCCCACGCCTCAGCCCTGTATGCTCCCCAGAGGACCTGGCCCTGCATGAGTTGGGCCTCATGATTGTGGACTAGGAGCCAGACCATGTACCTGGACTCCTCAACACCCCACCTCTGTGCTCGAAAGCAACTACCCTCTTCTAATCCTGTCATTCTGCCTGCAGTTCAGTTCTACAATCATTTATGCTGTGTATTCCCACCTATGGGGCTTATATAGTCTGTTTTTCCCGCACATATCTGTGATTGACCATTTTGGAATTGTATCAACTTCAGTAAACCTGCATTGTCATGCTCCAGTTTGTATTCATGCCTATATATTAGCTATTATTGCATTTATCGGCACTGCTGTCATGGCTTAGTGGTTCAGTACCTTGACTATGGTGTATAGTATCCTGGGTTTGAATCTGGCCACTACTTTTTATTTTTTATGACTGCCTAGACAAGTTGAAGGGTGTGTCTGTGTAAAGGCAGTTTTGATATGGCTTGCTCAACGTTGCCCGTCGGTTAGCTTGTTTGCGCGGTGCGCAATTCCGCACAAACGGGGTATGCTGGTTTAAGCCTCATTTGGCTATCAGCACACATATTACACTCAGCTCAGCTAGGGGCACATAGTTTCAGTGTGTTAAACCACTACTCAGCTACGGGCACTCATTTTGCACCAGTTAAACCACTGCTCACCTACGGGCAGATGCATTCACCCTGTTAAACTGTAGCTCAGCTATGGGCACATCTGGCATTTTTTATTGTTTTGTTACCTCACATTTCTTCAATATAAATGGGCTATTTCATTACATTTTACATAAATTGTGATTTTATCTGTACATATTTGTCAGGGACTTGTTTCGTGCTTATTTTGCTAAAAATAAAAATTGGTGTTGTGGGGACTCGAACCATGAATGCCTGCTCTTCAGCCAACATCTCTACCGCTGCACTATTGCTTCTTGGCTTACTTTGCATATTTAGTTCTTATATGCTTTCCCACTGACTGCTAACTGTAGCTGCGCTACGGGCACGCCCGCGCAAACGAGCACACTCACGGTTAAACATCTTTACAATTTAAAAAAAAAAATTATGTGATGTTCATTTGTACATTTTATGTTCGTAGTCTGTGGGGACATGTCTTGTGTTGTGTTTATTCACATTTCCATGGACTCTGGCATGGGTGTTTACTTTGGGCACTTTTACTTTTCTGGGGGTGTGTCCGCTTACAGGGCTCGGCCTATGGACATGCCCCCTACTGTCTTACACGGACCGTGTTAGCCTTAGGTGTGATTCAGCATGCTCTCATGAATATGCAGAGCATGCTGACATCACTCCGTTTAACTGCAGCCTCCGTGTATGAGTTATAACTCTTACACGGAGGCTTCATGAATCCTGCCCATTATTATTTGTGAATTAGATGAAGTACTTAGTAAAGTAAGTATTGATTCAGTATCAGACTCAGGTGGTATAGGGTATGGAATATGCAAGAAATGCATGGATTGACAAAGTAAGTATGTTAAATGTACTGAAAGAATGGTTGAAGGAAGATGTTGTTTATGAAAAGTTATGTAGTGGAATATTAAAATTTATATGGAAGAAAGATAAGAAGAATAAAGTAAATATTGGAGACCTATCACACTAAATAGCACACATTATAAAATTGTTATAAAAATAAAATGGGAGAATGGAAGGAATGAAGAGAGATATTATGGAAAAAAGTAAATATGGTATAAAAGGGAAAGGATGCCAAGAATTGTTACTGGTTGTGAGAGAAAATGTGAATGATTTAAGAAAAAGGGAGGATGTGAAACTTATTATAGGTAATATTAGCAAGGCATTTGATACATTAGGCGTTGAAGGATGTTATGGAGAATTATGGACTAGTCAATAGAATTAAAAGAATGTGTATATCAGCATATCAAAATAATAGAGTGTTAATGTTAGCCAAGGGTCTATGTCAAAGCACCAAACATCCTCTTCCACCAACTACTATTCATCGAGACCACAGGAATGAACATTTCATTCAGTGAACAATAATTTCCCTGAGTTTCACATCGTCAAACTGTCATAGTTGGCCAACACTGCAGACATTACAATACCTGGTGAATAACAAAAGTAAAAAAAAAAACAAACACTCACCACCTGCCCACACCACAAAAAACTGCTTTGCCGTACTGACTGAGATTGTGTTACAGTAGGAATCAGAAAATCTGCCCTTTTTCCCACTGTAGTATGATCTCAGAGTTGGTATATATAATTAGCAGGAGGTGTGGGGGATGCAGGCCCCCCACATGGGATGTCTTGCCCCCCTGAAAAAAAGTTTTTGTGATGTGTGTGTGGGTCAGTATTCTTTTCTGTTTACTTTTCTTATTCACCAAGTATTGTAATGTTTGCAATGATGGCCAGCTATGGCAGTTCAACAATGTGAAACGCAGTGAAATTAGCATTTGCTGAATGAAATGTTTGCTCTTACGGTCTCAATGAATATTAGTTTTCAGGAAGAGAACCTTTGATGCTTTGGCATTGACCCTTAGTGAATGGGTGGCTAAATAAAGAAATATGCATAAAGTGTGGTATAAACACAAGGAAGACCCATGAGTGGAATATGGTTTCCATTGGTAATGAATGCAGTAGTAAGTGGAGTAGCTTAAGAAATGAAAGATGCTAGATGCGTGATGCAAAAGGAGGTGGTGATTCCAGTTTTTTTATAGACATATGATATAATTGCAGTTGCTAAGGACAAAATATGGATCAGGAAAGTGTTAGTTTGTCTGAATGGATGCTTAAAGGAAATGGGAATGACTTTAAATAAAGATAAAATTATGGAACTGGGAAATGTGGTGAAAATGGGAGGGGTGTATTTTTCAATGAATGATGTGTCTTTGCTAGGAATAGAATTTGGGATAAATGATGTAGTCATGATGCAATAAGGGGTTACTAAATCTAGTTATTTATTCTGCTTCATTAAACCTGTATAGATTATTAAAGAGGTTAAAGAAAGAGAACGAGAAATTAATAGTCTGACTTTTTAAATATAAGTACAAGACATTCTGGTAGATGAAAATAAGAAAAAGAAAAAAGAATATGTAAATGAAGAAATTAGAAATTGTCAAGAAAAATACTAATGTAGGAAATAAAAATTGATTGTTTAGAGAATGATAGAAGGATGTGGTATAATAATGTGATGAAACAGTGTTTTTATGTAAATCCATGGGAACACTTACTGGAACAAGTGATTAAATCCATTAAAGTAAGAAAAAATGTGGTGTACCAACATAGTATTGTCAGGATTTCCTGCGGGGACTGGTAATAAGTAATTTATAAGTAAAGGTGAGCATGCCATATAAAAAGGAAGTTGAAGGAGTGTATTCGATTTGAGGGGGAAGAGACAACAGAGCATGTTTTTTTAACTGTAAAGGAGTGGTGAAACTAAGGAAAAGGTATGAAGAAAACATTTCTGAGAATATTAATGATGTAAACAATATAGATATGAATATGATTTCTTATGGATATTATAAGAACAAAAAGGACAACTATGTGAAAAGGGTAGATAAGAATTTATTTTATGTAATATGGGTTACTTGGAATGGAAGATTGAATGAAATGTTTAATGAGAAATGGATTTTGGCTGATATATTGTGAAATTAGATTATGGTTATGGAAGAATGAGTGGAGGACAATTATGGAATAATTACAATAAGGATGTTATAAGAATAAATAGTTAAAAAATAGAAGTGTGTTAATATGTGCCTGTAAATATGTAAATGCTTAAATATGTAAATATTGTTTTTATGCTGTGTTAAATGTTGTTTTGGCTTTTCTCGGTTAGGGGCCACCACAGCAGAACTCCGGTTCGCTAATGATTGGTAGTAGATTTTTACGGTGCTGAGATGCCAGCCCAATATCCAACCTTCAACAAAGGCACACCAATTCACGCATGTCTTTCAAACACCACTCAACCATGGAGAGGACATGCAGATTTCACA
Source organism: Protopterus annectens (assembly GCF_019279795.1). Taxonomy (NCBI): domain Eukaryota; kingdom Metazoa; phylum Chordata; order Ceratodontiformes; family Protopteridae; genus Protopterus; species Protopterus annectens. The sequence continues at coordinate 266,362,010 of NC_056739.1, forward strand.
CAGAAGACACTCCAGCTGAGAATCGAACGGGAGAACCTTTTGCTGTGAGGCGACAATGCTACCACTGCACGACCGCGGATTACAAAATAATGACCTTTATTTTTTGATAGATGCCATGGGATCATTTACATCCACCTGAGCTATCATTAACTTGTATTGGCACCCTTATGTGCAATCACTAATGTGCAAATACTGTTGTTTTTACATTTTAAGATAATAATTGCAGTAACCTTGGGCTTCTTTCTCACCCTGAAATTCATCAATCTCAGAACTGGTATACACAAGTAGAAGGATTGTAGCTGCACAGCACCCTATATCAGGGGTGCAGTGGGTTTGTCCTGAAGCAAAAATAAAATGTTTTTATACATACCAACTCCTGGTATGTATAAGTCTTGCCTACCACATCATTTGGGGGGGGGCAGAGGGGCTTGCATCGGCAACAAAAAGTTTAATGGAGAAGAGCATTTTTTGATATTTTTTGGGGGATGGTGGGAATGCATCTCGGGAATCTGCAATTTGAGTCTAGAGATTTCAGTGTGCAGCAGTCTGCATCTATTAATCCCCTTTTCAAAGTAAAGAAAAGGAGGTAAAGAGAACCAAACCCAGGACTTCAGAGTGAAGAACATTAGGTGAAGTACATTAGGTGCACTTAACCTTAATCCTACCTGCAGAATTAACATTCAACACATACATGCCTGATACACAAAACTGCAGCTATATACATCTAAATTTTAAACAAAGCTGTGAAACTTGAATAAAAAGCATTTTTTGCAGGAAGAAGAGTGCTTTTACTTTTGCACTGATGACATGAGGCTATGCCTCAAATTTCTAAAATATATTAACTCTTGAGATTGATGTACCTTAAAGAAAAGGGAATTTTCCAAGATTCCACAATCTCAGAATTAGTATATAACAAAGCTAATCACACCTCACTGTACACCTTTCTGAATGTCAAACAAAAGTGCATTGTAAAGCTACTCTATACATTTAATCCTCTGCACAAAACTCCCACATCAGTGGTTAAATTTAAAATCAGTCAGAAAATTGCCAGATATTAATCCCACAGATTCTGGAATTAATGCACATTCACCTCTGTTGCCACCTCCACACACACACACACACACACACACACACACACACACACACACACACACACACACACACACACACACACACACACTTGATGGGTTTCATCAATGCTATGGCTAGATTTGCCACATTTACTTACATACTGTGCTGGATAACCCCTGAAAAGAATGTTGAGTCTTAAGGCTCTGTCCGGTAAAAATATTTCATTGTAAATGGCAATGTGGTTCTAGCACAAAGTCAGGGTTATTGAAACCCAGCAAAAGTCTGGATTAGTGAAGGAAAGATATCAAGTAGCTTCTAACCAGAGCTGTCAACTCCTGCTCCTACAGAAATAAAGATGTCTGAGAGCATCCCATGATACACCTGTATTAATACATGAACAAAATAAAATAAAAAATACAGAATACCAGTTCCAGAAATATTTGTAGTTTGTTGTTAGTGAAAACGCACTGCAATACTCACAATCATGACAAAACGTTCAGAAAGCACTGCTTATTTATCGCATAGGTATAAGTGGAGCAAAACACTTACTGCGAGTTTAATTCTGACTGTCAGGCATGCCCCATGATCAGAAAAGAAGGTGTGTTGGCTCCCCTTGGCAGCAGGTATTTAGTCCAAGCTTAGTGGGTATGTGCCATCAGATAGGATGAGTTCTTTTAGCCACTTGTTCAGCGACCAGATAGGCAAGACTTTCACGTCTTTATATTTAAATTTAGTTGTAGTCATGCCTTTGTTTTAATTATGTACATAAATCAGTCGGTACATGAGTTTATGAACATATCTTGTCTGTTTGGGGTTCTTCTTTGTAGCCATACTGTTAAAACTTAAAACCCTTGGCACCCAGAGAAATAACTATTGGAGGAAGGGGTAAAAACACTAGGACAATAAATCAATTAAAAAAGGGATTGTTACTGTGGTCTTGCCAGTTTGGCAGAATTGCGGGTTTTGCTCTAGCATGCATTTCCTCAAGGATGCAAAGTCTGACACTGAAGGCTCAGCTATCTTGATGTCAATAGTCAGTGATGTCCAAAGAATATATACAAAATTACTAGGAATATACCACATGTGTGAGGCTAATCATCTTTCCTGTAGGGTGGCTATCACTAGCAGTATCCATTTAAGGTGTTATTTTGTTTTAAGTCAAACCCTTGAGCCTGTCTTATCTGAAGTGGTAATTCCTTCAGGAAGAAACACAGTTAGTTATCTTGGCAAGTGTTAAATGTTGATTCTTTATTTCCCGCAATGGCAGACTTGAATATTAGTATTTTAGTTGTTATACTGTGCTGCAGGTTAGCTCACAGTTCATATTGGTTACCTTTGGAGTGTGTGTGTATGGGGTTTAATGCCCAACTTTGGTGATTTTTTTTTTACTTTCTCTTGATTCCTTTGGTGATTTACTCTGCATATATAATGAACTTCAGTAATGATTAATTTGCTCTATAAGTTGCGCTATTACTGTTGGTTGCATTGCTGATGTGTTCATGGGTGTGGACTGTTTGGTTTGGTGTGTATAGGATGCTGGTTGGTTCTTGCTGAGTAAAGCCATTTGTGTGTGCGTGCTTTTGTGTGTGTTGTTTTGGTCTCTCAGGAGATGACTAATGGTACTTTGTGTTGCTCTGAGTTGGGAAACAGATGCTGTTGTCTCTCTTACTGCAGGGATTGGTGATGAGTGCTCTACAGAAGGAATTTTCTCTTAGTGGCTGCTATTATGTACTGCCTTGTCATTGATCTGTGATTTACATTGAAGCCACTGCAGGTAGCTCTGATGAATTTTAACACCACAAACACAATCCACATAGATCTGCCTCCACAGCTATGATATGGACACTCAGACCAACCAACGTCTGTCCCAAAAATATTATTCAAATGGAGAAATGAATAAACATATATATCCTATGAATGAAAAATGACAACACCACTGGTAAAATCCACAGCCTTTATTTAATTTAGCACTTTCTTCCTGTTCACAAACAGGACTTCATCAGAACTAAAGTATATTCACCTCTTCCCTCCTATTATATGACAGACAGTTAAGTAACCTACTACATTAAATTACACCTATTAACTTCTTAAAGCTATACAGTCATAAAAAATTTAACCTCAAACAGTACATAATAAATACATCAAAATGTTAGTGTTTACTGATAACACAGCACATATATTAAAACGAGATTATGCACATGGCTACCAGCCCAGCTAGATAGAATTTTGTAGATAATTCTATGTCATTGTAAATATTAAAATAATCCACAGGCTGTTTTACAAATGTAAGAAAACTGAATGTAAGACAAACTGTGTTATATGTTCTGATCTTCATATTGTAACTACAGTGCACCTGGAAGAAAGCTGATAAAGTAAAGCATTCTATGACTGTTTGATCTCAAAGCTCGGAGACAGGATGTCTGGACTAAGGAATTCTTTCTGTTGTTTTGAGACCAGAGTTAATTGCTAGATTTTACATGTATAATGTATTTTATTGTTTTGGCTTCCTGACCAGGTGCAAGCTTACTAAAAATCTAAAATTTAGAGTTTCTTGTTGCCTGGGAACCAGAGAAGTGTCAAGAATGACGTAATCTAAAATGAGTCAGCAGTGGTGTATTATCAGCTTAAGATATATGAGAGATAAAGAGAAAGCATTTTCAGTTTGTCTTCAGAATTGACAACATCACCAGCACTTGCTTGCTCTGTATGTGATAATGATGAGATAGGTCATTTGTTCCCTAAAAGGGTAAGCTTCTCTTATGGTAGATTTTCCAACCTTAAGGAACTTTTGAGTTCTAAACATAATATGAATAACTTTAAGGAAGGTAATGGGATGTTTTGTTGTGGTAGGTGTAAAATTTGTAATAAGGTGAAAAATCTTTCAGGTGGTGAAATAAATGGTATAAAATTTAATGCCACTGATAGATTTAATTGCAAATCATGTGGGGATGTGTATGTAGTGGGCTGTGGTTGTGTTCCATGTAAATATTATATTGGTCAAACTAAACAACAGGTGAAAATACGTATAATGGAACATATTGGTGATGTTAGGCATTGTAGAACTGATAGTCTTATATCAGAACATTTTAATAATTTTCACTCTGGATGTTTGGATTCTTTATTTTTCTGTGTCCTTGGTAAACCAAGTGCTACAGGCTCTGGGAATTTTTCACAAAAACTTTTGAACCTAGAAAGTAGATTTATTCTTAATTTTGGTACATTAGTGCCTAAGGGTTTGAATTTAGAAATGAATATTAACTTTTAATATTTAAAATTTAGCAAAATAAGTAAATTTTTACTATATGTATTAAAATTGTGGCTTAAGTGGTTTGTGTTGATTGAATAATTGAGTTATTGACTCAATCTAGCAAATGTATAAAAAGATGCAGCTGTATGTCTATGATTATTCCTTTGAAGGCTATGTTTAGCCGAGGTACCAGAAGACATTAAAGCGTTTTGCTATTTGCTGGCTTCAGTTTGGTGATTATATTGCTCTGTATGTAAGTAGGATCTTAGACTTTAGTATTTCTCTTAGAAATAGAAAATAGTAAGTGTAGACTAGCTATTTTCTTTATTTATGTCAGACTATTCTACAGTACTATTTTAAGCATTTTCCTGTCATCTCTGAACTCTTGACTAGCACTGTGTTGTTATCCTTCCCAATGTGCATGCCCCTCACTGGTGCTAGCAGTGAGTATTGAGGCTCTGTGATTACTGAGCCAGTCCACAGGCATTACATGGGGTAATCCCATTAAGCTAGTAGTTTTCAGTGGACACCTGAGTGGTATTTATACTACTAGGGGAAATTTGGTCTGGCACCTGGGAACTTCCACTACTCTTGGTAATCGGGGGAAGGATTTGTGTTATACATCCTGACTTCCTGTTTCCTCTCCAGGCATGGATGCAGCCAGGAGGAGCAGGAAGAAAATATGGCTGATTCAGCTTTGGCTGAAAATGAAGTGAAGGTTGATGAGAATGTAGTTGAAATGGTAGCATCACTACCAGAAGTTTTTTCCTGATGTTGTGGGTGCAGAAAAAACGGTGATATTGGAAGAAAAGGAGATTGTAGCTGTAACAGAGATGGATTCAGAAGACAACTTTCAGAGCAGATTGCTTGAAGGGGAGACAGTTACCTCTGAGAAATGCATAATTACAACCCACCAATTGGAAGGGTTGTGGGATGATTATTTGGAAGAAATGGTAAAAAAAGTGACATCATGGAGGAAATAGAAAAAGTAAAAAAAGAAGAAGAGACTGTGCCAGAAAAAGTTCAAGAGACAAAAATGTATGCACAAAGCATGGGAGAAGAAGCAAAGAAGAAAGAAGAAATAAAAGAAACAAAAAAAGTATACAGCATGTGTGCACTGTAAAAAAGAACGTTTGGACAGATATAAGGTTTGGGACTCTGTTATAGCACCTCTGGTTGTCAAAGCAAAAGAGGTAAGAGCATTCATTTTACTTAATAAAGAGACTTTTTGTGACTTGATATTTGAGAATGGGCAGGCCATGGAAGAACTTTTGGGTGCATATGAACAAAAGAAATATATTTATCCATGGTCAGAATAAGCCATGCAAGCTTTTTACAGACAAACAAAAAAAGAATAATGATCCAGTTTAGAAATGAAGCTGAAGCAAAAGAACTGAAAGAACATTTGTTAACTATATGAAAAGAAGTAATGGACACTACAAAAATATATGATGAAAGAGGACCATGGACTAGGGAATGGGAATGTGGAGTAATACTGAAAATGGAAAATGATAATGTTATGCACATAGCTAGTATTATCGATGTTCATTATACTAGGGGGTTTGTGAAATACAGGGGTCAGCCAAAAACAACTTATTTTGTGGAAAGAATGATAATTTAATCAATGAATGTGAAAAAAAAATGTTATTTAGGGCATAATGCAAAACAAAATATGATTTAAAGTGCAAAAAATGTGGCAATACTTGACATGTATGGCTAGAATGTGAAATGAATGTGCAAGAAAATGAAAATGAAGTTATACAGGATAAAGAGATAGTAGAATGTGTTATACAAGAAAATGTACAAAAATATGTGATAAAGAGGCTATACATAAAGTTAAAAAAGTAACTAGAAAAAGAAACAGAGGAGAAAAGTGAAGAAGAAGCTGACTGGTGCATAGTAAGAAATAAAAATAATTTGATAGGGAAAAAGAGTTAAATAAAGGGAAAAAATGCAAAAACGTAATGCTTAGAGAAAATAAGAAATGATAGAGATAAAGATTTTATTATACTAACTGTTCTTAAAAGCTTTAACTGAATCACAGCATTTTCATTTCAAGACTTCTTCAGATAAAATTCCACATAAAATTGTTGTCTTTATATATAAAAAAAAATCAACCTGTCAGTTACAGTCAGACACTCATTAAAGCAAGTTCAAGATTTAAAAAATAATCTCGGTACTTCTTCTGTATCAAAGATTCTATAAATAAATAATTGTTGCATCCTGTATATGCAATGAAAAACTTGTACATTTACAAATGTTAAAAATTGATACATATAAAATTTTTCACATATAAAAATGTTAAATAAGTAAATTAAAAATGGATTTATTTATTTATTTATTTGACATTTGACCTGAGGAGAAAAGCTCCAATATGCATAAACATTTCTTAGCACAGACATTTGTTACAAGTCAAGTAAAAATGAAATAAAAATATGAATTAAACAATGAATAACTAAGGAAATCTTCAACTACCCCACCACTAACTGGGAAAACTACTCATGTACCAACCCTTTTTCTCAATGTTTTCTAGAATTCATAAATTCCAACGCCTTGGATCAACTTATTCACACCCCCACCAGGGGCAGCAATATCCTAGACCTGGTCATTACCAACATGGGAAACCGGTGTTCCACACCAGAGGTCAATTCCTCGTTGCTCAGATCCAACCATAAGCTAATCAGCCTAGACATCCACATCCCACCCCCACCCCCAATTAGGGAAACCATCGTAAAAAACTTCTCCAAATCCAACTTCACACTTCTTAAGACAGAAGTGGCAAACTTCATCACACCCATGCAGATGGACAATAGAGGTATGACTGCCGAATCCTACACAAATGCACTTTATAAGCACTTACACGAGTGCATGGATCATGCTATCCCTAATAGAACCAAGATGTTATCATCCAAAAAAAGGAAGCCAATCTGGTGGTCCTCTACCATAAACAAACTCTACAACAGAAGAAAGAAACTGTTGCAAAAAAGAGTAAAATCCCATGACTGGAGGAACTCCCTGGCCAGCCTCAGTAAGAAGCTGAGATCCCTCATAAAATCCTCCAAAGCTAGTTACGAAAACAAAATTGCCACTGACTCTAAAGACAACCACAAAGCATTCTATAGCTATGTCAAGAATCTAAATGGGAACACTCAGATCTGCTCTGAGTTACAGCACAATGGCACTAAATATACAGAATCAACTGATATTGCCAACATCCTAGCAGATAGGTTCAGTGCTAACTTTACCCCCCTCTCACCCCCTAGAGGTCCCATCTCTATACCGGAAGAATGCAAAGTTCCTATAATCACAGCTGCACAGGTAAAAAACACACTCTCCAAAGCCAAGAACACAGCATCCATGGGACCTGACAATATCCCAGGCTGCATTCTACATGAACTACAGAATGAACTGGCACCCCTACCTAAGTACCATGTTCTATCATAGCCTCACCTCAGGTTTTGTACCCACTGAATGGCGCACCACGACAGTTATCCCACTCCACAAAGGGGGAGCCACGATGGACCCCGGGAACTACCACCCCATTAGCCTGACAAGCCTGGTCTGCAAGGCCATGGAACATATCATTGTGGAACTCATAAACAAAGACATTGGTAATCTCCAAACTCTGGACCCTACCCAGTTTGGATTTGTAAAAGGCAGATCATGTCTCCTAAACCTGATTGACTTCTTTGAAGCAGTCACCAAAGCCATAGATGAGGGTAAAATGGTTTTTGACACCATCCCCCACTCTGGAATTATAGATAAGCTCATTAAACTAGGTATAAATCCCTATGTCACAAGATGGGCTGCCAACTGGCTCATGGACAGGACCCACACTGTGAAAGTAGCGGATTCCAAATCCAGCATCAGACCAGTGACAAGTGGAGTACCACAGGGTTCAGTCCTGGGTCCTCTCCTGTTTGGTATCTACTTCTCTGAAGTGCAGGCCAACACAGAAGGTCTTTGGCTAACAAAGTTTGCAGATGACTGCAAACTAGGAGCCATAATCAAAACTTCTAACGATGTGGACAAACTGCAAAAGGGCCTCACTGAGACAGATACCTGGTGTCAAAGCCATGGCCTGAAGCTCAATGCCAAAAAGTGTATTGTCATCCCCTTTGGTAAAAACTCTGTACCCATGAACTACCACATAGCTGGTTGTCTACTTAATGCCAAAAATGTGATAAGAGACCTTGGGACACAGTTGGACAGTAGTTTCTCCTTTGATAATCACATCGCCACACTGGTCAGGAAATCCTTCTACGTGGCTCATCTCATCACAAAAGGATTCTCATCCAGAAAAAAAGAGGTCATTGTTCCCCTCTACTTATCACTCATTAGACCCATTATAGAGTACAATGCCCCTTTTGGTATGTACCTCACAAGACATCTACAACAATTGGAAAGACCACAGAAATACCTCACAAAGAGGATTACTGGCCTCAAACAGATGCCCTATGCAGACCGTCTCAAAAAACTACAGCTTTACTCTATCACATATCGCCTACTCAGGGGCGATCTCTGCCTAACATACAAAGCTATGTCAAACCCAGAGCTGTTGGACATGCTCCACTTAAAGAAATCCCAATCCCTCCGAGCTACATGCTCTAGGGACCTAAACCTTGTCACCACAATAAACAGAACATGCTGGAGGGATAGATTCCTGTCCCAGAGACTTCCCATACTCTGGAACAGACTACCAATCTATGTCAAACAGAGCTCCTCATTAGCACTCTTCAAGAAAAATCTTGATGATTGGATGGGAAATGGGAAATTCACCCCGGGGATCACTTCTGTGGCTCTGCTAGACAGGGACACAGGAAAATAATTTTCTTGGGTGGCGAAAGCCAGGGTGCACTTTTTGGCTAGGCTTGTATGGGCCCTAGGGACGATAGCCTAGTACCTACCTATGAACCTATATACCTATAACAGGTTTAGCTTTTTTTTTTTATATGAGAAACACATTCTGTAGAAAAATAGGAAAAGTACAAGTAAGTCGGTGACTTATCATCATGGACTAACCTGGATAAATGTTTGATAATAACAAAGTAAGATCAGTTATAAGCAGATTTTAGGAAGTGATATTGTAGAAAGAGAAAGAGGTATACAGAAAAATAGCACTAGTAAAGAATATATCAGGTGAAAAGTACCAAGATATATAAGGTTGATGCTGGTAAAGTGTCGTAGAGAAGCAGTAGAGGAGTACGAGGAGTAGAAGTTAGAAAGAACAGAGAGCAGGAGGGGTCTGTAATGGGTTTAGTATGATATTAGCTAAGGGGCAGCACTCAGTGGTAGTGGAAAGTAGCTTATTTTGGTTCCTGGCAGAGGCATGTCCATGATTTGTGGAAGTAGTCTTTAATTGCTATTCTAAAAGTGTTTGGTTCAGTGATACATCTGACATTGTAGGGTAGTTTATTCCAGGCATTTGAAATGGAATAGCTATAAAGTACTTTTCCAATATTTTTATTAGGCCTGTATACCTGGAGAAGTTTCTGTTGTGAGCTGTGGAGGGAGCGTTTGGGAGTATAGGACTGGATGAGAGTGGAGAGAGAAGGGCAGGAAGAAGGTTGATGCAGAACTGAATAAGTCAAGAGAAGTTGTGGTATTAGGATTTGGTGATGAAATTCCAGCCACTCCAAATTTCTTAGTGCGATGCAATGGTGGGTGCAGTAAGACAGGTTGTAGGCAAATTGAGCTATTTTGTTATAGGTAAGTTTGAGTTTAATAAGAATATTTGATTGGAGATATGTGAAAGTAGGGGCAGCATAGAGGAGAGTGGGGAGTAGAAAGGGGTTTGTAAGTTATTTATTATGTCTATAAAGCAGACCTAGTTTTTGATGGGTCTTTTTTATGCACTGCTGAGTGTGTAAGTTGAATTTGAGATGGTCATCTTATTATATAACACCTAAGAGTTTGGTGTGGGGTTCAGATGAGATGGTAGCATTATTTAAGGAAGAGACAGAAAATGAAGATGTTTGATGCTGAAGGGAGGTAGGGAGAAACAAGAGGAGTTTAGTTTTCTTAGGATTTAATACAAGTTGGTGGGAAGTAAGCCATCTTTCAATGGATTGGAGGGATTATTGGGTGAGGGTATGAAAGTGTGTGATACTGTCAGAGCAGGAAATAATTGTAGAGTTGTCAGCATATTGTATAAGGGTAGAGAGTGGACAGGAAGTGTGGAGGTCATAAATAAAGATGTTGAAAAGTAGGAGACCAAGGATGGAGCCTTGAGGTACACCAGTTTGTACTGGAAGAAAGGGAGAGAAGTTTGATAGCCATCTCACAGCCTGAAATCTATTTGAGAAGTAGCTGGAGCACCATGATATAGTAGAGCTTGAGAAGTTAAGAGAAGCAAGTTTAGATAGTAGTGGTCTATGGGAAACAGCATCAAAAGCTTTGGATAGATCTAGAAATCTCAGTGGGAGAACTGTTTAACCTAGGATTAGGGGAAGATGAGCTCCTAGGGTGTAACAGCGCATTAACAGATTTCCAGAATTTTTTTTTTTTTTTTTTTGGGGGGGGTTAGAGTGAGGATTGTTAAGTGGTTTATGGAAAAAATTCTGTTTGCCAAGGATGACCTTTTTTTTGGTTAAATTGCAGAGCTGTCTGTATGTGAGAAGGTCAGAAATGGATTTGGATTTGCTCCATTCTTTCCAGGCACTATGTCTCTTACTCATTAGAGTTTTGGTGTCTTATGTGAGCCAGGGGGAACAATGAGGTTTAATACTTAGTTTTCTGATGGGACTATGGAGTTGATTGTATCTAGGAAAATGTTGTTAAAGGCAAGAACAGCATTCTCCAGGGGAATATTGTGGAGGAAGGACCAGTCAATTGAAGAGAGCAGGGTGCTGAAAGTATCAAGATCAATGTTAGAGAGTTTATGGCAGTCTTTGCATAGTTGGGGTTTGTGAAGTTGAGGTGATTGGCTAAGTATGTAGGTGGGATGGTGATCATCAAGTATGTCAGGTAAAGTAAAGGGGTTATGGTAAAGATTGGGATTAGACGTAAGGACCCAGTCAAGGGTGGAGCTATGGTTTCTGTGCTTATTTAGATGGGTAGGGTTAGAGATCAGTTGAGTGAAGCAAAAGAGGTTTATAGAGGAGTTTGGGCTTTCAGTAGTTAAGACATTCCAATCAATGTTTACTTCTCCCAAGACAACAGTCTCATAGGTGATGTTAAGGGAGATTTGGAGAGAATGTGTTTTAAGATAGGGATGTTAGTCCCAGGGGGAATATAGATGGCAGCAATGTCTAATCTTTTGTGAGTGTTTAAATGACACTTGGCTATGAGGATTTCAGTAGGGTGAAAATCTGGGGGAGTGCTTGCAAGTGGGAGAAGGGTGAGCTGGTTAGAATATAGGATAACCACACCTCCACCTTTCTTTTTTATGCGATCATGTCTTAGGATATTGTAACCAGGAGGAAGTATTTAATTATCTGCTGTATGGAGATTGAACCGGGTTTCAGAGAGGCAAAGGATATCAGGGGAATGTGAATATACCTAGGCATGGAAAGGGGAGATTTTATTCATGATACTTTGAATGTTCATAGAAAGTATAGTTAGGTTCTTAGTGGTAGAGGATGTGGAAGTATGGAACATATTAGGGGTGGAGTTGTGTAGTTATGAGGGATAGGCTGGATGAAAAGAGCAGTGGTTGGGTCCTGGGTTTGGGTGCATATCTCCAGACAGTAGGACATTAACTAATAAGTGAGGTAATTGAAGAGGTTATACTGTGAATGGTGTCTTGTTTTAGTTATAATAAATAAGTGGTTATAAGGGGTGGTTATAAGAGTTGAGGTAGGGAGAGGAAAAAGATTAAGTTTAAGTAATGAGGAAGTAGTATACATAAAGGGAGATGGTGGTATATAGAAGAAGTGAGCATGAGAGTGGTTGGTTAAGGGAGAGGTACAGGTGGGTGAGGTGAGTTTAAGGGGGAGAGTTCCTATATGAGAGGTTGCTATGGTAGACAAAAAGAGAATGGTGGTGGTTAAGATACAGAGAAGGATGATGTTTGTGTTAACTGTTTTGAGAGTAGACATTATGTGTGTAGCAGGGATTAGTTAAAGGATTATAGAACTGAATATTTATGACACAAGTGGGTTGAGGGAGTAATGGGTAATAGAAAGGAATGTGATTGGTAGACAGTAGCAGGAAGGAAATAGTTGGAGATAGGAGAGTGTTAGGGGAAATTGACGGATGGGAGTGGGGGTGAGGTCAGGGGGGTGAGAGTATAAATCTAATGAAAGAGGGGGTGTGTGAGAATGGGGGTAGGGTAGGGGAGCTGAGTGAGCTTGAGTGTAGCAAGGGCGAATGGAGTGGGTTGCACCATGATGAACACGGCCAGAGTGAGCAGAACAGAAGCAATCAGCTGCTGTGTGCAGCCATGACATCTATATTTTAGGTTTTGGATATATCTGTAAGGTTTTGCGAATAGTGAATCTTAAGTAGGGGGAAAACCTCATTTACCAAGATCTCAGTAGTATAAATTTGCTATACTGGTAAGTTATTTAAAAAAACAGAGGGGGAGAGCTCTAGCATCTGACAACAGTGACACTATTTACAAGGCACAATGTTCAGGGAGAGTCATTTGAGATAAATAAAGAAACAATTTTACTGTTGAAAATTATGTTAATAAACATACACTAATAATCCAAAAACTGAACAAATGAAAGGTTCCACACAGTTGCTGGTAAAGTGCAGTAGTGTGCTTTACCAGCAACTGTGTGGAACCTTTTGTTTGTCCGGTTTTTGGATTAATAAACATACACTGTTATTTGAGTTATGAACCGGACAGCAGGGGTCAGTCACAGAGTCTTGTAGAAGGTTCTTGGCTTGTTGAGGGTTTTACTTTGTCCCAGGAAATAAAACATGCATTCAGCAACACAGAGGGAAACTGCAAAATGGAAGAAACAGAAATTAATGAGTAACCAGGAAATAGAATGTAGAGGGAGCAAATGGGAGAGCTGAGAGAAGAGACCGTAGTAGAATAGTGAGTGAAAGGGGAGAGTTTAGGATAACAACAAAAACCAAAAGAAACAGAGAGTTTAGGATAGTCAGGAAGTGAGAACAGAGCAGTGAGAAGTGAGAAAAAGAAGAGCAAACAGCAAAGCAGATAAGCACAGGGTAGACTATAGTCAAATAAATAACAACAAACTAGCACACTGAAAACGCAGGAGGAATAACCAAAAATAATACAGAGATACAGGGAGAATATCTTCAATAGCACTCATGTGTTTCACCTACTGCTAATGAGCAATGTGTTTTCGGCAACTAGAGTAAACAGTAAAAAGTATCTACAACAGCAGGTCTAGCCAATTATATGCATTGCAATCAGTTGCAGCTTGTATGCAGTGTTTAGGCAAGAAAACAGCAATCTAAGCAAAGCAATGTCTACAGTATTTTTCATGCACAGTTTAAGACAGCACACTAGGTTGTAGTCTAGAATGGGCAGTTATGTGAGATCAAAGCATAATGGCAAACATACACTCAAGGTAAGCAGATAATGCTCCTTCGGGAGTAGTAGGTCTGCATGCGCTTGATGTAAATTAACAATGCCCCATGCACAACAACTTACATCCCAAATCCTTAAGGCTGGAGATAAGAGTCTTCTGTTTGAGCACAGTGTTCTGTGCAATATGGGGAGCGCCAGCAAGACAAAATTAGGGTTTAAACAGACAGTTAATCTAAAGAAGTGTTTAAACAATAAAACTCACTTGGAGCACAAGGAAGACTAAGCTAAAAAAAAAACAATTAAACTAAGCAAATGTTAAGACAATGAAACTCATAGCATAGCTGGAGCAAGCACCATGTCAAGATGCCGGGAGCAGAGGTGGGTGCCTAGTGCATATTGAAAATGGTGCTGTGGGTCAACAGACATATAAATAACCTATATGCTACAAGAGGGCGAGGGGATTACCAATACTGCACCATGATGAACAAGGCCAAGGCAAGCAGAACAGAAACAATCAGCTGCTGTGGTGAAAAAAAAGCAGATCAGTGCTGTAGTACAGTATATCAGACCAGGAAATTAATACCCTGTATCAGTCTTGTTTTCAACTCCTATGAGGCAGTATACTGAGGCAGCCATGACCTTTATAGTATAGGTGTGGGATATATCTGTAAGGTTTTGCCAATAGTGAATCTTAAGTATGGGAAAAAAACTCCTTTACTGAGATTTCAGTAGTACAAAACTGCTAGACTGGTAAGTTCTTAAAAAAAAAACAGAGGTGGGGGACAGAGCTCTAGCATCCGACAACAGTGCACGCTATTTACAAGGCACAATATACAGGGAAGTCATTTGAGATAAAGAAACAATTTTACTGTTGCAAATTATGTTAATAAAGCATACACTGTTAATTGAGCTATGAACAGGAGAGCAGGGGTCAGACATAGAGTCTTGTAGAGGTCTCTTGACTTATTGATGGTTTTACTTGGTCCCAGGAAATAAAACACGCATTCAGCAACACAGGGGGGAAACTGTTAACTGAGTTATAAACCGGACAGCAGGGGTCGGTCACAGAGTCTTGTAGATGGCTCTTGATTTGTTGAGGATTTTACTTGGTCCCAGAAAATAAAACGCGCATCCAGCAACACAGAGGGAAAGCATAGTTAGAACGAGCACCGTGTCAGGACACCGTGAGCAGAGGTGGGTGCCTAGTACATATTGAAACATTTTCTGCATTTAAAACAGCAAAATATTGATCTCTCATTACTGCTGTCTAGTGGCCAAAGCACAAAAATGTAGGTGGACATAAATAGAAAAAATAAAGTACATAAATCTTATTCTATACCAAATAATTCACAATCTAGCCACTTTCATTTTTAACACTAAGCTTATACTTAAATTAAAGTTTGGTCATCTGTTAGCTTCCAGGATTAATTGCCACTATAATTCACAATACTGAATTTTGTTTTCCCAAGAACCCCCCCCCCTTAAAATCAAAAGGAATTACTTCTATCACAAAAAGCATATATCTTGCATTGCAGCAACCTTTCAAATGCTTATATAAGCTATTTTTTTCATCCTTAGTTTTTATATCATAGTATTGTTTGTATATTTTTCTCCTTAAGCTTATTTTTGCTTTATTAATATAGAATGCATTAAGACATTCACAAGTAACCATATACACTATCCCCTGACTATTGCAATTCATAACTTTGTTCCTACTTGACAGAAAAACACTTTCTTTGCTTTGTGGGCCATATAGGCACACTGGGCACATGTACCACACTTAAACGTACCCATCCTTTTATTGCCCTTAGTCTTAACCATACATTCCACCAGGTCCTTTATATTCTGGACCCTGCTGTAACTTATATTGAGGGGATTCTTAAAAAGCACATCTAAATCAGAAAGCAGAAAATTTCTTCCATTCTTCCCTAACGATCTTAGTAATTACTTTGGCATCCCCATTATAATCTGTGACAAAGGCACCATCCATACTAACACCATTCTCTTCATGATTTGTATCCTTACTAACATTTTCACCAGCTTCAGCCAAACCTAGTATGGGCTGATATTTATCTTTTCCACCAACTGTAACTTCTTCCTGAACCTGATCTATTAGTTTCTCTGGGTATTTCCTTTCAAGAAACATACTCTTCAAATGTCTGCTTTCCTGGACAAAATCATCGCCATCTGATATTATTCTACTTACACGGATGTATTGTCCTTTTACTATGTTCCTTTCTTTGCTTAAAAGGATCATCACTCATATAATATAAGTAAGAGCTAGAGAAAGTATTCTTCCTATAAATCCTAGACTTAAACCTCTTGTCCTTAGCAACTTTAGTAATAGACACATCCAAATAATTCATAACTTCATTTATTTATTGGGTGACTCTTATAAAGTGGGTAGTCCCATTAATATATGTAGTAAATCCCATTAATGTTTGTTTGGAATCTACTCACAAACTACAAATGTCACCCAGGAATCTCTTGTATAGAGTCCAACATCTACTACAATTTGAACTGTAAATATATTTCTTTTCCTATACATAAAGTATTAGGTTTGCAAAGGGGGGGGGGGCACAACTAGCCCCATAGCTGCTCCAGACCTCTGTTGGTAAAATTCTCCTTCAAAATGGAGAAAATTATTTTTTAACGCTAAATTCATAAGGTTTACACAAACCTGAATATTATTCTCTGACATACATTTCCTTTCCTTTAACTCTTCTTCAAACCAAACTATACCTTCATTATGTGTTATACTGGTGAGTCAGTCCATCATATCTCAGATAGTGTAGTGGTGCATTTCTCTGACTATAGTGTTCAGGGTCATGGGTCCAACACTCGGGACTGCTGTTTTCCTATGAGCTAGGATTGTCAAGGCTCCAGAGCCATTAGCCTAGTACACACCTATGAACATCTATGGTTATAAAAATAATCTCATTTCTATAAACCTCACTTTTAAGGCTCTTTAATAGGTCCCATGAGTCCTTTAAAATATTTTCATTTCCACCCCACAATTTTATTATTTTAAAATCCAAAATTTTGCAAGGGGGTATATCTTGGACCCATTTGCTGCAAGTATTGGCCCAAGGGGGGGTGATTTTCCAAATCCTTCTGCACCTTCAGAATACCAAATAAGGTTGCAGTAATATGGTCAACATCCTGTAAATTGTCATAAACTCTTTTATTTAACAAACTGCCATGTGTAATTCTCCAAGAACAAAGTCAATCCTATGATAGGCTAAACTAATCTGATTCTTGGATACTATAGTGTACTTATGAGTGTCATTAAGAATTTCCATCATTTTACCAGCATAAGTAAATAAAGCTGTTCTTACTGCCTCCTTTTCTTCTCCTCTACTAACCATCATCCTTCTGCTATTCTCAGCTACCTCACAACATTTCACCCCCTAACACAATCACACAAAGCTGCAACAACCCTTCCACTCAAACTGAATTTACTCTCTCCTCTACCCCTACTTCTTGTACAAAGAAACTCTTATTAAATCTAAAACCCTGCTCCAACTCAGCTGACAATAGGCCTGCCAAATTCCTTAAGAACGCAGCTGATGCAGTAACCTATCCTATCAGCATTCTAATCAATGGATCAATCTATGAATCATATGTTCCCTCTCTTTGGAAAAAAAATATTATCCTTCCCCTCCACAAAGGTGGTCCATACGCTGAAATTTCTAACTTCCAACCTATAGCTCTTCTATCCCTGATATCTAAAATTCTCGAAAAATGCATCCAAAAACAATTAGTTAACTATCTGCTCAGCAACATCCTGTCCCCCCACCCAATATGGTTTCCCTCCCGGCCACTGCACTTCTACTGCACTAATATCCTTTCTGGACACCATAAACAAGATTTCGTGATTCTGGCTGTATAGCATTTGCTCTCTTTCTAGATTTATCTAAAACATTTGACAACATATCCCAGCACTATCCTCCTCTCTTAACTCTCTTCCATAGGACTTTCTTCTCAGTCTCTTAACTGGTTTAGAAGCTATCTCTCAGTTAGGCAACATGCTGTCAAATGACAGCATTCTATCTCTCCCTACCTCCATAACCCTAATGGCGCCCCACAAGGATCGATCAAGATGTACTTTTGACATATTCATAAATAACCTTCACCAAGCATTCCCTCATACTTCCCTAGTCCAGTATGCAGATGACTCAGCCATAGTCTGCTCTCCAGCTAACCCCATTATTCTACAACAAATGACACAAACAGCCTTTCAACTATTGAATCCTGGCTTCACAAAAATCATCTCTCCTTAAATGCCAAAAAACTAAACTTATGTTGTTTACTTCCAAGAAGAACACTGCTATTAATAGACAAGACTTCAACATGCTCTCACTGAACTCAATAAAAATTCAAATTGTAACTAGTACTAAGCTATTCCGAGTCATAATAGATGACAATCTAAAATTTGATTTACATATCCTATGCAACATATCAAAAACCCATAAAAAGCGTGGGCTACTTTACAGGCACAATACATTCCTCTCCTCATCAACAAAACAAGCTTTAGCCCTCTCTTATTTGCTTCCCTCCTTAACTTACAGTGCCCCCTTACTAATTAACCTGCAGTCCTCCCTGAAACAAAAATTAGAGTCCTGCTATAATGAGACTGCCAAATTTGCCTCTAACTCCCGTCATTCTACCCACCACTGCACAGCCTTGAGAAATCTCCAGTGGCTTGAATTCCCACATTGCCTACTACTGCTTCAGCTTACTACCTCTCATAAACTTATCTACAAACCGCAAGACTGCCCTGCACTCAGCTCCTTATTTTCCCCTTACTCTCCTCCTAGGTCACTTCAATCTGAAAACCAAAACCTACTACAAATCCACAAACCAAACCTATCTCCAGGCAAACTCCTATACAGCTGGACCATTGCTAGATCATGTAACAATCTCCCTTCTCATGTCCATTCTGAACATCCCACCAGCTTCAAAACTGTCCTACGCAAGCACCTGCTATCTAATTGGATTTGCAACTGCTCCACCCAGACTGACACCCCATCACTTAACTCCTTTTCCCCAGACTCAGTATTGCTTCTTCCTAACTATTTAACCATCACAACTTCACAGTCCTCCAGTACAATTACCCCAATACGTCCTTCATTCATCTCAATATCTCCTTTACTTACCTTAGGCATATCACTTAGTAAATATATCCATATGAAGCTTCTGTCTACCTGTATTTTCTTCACTGCTGTTTCTTGCACTTCGTCCATACTCATAATCTGACTTAGAAACTGAAGCAGTAACATGAAAGTAGTAATATGAAAGCAGTGCCATTTTTCTAATTTGTCAAACTTGCTTAGTGTAACCTAATTTTTTTCCTTTACTTTTATTATTGTTAACATTTGGCTTGTTTTGTCTTTTGTATCTATTATCCTTTGACATTTATGTATTTTAAGAATTCTTGTAAACTTTGTAACCCCCTGGTTGTTTGTTAATATGTATTGGAGCTTTTTTCCCAGGGCCAGCAATGGAAATGGGCTCTCTTAGCCCGGTGGACTTTCCCAGTAAACAAATGTCAATAAATAAAACAATAAATAAATAAATAATACTATCCATAAGCACCGTACAACCCCCCTTGCCGGCTTCATCACCCTAAGGTTCCTGTCTCCTTGAATATATCTCAATAATTTTTTCTCTTCCACAGTCATATTAGACTTAAATTTAGTTTCAGTAAGCCTTTTCCTTAGGTGACTCTCCAAAACCATTTCCAGGTTCTTTAATTGTGGGTATAAAGGGGGGTTATAGATGATTTTCTTATATAACTCATCACCCTCTGTTTCAGGCTGTTTGTTCCCAGTAAACACTATTTCAAAATTCTTCAAAAAAGCTTTAAATCTGTCGGTGCTTTACTGATGTCACCCTTCCTTCTAGGGACAAAAGTAAACCCCTTAGAAAACAATGTAAAACAAACGTCAGTGACCTCCTCTGAAATATAAATATAAATATTGCAGCTGCCTTTCAAATATTTAATCCCTTCTTTAAATAATTGATGGTCACCTGTTATTAATTTCTCCCCCTCCCCCTGAAGGGCCGATAGTAATAAGTTCCAAATCTGTTCTGATCTCCTCGGGGGGGGCATATTCTAAAGGGTCATCCAAATGCATCGACCTATCATTTCTAGAATTATTCTGTACCCCTCTTACCCAATAATCACTTGTCTCTCTAACACTGGTTCTTTCCAGGTCCATCTCTCTTCAAAAGAAAGTGGCTTTTTTGGTTTGGGGTATGCTCTCCTTCCCCCACGTTTTATTTTGTCCTTTACTAAGGACAGTGATGATTTTGTCCAGGAAAGCAGACATTTGAAGAGTATGTTTCTTGAAAGGAAATACCCAGAGAAACTAGTAGATCAGGTTCAGGAAGAAGTTATAGTGGGTAGAAAAGATTTTTAATGATACAAAAGAAGTGGATAAAATAAACATGGATAAGATTAAATATAAATAGGGATGGCAAATAGTATGATTGTAATAAAATTATGAATAGATTTTTGAATATCTGTATACATGTACATTTGTAAATATTTGTAAATATTTAAATCTTTTGTATAAGAGTCCTTTTTGTATGTAAATAAATGACCCCTACACTTTTCATAGAAGGAAGTATTGCAATAAACAGGAGGGTAGTTGCACAATGCAGAAGAAGGACAGAGTTGCTGCTATTCCTGTTGCTGAAAATGCTATAGAAATTATTACAATGACATCTAATGGTTTACCAGATGAATTGGTTGTAAATATGATTAACGCTGGAGAATTGGAGATCAAAAATGCGGCCACCGTCCAACCCCCCTTGTCTGGCTTCATTGCCCTAAGGATCCTGTTTCCTCGAACATATCTTAATACATTTTTTCTCTTCCACAGTCATATTAGACTTAAACTTATTTTCAGTAAGCCTTTTCCATAGGTGACTCTCCAAAACCATTTCCAGGTTCTTTAATTGTGGGTATAAAGGGGGGTTATCGGTGCTTTACTTATATAACTCATCACCCTCTGTTTCAGGCTGTTTGTTCGCAGCAAACACTATTTCAAAATTCTTCAAAAACTGCTTTAAATCTGTCAATACTTTACTGATGTCACCCTTCCTTCTAGGGATAGATCAGTGGTGGTACAGCGGTAGCATTGTTACCTCACAGCAAAAGGTTTGCCTGTTCAATTCCCAGCTGGAGTGCCTTCTGTGTGGAGTCTGCATGTCCTCCTCGTGGTCGAGTGGCCTCTGAAAGACATGTGTGAATGGGCCTGCCTTTGCTGAAGGTTGGGCATCGGCCTGGCAACTTGGCACCATATAAAGTGACTGCCAATCATTAGTGGACCGGAGTTCTGCTGTGGTGATCCCTAACCGGGAAAAGACAAACAACAACCCTTCCTTCTGGGGACAAAAGTAAACCCCCTAGAAAACAATGCAAAACAAACATCAGTGACCTCCTCTGAACTATAAACATAAATATTGCAGCTGCCTTTCAAATATTTAATCCCGTCTTTAATTAATTGATGGTCACCTGTTATTAATTTCTCCCCCTCCGCCTGTAGGGCTGATAGTAATAATTGGAGGGAGAACGGTTCCAAAACTGTTCTGACCTCCTCGGGGGGGGGGGGGTATTCTAAAGGGTCATCCAAATGCATTGACCTATCATTTCTAGAATTATTCTGTACCCCTCTTCCCCAATAATCACTTGTCTCTCTAACACTGGTTCTTTCCAGAACCATCTCTCTTCAAAAGAAAGTGGCTTTTTTGGTTTGGGGTATGCTCTCCTTTCCCCATGTTCTATTTTGTCCTTTACTAAGGACAATGATGATTTTGTCCAAGAAAGCAGACATTTGAAGAGTATGTTTGTTGAAAGGAAATACTGAGAGAAACTAGTAGATCAGGTTCAAGAAGAAGTTATAGTGGGTAGAAAAGATTTTTGATGATATACAAGAAGTGAATAAAATAAACATGGATAAGATTAAATATAAATAGGGATGACAAACAGTATGATTGTAATACAATTATGAATAGATTTTTGAATATCTGTATACTTGTATATTTGTATATATTTGTAAATATCTAAATCTTTTGTATAAGAGTCCTTTTTGTATGTAAATAAATGACCCCTACCCTTTTCATAGGAAGTATTGCAATAAACAGGAGAGTAGTTGCACAATGCAGAAGAAGATGTATCAATGAGGCTTGTTCAATTATGTGTTTATTAAAATTGAACAGCCTCTGGAGATGAAGAACCTTTTGGTTCATGTAATAACAGCATTTTACATTTTGTAAGATATTCTTCCTGGTTTATAGCCAATTCTGTTTATTAATCTGTTGGTAGGTAGGTGACCCACACAATACACTACCACATTTCCACCTAATTCACCCTCCCTTGAAGTAGTTAGTATGATACAAGTTATGTAAGGGCTACTTCTTACTAATATTTGTATAGACTAGACATATATCTATATTTTGTCTGGTTTAGGACAGGGTGTAAATTAATGAATTCTTAGAATAAATTAGATTTTTCATATTATATATATATATATATACCATCATATTATACACATGACTTTGTTTAAAGCTATGTCCTTCATATTTTTATTGTTTATTTGCAGTATTATTGCAGTGTTTTTTAATTTATATGACCACATAAGTCTGTTAATGGAATAAATGGGTTTGATAGGTTATTATCATATAATATTCAACTATTGGCTGTTTAAGATATAGGTATTTCTTGGCCACCTTGAGGTTCCCTGTGTTTAGTTAAGCATGTCTTTATGCTTTTTATAATATATTCTATAATGTATTTTATACTGTATTTAATTTCATGTTTTACATCTTATTTTATATTTGTTTTAAAGAACATTAGATGCAGTTCATGTGGTGAATATATTATTTATTTATTTCCGCAGGAACTGATGTAACTAAGTTAGGGGGTGTGTTTAAGCATTTAAATACTTAGACCGAATGGTTTTACACTGTTTTGCATTTTGTCTGAAGAAGTTCGGTCAGAGTACCGAACGAAAAACGCTAGCTTTAGTAGCTTTAGTGTTTAACGCTATTTGCACCTTTTTACTTCTCGCCTTGTTCACTTTGTGTGTAATAAAGAACTTTTATTACTGGAGGAGTTTCGTGGATTTGGTTGCATCATTTTTATGCCTGCATTGGATGGAACATTACATTGCTTGAGTCCGCCGCCTTGGATACCTTTGTGGAGCTTCCCCTTTCCGTTTCTGTTACAATGCAGAAGAAGGACAGAGTTGCTGCTGTTTCTGTTGCTGAAAATGCTCTAGAAATTACAACAATGACACTTAATGGTTTACCAGCTGAATTGGTTGCAAATATGATTAATACTGGGGGAACTGAAGATCAAAAATGCAGCCTTGTTTCTTTCTGTAGTCAAATAATGGATAAAATGACACCTTGAAGAAACAGCTGTTCCTATGGTAAAGGAAGTGATGTCATGAGATAAACGGAAAGAAGTTAGTCATGTTCCTCTATGCAGGTCAGTCCAAGGATCTGATATTATACTGCATACACCAACAAGAGATATCCATTACATAGGCTACTACTGTGAAGTAGTCATGGATTGAACTAGTTAGGAGTGTTGCAAAAAGAAAACCATTATCTGTGGTACGTATTTCATTCAATGAAGAAATTATTATTGATCAGTATGTTTTGGAACTTTATTGTTGCTCCTTTATGATTTACAGTTAAAGATATTCATGTGTTTATACATGTGGGGAAGGACACTTTCTGTGATATCACCTTTGAGACTACAGACTGAGTTTTACAGCAGGTTGATTTGTGTTAGCCATGGATGCAATATACTTTTACAGCCAAAATATGACCTTTAAAAGAAAAATGATTCTACGGTTTATAACTGTGGACATTAATCATGGTTTAATTAGGCAGTATTTCTCACTTCACTTCACTGTGAACTTGTTTTGTTATTAAGAAAATGTATGATAATAGGGTTTTGTGGAATGGTTGTTGGAAGTGTGAGTTTTGCTATCTAAGCAACGTTTAAAGTGAAACATTCCAGGTGTCATTTCTATTACTGATCATAGAGCATATGTGTGCTACAAAGGGTAGCCTAAAACCTTTTCCTTTTTTTGAGATTCCTTATCACATCTGATTCAAAACTGTGATACGTGACATTGTACTCAGTGTGGTGTTCTATGGCATTCTGCTTCTAATTATGTTTCTTCTTGTAGGGAATGCAAAACTGTTGGACATTTTTGGTTTGGCTGTCCCAAGTTACTTACAAAAGATGTTGATGATACTAAGCAAGTTATGCAGGATGGTAAACATAAAAACAATATATCTAAGAGCTGAGGCATATCCTTGGGAAAAGTTTATTGCACCACATACCAAAGCTGTGCAAGGAAATGTTCCTCTTCTGGCTTTTCCTGGTTAGGGGTCACCATAGTGGATCACCTGTCTGCTCATGATTGGCAGTGGAGTTTTATGGTGTCAAGTTGCCAGCCTGGCACCCAACCTTCCACACACATGCACTCACACCTAGGGCCAATTTAGAGTGCCCAATCCACCTACAGCATGTCTTTGGGATGTGGGAGGAAACCCACGCGACCACAGGGAAGACATGCACACTCCACACATAAGGCACCCCAGCCAATGATTGAACCAGGGAACCTCTTGCTGTGAGGTGGCAACACTAACTGCTGCACCATTGTGGCTGCCCAAGGAAATGTTCCTCTTGCTACTTCTAATTAGTTTCAAGTATACATGTAAGAAGAAGTGTCTGATAGTGTTTCTGAACATACTTTACAAACAACAGTGTAGTCCATAGAGGAAGGGGAGAGGGTGATGGCAGTGATGACATACAAAGTTCTAGAAATGACGAAATGGATGAAAATAGTACAGCTATTGTTAAGATGGTGTATAAAAGGAAGATGAGGCAAGAGGGTAATAAAGGTTCTATAAACAAAGGAAAATAATAGCCTTGTTATTAGCAGTTTAAATGTAAACAGCTTGATTAATGAATACCTAAGATTACACATGTTACTTTTTTGTATATGGGCAGGGGCTGATGTCTGTTTACCTGAAATAAGATTACTTAACAATTTACAAAAAAAAAATGTTTGGGGGCATAAATTTGTTTTGAGCTTTGGAAGAGACATGCTGTGCTGTTTTGTTTAAATTCAGTATTTTTTGTTAGCTGTATTATTTGCTATTCCAGGATGCATTTAATTTGTGATATACTATCCTGGATAGGGATTTTTAGACTTTGCTGTCTATGCTCCTACTAGTAAACAAAAAAAGTCCATGTAAGATTTATTTCACATATTGCAGCTGTTTTAAATATTAATTTCCCATTATTGTCATAGGAGATTGGAAATGACATATGTGAGACAAGAAAAGTGCAGATACAAAGTTACTACATGAGATATTATGCTCTGACAATCTTGTTTTAGGCCTTACATAGGGCAAACGTATCACAGATGTAGATTATCCACTGAGAATGATTATTTTTCTTATATATATATTATTATTTTTTTTTAATTTCTTCTGTTCTTTTTCATGTAAATATAACTGATCATATCACATTGGCTACTGAGCTTGTTAGCAATGTATCCAGTTGAACAGTTGATAAAGGTATTAAAAGGTTAAATGGGTGGGTAGAATGAACAATAGACTGGAAAGATATATTGCATCTGTTATGGGAACAAGTGGTCACTTTGATTTTAGTGAAAACTGGTCACAGTGGTGGACTCTTTATTTTATTTAACATTTTTTTACCGGGAAAGTCTGACTGGGACAGAGCCCATTTTCAGCAGAGGCCTGGTGATAAATGCTTCAGATGCATGTCTTTGGAATAAAAATGGAATAAAAGCAAAACATAAAACAAATATATTTTGCTCTGTAGAAAAACAACTTCTCAGTAAAGAAAAACTAAGCACTTCTCTGCTTTTGAAGAATTATGAGGTTTCCTTACAGCCTGTAGATGCTGATGTTTGCCTAGAAAGTCAAAGAGGTTTAGAAGCACTTAGCTGCTAGAATAGCTAATCTTTTAGCAAAGCAAATGCTAAACAAGAAGTCCCTCTCCTTTTTAAATAAGAAGTTTAAAAAAGATTCTGAATTAATGCCAGGGTTGCTTAATACTAAGAGTGTTTTGGCCACCACCCAATTTGAAATAATGCCGGTAGTGGAGAATTATGTTCAAACTTTGTTTTCCCCATGATACTGTTGTAACACAATGGACTGTCCCTCACATTTCTGCAGAAGACATTAAGGTTATTAAATGGCCACATATCTTTGTCAGAATTAGATTCTGTTTTGTGTGACCTTTCTGCTAATTCATCCCCAGTATAAAAATATGTCTAAGACACAGAAACATATTTTTCTCAATGTATTAAATTAATTGTTAGATACAGGTATAACTAGGGATTCTGTGTGCAATACAAGATTTATATATATATATATATATATATATATATATATATATATATATATATATATATATATATATATATATATATATTTATATTTATATAAGAAGAAAAGGGCACAGAGAAGATATTCAAAACTGGTGGCCCATTATGTTAACATACCCAGACTATAACATTTTCTGTAAAATTCTACAAATTGGACAGTCATGTTTTCTTAAATAAATCTCATACATGTCTTTTTAGAGTGAATGGAAGACTGAGCAGGAAATGTTAGTAGTGGTACATGAAATTATTAATCATTCGTAGACTGCATGAGTCACAGACGAGGCTTTATTCTTCTGCAATACAAGCCCGGCTAAATAGTTAATCTGAATCTTTCTTTTCTTTATAGCTAATCATTTTGATTTTCAGATAGCTGTATTATACAAGATCAGTTTTGTCTGTGTTAAACAGGTGTCCACTATGAGAACTCTGTTTATTACCTGCTGACATCAAACTGGAAAGTGAAAATTGTGAAATGACTCACCCAATGAAACTGTGGGTGATATAAGTTTAAAAAGATTTTTTTTTAATAGGGAAGAAGCCTCCTTGTACTACTGTGTGTGGAACTTTGTCCTAACTTACATGTGCTAAATCCACTGCTGTATAACTTGGAGGAGGCCTAAAGATGTGATCTGCTGCACCCCTCAGTACTTGTATATTCTAATTCAAAGATTATTGTCATTCAGATGAAGGGGAATTCTCCGAGAAATTTTATATACATATATATATATATATATATACATACATATACACACACACACACACACACACACACACACACACACACACACACACACACACACACACCCCTTAACCACACTTCACTTCTCAGTGGGTTATGAACATACAAAGGGAAACCAATTACCACACACTATTAAAATTAATAAGGCAGTCGCTCAACTGGATTAGAGGGATAAAGCCCTGATTACAGCCCAGGTGATCCAAGTTCAGTTAAAAGCTTGGGAGCTTAATGAAGTAAGAGATGGAATGAACGTGCTTATCCGGTTGTTATCCAATGAGTCCTGGCAAAAGCTGAATTGCAAAAGATAACTGATGCCAAGCGGTAGGGCATAATGAGACAGGCAAGGCATGACTACCGTACATCGGGAGTAGGACATGTGCTCTATCGTATCCTCCAATTGACTGTCTACCCCAAAGAAGAGGGGTGTCAACACAAGGGGAAATGACTTAGATATAATAAATCCCCAAATAGATGCATGGTGGCTTCTCTGCTGGCCCTTCTGACACACTCACATAGAGTGATGAAACAGACATTCAAAGCAAAGATATGGAGGGAAGGGAACCTCCATGGGATGACTTCTCCCTGAAGAGAGGTCTCCTCACTGAGGGAATTACTGGGATGGCCACCAGGATGGGACTTGTAGGGAGGGACGATAGTCAGCCTCGACGATGATGACTGATAAATAAATAAATAAATAAAAAGAAATGATTCAAAACCTATACATGAAGGTATAGTTTGTGTGATACATGAAATATGCCCACTGTGGTACTAGGGAATTTGATTTTATGGATTATGGCTTCATGTCTCTTCAAGAAACTTGTTCTCTAACCATACAGTAAAAGATCTTTCGTATACTATTATTTTTTTTTATATTGTTCCTAATAGTAGTCCCTGACAGAAGTTTTAATAAAACATGCACCTAATATACTGCAAAGATACTTTTTCTTTACATACACTCTTAGCACATCATCAAAAGCTTATCTATATCACTGGTGTATCTTTGTAAGTTCATCTTCATCATTGTTGCCTCATTAAAACCACTAAAATTCAGTTAAACGCACCATATTTAAGTTTCTTACTAAAAGCTGCAGTAAACTTTCATGCAGTGTCAGAAAAAACACAATCACACAACTTAAAATTGCCTTATCTCACTGGCAAATAAAATACTCAAATATGTGTATATATATATATATATATATATATATATATATATATATATATATATGTGTGTGTGTGTGTGTGTGTGTTGTGTGTGTGTGTGTGTGTGTGTGTGTGTGTGTGTTTATATCTGTCCGTCTATACACACACACACACACACACACACACACACACACACACACACACACACACACACACACACACACACACACACACACACACACATATATATATATATATATATATATATATATATATATATATATATATATATATATATGAAAAGAGCATCATAGCAAGGCAGTTACTTTTGAGTGGCCATATTCATGATGAATTTGGGCAAATGATAGGCTAGATGTGGGACAAAAATAGTAAAATACAATCATTTTAAGGATAGTGTGAATACATTTCATAGCTAAGGAGATAAATATCATAGATGACTGTATATTCTATTATGATTCAAAACAGCCATCCAAGATTGATGCATGTTTTAGCCTATCTAAATGTGGGCAAGAAAGTTGTGTATTCTATTTAGATGTTCTGATTGCAGATCTGTCTGAGGCAATGGCTTCCTAGTGCAGCTTAAGGAGCATGCTGTTATTCACTAGTGCAGTTTAAGGAGCATGCCGTTATTCACTAGTGCAGCTTAAGGAGCATGCTTTTATTCACTAGTGCAGCTTAAGAAGCACGCTGTTATTCACTAGTGCAGCTTAAGGAGCATGCTGTTATTCACTACTGCAGCTTAAGTAGCATGTTATTATTCACTGATGCAGCTTAAGGAACATGTCATTATTCACTAGTGTAGCTTAAGAAGCATGCTTTTATTCAATAGTGCAGCTTAAGAAGCATGCTTTTATTCACTAGTGCAGCTTAAGAAGCATGCTGTTATTCACTAGTGCAGCTTAAGGAGCATGCTGTTATTCACTAGTGCAGCTTAAGGAGCATGCTGTTATTCAGGGTCTATATTACATGATCGAATGATTAGGTGATTGAACACCTAAACATCGGCCACGTAATATCGAACTGCAAAATAGTGAACACCGCCGGGAAACATTACCATGGGCGACAAAAAAAAATTAACTTTACAGCCAAACTAAGTGGGGGGGCTTTGCCCCCACACCCCCCCCCCCCAACTAAATATACCATCTCCAAGATCACTCCACAGTGGAGAAAATGGCAAAATCCAGCAAACGGCCAAGGGGAATCTTTCCCTGCATTATATTGGACATTCTCTGTTTTTTGCTTTTGATATTACATGGTTGATGATTAGGTGTTCGATCACCTAATCACTCAGTCACGTAATATAGACCCATTATTCACTAGTGCAGCTTAAGGAGCATGCTGTTATTCATTGACTAGTGCAGCTTAAGGAGCATGCTGTTATTCACTAGTGCAGCTTTAGAAACATGCTGTTATTCATAAGAGACATTTAGGAGATGTTGCTGCTACTAGTGCAATACATGAGGATGAAAAAGAACCCAGTTCCCACCTCAGGGTTAGAAAGGAATGTCCTTGCTGCTGAAACCTCCATGCACCCTACCCATAAAACTGGTACATCCAACTTCCATGTTTAAGTTCTCCAAGTCTTTTGGGTTTCTAATATCATGATGGGAATGAATCCCATTCCTAAGTTAAAGTACGGTTAATCTTCTTGAACTTGATATTGTTTCAGTCTTTGATGTTAGCCAAAAGTGTTCTTCACTGCACCTGCAATGTGCCTGGTACTGACTCATTCTGCAGTTCATATGTAGTTACATGTATCAGTTGCTTATCTAAATAAGACTGTAAATTCTTTTTTTATTAGACTCATTATTTCTACTATTGTTGAAAGTGACTGCGTATTCTTCTTCCACATTGCACTTATTTTTGCCTGCAAATCTTGGCATTTTTTACTTTAATTCCCTGTGTACATAAGACACTGTAATCACTGGATGTAGCAATTTTAATGATCAGTCTTACTTTTGTCTTCTTTTCCTTGATTAATAATGTCTGTTTTTCTGGCATCTATTTTTGAACTGTTGATAGTGGGTGATCCCATTTGATATAAACATCATTATTCTCTATAACGCTTTGTGTTTAATGTTTCCATCTCATGTGATAAGCATGAAGCATTTTTCTTGTTTTCCTGTTCAACTGATCCATTACATTTTGGGGACAGTCAATCCTCCCAAAACTGTAAGTTAGAACAGGGAGAGCAAATTGGTTTATAGCTTGGACTTTTCCCCTAGATGTCAGGGCTGTTTTCAATATTAATTTTACTCTTCTGAAGTATTCCTTGATGATTTTTGTTCACATTTTATTGTCATTCCTTCAATTCCCAAATATTTATACCGTCCCTCTTGTCAAGTTCCTATCACATTCCTGTCTCAGACTGATATTTTTGATGCTGCAGCTTTCCTGGTTTAAATGTTGCTTCTGCACATTTTTTAAGACCAAATGAGATTCTTATATCATCAGGGAAAGTTTTGATCACTTCCATGTATGCTTTCTTCTCCTTATCTGATAAGCCATACAGTTTTAAATCAACCTCAAAAGAAGATGGGGATTCTTTTTACTTTGTATTTGGGAGCCAAATTGTAACCATGACCAAATATGTTAAGCATATATCTTAATGGGTTAAGGGCAAGACAAAAGAGCAGCACTGGTAAAGAGTCACCCTGGAATATCCCCCTTTGAATTTTTATCCCTCGGATAATAAGTTGACTTTTATCATGGCTCAGCTGCAAAGTGGTTTGCCACTGTTTTATGTTCACTGTAATGTAATTTATTAATGTAGGGTATATCTTATATATGTGTAGGTGTTCCTTTATCCATAAATGTGGGATGATGTCAAATGCTTTTTTATAATCTATCTATACCATACTTACCATACTTAGATTATTCCCCTGTGTACAATTCTTCTTTATGACTTTAACAACAAATGATCCTTTGTTCCATATGACTTCTTCTGTTACCCATTTGTTACCCATTTTGTTACCTGTTTGTACTGTTGTCATGATTGAGTTTTCTTCTAAATGATTATAAACGTGATCAGCATCAGTTCCAGAGTATAGTTTATACATTGTCAGAAGGCAAGTTATCGGTCTATAGTTATTAGGATAACTTGCAGTTTCAGTCGTAAGAAGGAGTATCATTTTCCTGTTGTTAACCAAGTTGATGTCTGTTTGGGGTGCATGCATAAGTACTTCTTACATAGGGCTAAATCATCATATGTTAATACTTTTAACCAGAAGTTAGGCACTGCATCTGTGCCTGGGGTTTTCCATTTAGGAGCTTTTCTTAATTTGTTTTAATTTTTCTGGCTATTACTTCTTCTCATTTCATATCCTGTACATTTGAACTTCTTACTGTTTCTTTTTCTTTTATCCATTCAGCATCTTTATTATGTTCCACAGGGTCTTCAAAGATATTTCTCTGAAATGTGTCCATTTATTCTTTTTTGGTAGTCTTTTTATTCCTTTTGCTTTGTTTTTCAATTCTCTATAAAACGTTTTTGGGTCATCACTGACTTGTTTATTTTGTACTTTTTTTTATATTTATCTACATATCATTTAAGTGTTTCTACCTGTTCTGATATCTTTACTTTATTATTTGCAATGGTGTACAACAGATACTGATATATTCTAATACTGTAAGTTGCTTTTATCACATCTATCTTCCTAAGCATTTTTATTGCTCTGTTCCCCCTTCTAACAACACATCTTGGGCAGGATTCACAATGGCTTGCATGGAGTCTAAGAGTCGGGTAAGACTCCATGCAGCCATCGCGATCCAGGAACAGCCCGAAATCCCATGTAAGTGACCAGCTAAAACGTCTCACGGGCATGGCGTGGATATGTTAATTACCTCACTTGCAGCTGAAAGGCATGCAAATGAGGTAGATTAGCGATCCACGAAGTTGAAACCAGCCCATGTAAGAGTCGTGTTAGGTGCAGAAATGTACTCAGTTGACAACTGAGTACATTACTGCAAATAACACAATGGAACCATGACAGCTCCAAATAAAGTGTGCATATGTAGTAGGCAGCATGCCAATGGCCAAATATGTGGCCATTGGCATGGTAGCCCGATGCAAACATGTAAACAAATATTTTTTTTTTCGGCGATCGGCGAGGTTTAAACGCAGCGCAGCCCCGCGCAAACGGGCTGCGCTATATAAAACATAAAAATAAAGGTTTTAAACCCACAAATGTGGGTTTTATGCAATTCATGGATTTACAATGCAGGGACTAGCAGACCGAATGCAACATGGCCACCGTTTAGTGGCTGCTAAGGGGTTAAGCTGAGTGTAAGACACGTAATTAAGCATTAGTAGGCAATCCTATGTAAATGAGTGGTAGGCTAGTGAATCTCACTGTCACATAGCAAATGAGCACATTCCGTGTAGTGTAAGAGTTAGATAAGGGGGAGTAACAGAGTAGGAGATAGGTGACATCACAGGGGGGAATGTAAGAAAGAAATCAAGCTCATTGGAGCAAAGTGGTATGTGAAAGATGTCAGTCACACAGCATAGAAAGAGGAGTGTCAACAGATAAGCATGGGAAAGTCAAGAAATGGAAGGTGTACACTGTGGCTAACACCAAAGTTTCTTGCTGTGCGTGCATGCATGCGTGTGCGCGTTGGGAGGCGTGGGTAAGACAGAGTGCACGTGTGTAAGGCAGAGTAAGCATGTAGGAGCCTGTTTAAAGATCTGTAAACCTGTTTGCGCTGGTGTGCGTGTGTTTTAACCCAAATAAGCAGATTCTAGTCTGTGTAAGCATGTGTGTGTATGTGGTAGCCACTGTGAACATGTTTTCATGCGTGCTGCTCCCCCCTGAGGAAACAGAGAGGAAAAAGGAAGCAGAAGAAATAGTAGGAAGCTAGCAGGGAATACTGGTAGAGCTAGCAGGTGAAAACAATTAGAAGTAGGCAATTACACAGGCAGAATACTAGCCCAGCCCAGCACTTAAAACACTGCAAACAGCATTGCAGTATGTTTCTCTCAAGAGACACTGCAAGACAGGAGTAAGCTATTAGAAGTGAAAACTGAAAAAGCTGCACTCAGACCAAACATGCTAGGGGCTGCCATAGCTGTTATAAGGAGACATAGGAGACTTGTTGAGGGTGGTGACAATGCAAATGCTGCCAGACAACCCACAGTGAGGAGACGGAGAAGAGTGTACAGGCCCAGGGTCACCTACCAGGGGTTACATGAGCTGGAGATAGTGGAGTGCTATAGAGTGGATAGAGACCTCCTGCAGCAAATTGTTGAGCTGTGCAGGCCATGCCTCACACACAGAACCAACAGAGGGGAACCCATCCCAGTGGAAACCAAGGTATGTGTTGGCCTAAGAATACTAGCAACAGGTACCTTCCAGAGACCAACTTGTGATATGATGGGGATATCACAGGCATCAGCATCCAGGGTACTGCACCAGTTCCTGGATGCCATGTCAGCACATGTTGGTGATCATGTATATTTCCCCAATTCCCATGAGGTATTGGCCAGCAATATGCGTCTCTTCCAGCAAATAGCGGAATACCCTGAGGTAGTGGGTGCAATAGACTGCACACATATACGCATCAAAGCACCAGCTGGTGTGAGCGGGGTAGGGCCTACATTAACCACAAGGGCTTCCCCTCCATCGACTGCCAGGTCATGTGTGATGCCCAGGGCATAATAATGAATGTGTGTGCTGGCTGCCCTGGAAGCTACCATGATTCCCATATCTGGCATTTGACGCAGCTGTACCAGACATTTGCCAACGGGGACATCCCACATGGTCACTTAGTGGGGGATGCTGGCTATGCACTGGAGCCATGGCTGATGACACCAATCAGAAATGCACACACACCTGAACAAGAACGCCATAATGAGGCACACGCACAAACACGAAATGTAATCGAGCATGTGTTTGGGCTGATCAAGTTACGGTTCCGGTGCCTGGACACATCTGGTGGAGCCTTGCAGTACTCACCAACTACATGTACCCAAATTGTCATGGTATGTGCTATGCTACATAATATGATTCTGCAAAAAACAGCTGCAGCAGGACCAGCATAGAGCTGGGCCAAACAGCCCCCCCACCATTGCCAAGCCAATCACAGGCAGAGCGTGACTCAGAGGAGGAACAACCTGAGCCTGCCTCAGTAGGCAGAAGGAGGTGTGCCCAGTATGCCTTGGCCTTGGCAAAGCGGCAACACATAGCACATACACTGACTCAGTAGGAACCCTGGAAATTATACCTCTCTCTGACTCACACATATAGTAAAAGGGATGCCTAAGTTGACACAACCTGCTATCAAACATGTACAGGGAGTGTAGTATGTGCATCCAACATAGACAGCCCTGCAGCACCACCTGAGGCATGATTGCCATGTGTTAAACAATGTAACACCATGTAGTATATGCAAACTTGATGACCCTGACTAACATCCTACCCTCACCAAGCATGATGCCACAATATGAAGACGAGATGATCAATTACAATAATTGGCTTAAGTATTGCTGTTAGTCAAAGGGGATCCAATGCGTGCCAGCCTGGAATGACATGCTGAGCAAGACACGATGCTCCACCTGCTAGCGATGGCATGCACCTATCAGTCCTGGCCTTTAGGATACTGGCAAAGGCTGTTGTCACCCCCGCTGTGCCTTGAATAGGTAAGGCTCAAAACACAAACCCACCTCCATAGGTATCACAAGGGATAAGAACCTAGATGTAATGCTACCCAATGCCAGAAGTCTAAACTGCAAGATGCATGCAGTCTAAACTCCCCTCAGCATGGAGAATGTTGATATCTGTGCTGTAACAGAAAACTGGGTTAAGGCTCACAGGAGCACCCTAACACTACCAGGTAACACCTCATACCGTGCTTTACAGCCCCAAAACATGGAACAAAGTACAAAAGGAGGGTGACTAGCAATAATTGTCAAGGATAACCACACCCCCATGTTAGTACCATAACAAGAAGCAGCATGGACTAACCATGGTCAAGTAACAGTGGCTAAGACTGCCTCCCAGTTTGTATCCTGCTACAGACTACCCTCCTAATGCCAGGAACTGCACTTGGCCTACGTTGGAACACATGGAAATATCAAGCTCTCCAAACAACATTATATTGAGTGACTGAAAATGCTCAAACATAGACTGGGAGCATTATTCCAGCTCCAACACCCTAGGCCAAAGGTTCCTAGAATGCATAAACCAAAATGCTCAGGAACAACGTACCACTCCCACAAGAGGGTAAGCATACTGGATGTGATAATCAGCAACATGGGTACTCTATGGCCAGATGAGAAGTGTATCCCTCACTGGTAAGATCAGACCATAGAGTAATCACACTGGATATTCACATCCTGACCACAGTCCCTGGCCACGAAACCACAGTGAAAAACATGTGTAAAGGAAATGTTGCACTCCTCCAAACTGATGTGGAATCCATTAAAGGCCCTGTGCCTGTGGAAAATATGGACCACACCTCAGAACCCTTTATAAATGCATTCTATGAACACTGTCAGGAATGCATGGATTATGCAATCCCAAATAAAACCAAGGCCCAATACCATACACGCAGGCATCTGGCATGGTGGACCCCAGCCATTACCAAACCATGCAAGAGAATGAGGAAGCTACTACATGATAGAGCAAACCCAAAAAGGGAAGTAATCTCTGATCAGTATTATGGCAATAAATATGGCCACTCATAAAATCCACTAAGGCCAGCTACAACAAGTTGAATCTGTGAATCTTGGGCAATGTTACACCTGCCCCATGTACACAGACAACCCCCTCCTCCCCCCAAGAAATATAAATATATGTGAGAGATGCAACCATTTATCCAAACTGGAGGCTGAGCTCTCTCAACTCAGTACTGTCTAAACTAGTCAGGAGGAGAAGGTAACCACACACACCACAAACCCAGTCTCACATAGACCTATCACAACTGCAAACCAAAGATATAAACACACAAAAACATTCCCGGAGGCTCTAAGTAAAAACCACCAAATCAACAGAGGCCTCCAAAGCAGACACCCAAGCAACCACTACCCCCAAACATAGCACATGCAACACATAGTACGCAAAGTCGGTGTGCCAAACAGGCACAGCACGTAAGGACAAACAACATGTCTGACACACTTGTAATAGATGACTCCATAGTCAGACACACTGATGTCCCGCTCACCAGACTGAACATGGAAAAGGGTACAGTAAGCTGCCTGTAGGCTGCTACAATCCGCCACATAACACAAGCATGCAGGTCACTCCAAATCAAGTACAAATATGACTCAGTCATTGTCCATGCTGGTGTGAATGACCTGAGATGTACCTCCCTGGACTACATGAAAAGAGACATAGAGGAGCTCTCCGATTATGTAGGCCAGGCCGGTATGACTCTGACCCTGAGCAGCATCCTACCCTCACCAAGAATGATGCCACAGTACAAACACAGAATGATCAGCTTTAACAATTGGCTCAATTACTGGTGTCATTCCAAGGGGATCCAATGTCTGTCTGCTTGGGATGTCATGCTTGACAAGCCACGCTGCTTTTCCAGGGATGGCTTGCACCTGTCACCCCTGGGCGTCTGGATATTGGCTAAGGCTCTTCCCACCTCCATAGTGCCTTTTGTAGGCAAGGCTGAAAAGACAAACCCACCTCCCTAGAAAACATAAGTGGAAAAAACATAAGGGTAATGCTGCTCAATGCCAGAAGTCTAAACCTCAAGATGCATGCTCTTGAGGCCCTCCCCAGTATGGAGAACATCGATGTCTGTGCAGTGATGGAAACCTGCATCAAGGCTCCTGAGAGCACCCCAACACTACCAGGTTATACCTCATATCATGCTTTTCAGCCCCAAAACCTGGACCAAACCACAAAAGGAGGGGGAGTATCCATATTGAGCAAAGATACCCACACGTCCAGGTTACTGACAATGCACGAAGCATCATAGACCATCCATGTGCAACTAACCATAGGCAAAACCACTGTACAGTTTGTAGCATGCTACAGACCACCCTCTCAAACCCAGGAACCCCACTCAGCCTTCCTGAAGACACTGGAGAGTATGAATGTCTCTCCAAATACCAAACAAGATACTCACAAATTACCACATAGGTGGTAATCCATTACGTATGGAAGAAGTAATCAGGGACCTAGGGACACAAGTGGACAGTAACCTCTCATGTGACACTCACATTGCCAATGTGGCTAGGAAGACCTTC
Source organism: Protopterus annectens (assembly GCF_019279795.1). Lineage (NCBI taxonomy): Eukaryota > Metazoa > Chordata > Ceratodontiformes > Protopteridae > Protopterus > Protopterus annectens. The sequence continues at coordinate 266,399,333 of NC_056739.1, forward strand.
TATACTGGCCACCTTATCATGAAAGGATTCACTTCTACATCAAGAGAGGTCATTGTGCCCCTATACTCTTCTCTTATCAGGCCCATAATTGAGTACAATGCCCCATTTGGGATGTACCTTACCCGACACCTGCAGCAGTTAGAAAGACCACAAAAGTACCTCACCAAGAGGATAAAGGGTCCCAAACATTTGTCATATGCTGCCTGGCTGACAACACCCCAGCTGTATGCAGTCACATACTGCATACGCAGAGGTGATGTATGCCCGATGTAAAGGGCCATGTCCAATACAGAATTGATGGACATGCTCCACCTCAGAAAATCCAAATCCAGCAGAGCCGCGAGAGTGAGAGATGTCAACCTCAACACATAAATAAATAGGATGTGCTGGAGGGACAGATTCATAACCCAAAGGCTCCCTACACTCTGGAACAGAATCCCACTCCATGTTAGGCAGAGCCCCTCACTGACTCTCTTCAACAGGAATCTTGCCAAGTGGATGGGAGATCGTAGATTTACACTGGGGGTCTTCACTGTGTCATGTCTAGACAGAGGCACAGTAAAGTAAACCCTAAATGGGCATAATATTCACATAGCAAGGGGTGGCAAAAGCCACACACACTCTGGCTAGGCTTATAAATGCCATAGGGCAGATAGCCTAGTATGAACCTATGAACCTATGAAGATACAGATTGTACAGGACACTAAGGATAATCACAAGGCTTTCTTAACTGATGGTAGGAACCTTGTTGGGAATTCACAGATATGCTCTGAATTACCAGATATTACAAACAATACACCAAACCCACACACATTGCCAACATCCAACCTGACAGGTTCAGTGAAACCCCGCCCCCCCTCCCCAAATGCCAGATATCTATCCCAGCAGAGTGCAGGCCTCCTGACATTGCAGATGCTGAGGTAACAGACAGCATCTTCAAAGGAAAACACACAGCATCAATGGTACGAGATGGTGTCCTGGGCTGTGTCCAACATGAACACCAAGAAGAATGGAATGCCAAATAACACTACTGCTCCATTTCAGCCTTACCACAGGATATGTACCCAAAGAGCAGTGTACAGCAACAGTGGTCCCTCTCCACAAAGGTGGTGCCTGAATGGATACTGCAAACTATCACCCCAGAATCCTGACAAGCTTGGTCTGCAAAGCTATGGAAAGGATCATCATGGACCTCAGAAATAAAGATGTTGGGGACCTACAGACACTGGACCCTACCCAGCATGGCTTTCTTAAGGGCAGATCCTGCCCCTTAAACATGTTTGACCCATTTGAAACAGTCACCAAGGCCATTGATGAGGGGAATGTGGTCCACACAGCCTATCTGGACCTTGCAAAAGCCTTCCATACAATACCCCATGTGTTCATTATAGATAAGCTCACCAGCTTAAATATAAACCCCTATGTCAGTAGATGGGTTGCAAACCAGCCCAAGGACAGAACTGACATGGTCAGAAATGCTGCAGTCATGTCAGACTACAAACCAGCTACAACTGGCATCCCACAAGGCTCAGTCCTGGGACCTCCCTTGTTTGGTATATATTTCCCATAGGTACAGGCCAACATGGAAGGACTGTGTTTGAACAAGTTTGCAGAGGACTACAAACTGGGCACCATATCTGACCCTCCAGTTGACACAAGCATCCTACAAAAGGGCCACATAGAAACAGACAACTGGTGCCAGAGCCATGTCATCAAGCTAATTGCAGAAAAGTGTATAGTCATCCCCTGTGGATAAACAGTAAGTGCCCACCAATTACCACACAGCTGTTAATCCATTAAGTACTTTAGAAGTAATAAGAGACCTGGGGACACAATTTGATAGATATCTTGCATTTGACAACCATGTGGCTGTAGTGGTTACAGAAACATACCATATACCCACCTAATCATGAAGGTAGTCAGATCTAGATCAGGGGAGGTCATCGTGCCTCCTCAGTCATCCTTCATCAGCCTCACAATTGAGTACAATGGCCCCTGTGTGATGTACTACAGCAGACACCTCCAGCAACTGGAAAGACACCAAAGGTACCTCACCAGGAGGATCAAAGAGCTCGAACAAATGCCATGTGTTGCCTGATTAAACAAACTGCAGCTCCACACAGTGCCATACTGCCTGCCCAGAGACAATCTGTGCCTGATGTATAAAGCCATGTCCAAGCTGGAATCAATGAACATGCTGCATCTTGTACAATCTGAATGCCAGTGAGCTATGCACATTAGAGACCTGAACCCCAGCACTGACATACATAGGACATGCTGTAGTGATTGATCCATAACCCAGAAGCTCCCTCCACTCTTGAGTAAACTCCCAGTACAGGTTAGCCAGAGAATCCCTCATTGACTTTCCTCAACAGGAATATTGATGAGTGGATGGGAGATGGTAGGTTTACCCTGGGTATCACTGTCATGTCACGGGTAGACAGAGGCACAGTATGCTAACCTTGAAATATGTCATGTCAAAATCCAGTTACAATGTGTGTTGAAGGACAAACACACTCTCTGACTAGCAGTAGAAATGGCCTAGGGCACATCGCTAGTGTTTGTCAATGTCCACCCAAGTTGTGGAATACACTACCAATTTTGGACAAGCCTGGTTTAAGTAGTCCATATCCGAATAAAATGCAACATGGTCATATGTGCACAACTGGCCCTTAACCAGTCTAGTGTGCTCACTATGAATATTTAAAGCAGTGATAGGACTGAAACACATGATACTTTCCACCACAGTGAAAGTACTGAACCAGTACACTATACGATATTACAGTGTTTGGTCAGTATGAAAGGATGTTGACAACTGTATGCAAACTATCCCATGGAAACCCTGCAGGCACAGTAAAATCTCTGTTGGGTTCAGACACAAAGCAGTCGGGCAGTAAGTACACAACATGACTCCCAACACACAACTATAAATGTGAAGTATTGTTGAAGTTCACACACAACCACAAATGTGGTGGACTGCAGATTTCAATATATGGAAAGCTCACACTGGGCATGCTCGCACACTTTGATAAATGAGACATATGTCAGGCAACAAGCCATGGAAAGCCTGAGCTGGGCATGCTCACACACTTAGGCCATGTCTCAGTTTAGCAGTTGGCCACACATATCTGGTATTTGTATGTGTTAATCCAGGAACCAACCACAATACAGCAATCTGCCCAGTGCACACAGTTAAATGACTACAGAGACATAAGTTGAATAGTGGATCCCTCTCATATTCAAACATCTTCCACAGATACACAAGTTGTTCATAGAAACAGGGAAAGCTATGGCAATAAAGACCTGCAAACAGTTTATCAGCAACAAATATTGTGCATCTAAAAATTAAACATATGGGTGTAGAGGTCAATACTAGGCTGTTTGCCCTAGGGAATACAAGCTTAGCCAGAGTGTGCTTGGTGTCTGCCTCCCAGTACAGTAGGCTACTGTGCCTCTGTAAAGTAGGTCACAGAAGGCACCGTTTAAGGCTAGTGTGATGTGCCTCCATCAAGCAAGGACACAGTGGAGATCCCAGGGGTTGAATTTGCAATGTCACATCCATGTGGCTGGTGTTTGCTGGAAGAGGGTTGGTGAAGACTTATAACAGTAATTGGCCGTCAATTACAGACTGAGTGGAGCCTTATCTGCAATGTCTGGACAATTTCACTGTCAACACTTTGACGTGATGAGTTTGAGGGATTGAAGTGTCGTGCCAATACTGTTCAGAGACATCCTCCCTCTGTGGGATATTGCTCTGTAATGTATTAGCTCCCTCCTTCTGTTGTACAGCTTATATATGGCTGGTGTACACCACACAGGTCTCCTGTTGTGGAGGAGTCATGGGTTTATGTGGGATAGCATGATCAATGCAAACCTTCCAGATGCTCATAGAATGCAACTGTCAAGGATTATGCAGAGTGGCCTGTATAATCCCCCAGCATGGGTCCTTTGAAGTCTTCCACCCCAGTCTTCACAACTGCAAAGTCTGCTTTTGATAAATACTTTGTTTGCAGTGACGTCCTTGCCTGTGGATGGGGATGGGATATGGATGTCCAGGGAAAGTTGGGTATGGTCAGATATTAACAATGGTGGTCTACCTCTGGTGTGGAACATAGAGTCCCCATGTTGCAGATGGTCAGCTCCAATATGTATTCCCCCTTGTGGCTGTGGTGAGTGGTCCTGCCATAGCACATGGATTCACAAATTGTAGTGGCTGTAGGGTGATGTTGTTGAGACCTGAGTAGTTCCCCCCACACAATATACCTGTACCTGACATTAACCACTGTAATGGTGTATGTGAACACCTTCATATCCTACACTGTTCCCAGGGAAGCAAAGTGTGTGTCCTGGATATGGGATGGGGTGGTCTGAACTGGTTGCGTTGTGTGTTACAGGTCCTGTGGTCACGAAGCATGGTATAAAACATAACTTGGCAGTGCTGATGTGCATATCTGACCCTGAAATAGGCAGCTGTTAATGCATATATATGCTATCCCCCTAACTGACAGATAGCAATAGATGTACATATTTCTATATAAATAATGATGTCAGTACCCTATAAATACTGCTGGAGAAAAACAGATACCCAGTAATTCGAATAGCATGCTCCGCTAATGCATCTCTCAAGTGTCATAATATAGTTAGGTAGGGATTTGAATCCTGCAAATGCTGAGTGTGTGTTTGGGTGAGGGGGGTTAGTGTGTGTGCAATTCTGGGTGAGGGGGGTTAGTGTGTGTGCAATTCTGTGTGAAAGAAATGTCTCTTTTGGCAACTAGAAGAACATACTACATGATGCACATTCCTCTTTCTAAACACTGATGATGTCAGCACCCTATAAGTACAGCAGGAGAAGAACCCCCCCCCCTTTCCCCCCGTAATGCAAATAGCACGCTCCGCTAATGCATCTCTCTCACGTGTCATAACATAGTTAGGTAGGAGTTTGAAACCTGCAAAGGTTCAGTGGGTGTTTGAGTGAGGGGGGTTAGTGTGTGTGCAATTCTGTATGAAAGAAATGTCCCTTTTGGCAACTAGAAGAACACACTAAATGATGCACATTCCTCTTTCTAAACACTGATGATATCAGCACCCTATAAGTACAGCAGGAGAAAGCAAACCGCCTAGTAATGCAAATAGCGCGCTCCACTAATGCGTCTCTCTCAAGTATCATAACATAGGTAGGTAGGGGTTTGAATCCTGCAAATGCTCAGTGTGTGTTTGGGTGAGGGGAGGGTTAGTGCGTGTAAAAGAAATGTCCTATTTTGGCAACTAAAAGAACACACTACATGATGCACAGTCCTCTTTCTAAACACTGATGATGTCAGCACCCTATAAGTACAGCAGGAGAAAACACACCTCCTAGTAATGCAAATAGCGTGCTCTGCTAATGTGGTGCTTTTAAGTGTCATAACATAATTAGGTAGGGGTTTGAATCCTGTGAATGCTCACTGTGTGTGTTTGGGTGAGGGGGGTGAGTGTTTGTGCAATTCTATGTGAAAAAATGTCCCTTTTGGCAACTAGAAGAACACACTACAGGAATCACATTCCTCTTTCTAAACACTGATGATGTCAGCACCCTATAAGTAAAGCAGGAGAAGGCAAACCTCCCAGTAATTCAAATAGCATGCTCTGCTAATGTGTCTCTCTTAAGTGTTATAACATAGTTAGGTAGGGGTTTGAATCCTGCAAATGCTCAGTGTGTTTGGGTGAGGGAGGTTAGTGTGTGTGAAAGTAATGTCCCTTTTAGCAACTAGAAAAACACACTACATGATGCACATTCCTCTTTCTAAACACTGATGATGTCAGCACCCTATAAGTACAGCAGGAGAAGCAAAATCTCCCTGTAATGCAAATAGCACACTCCGCTAATGTGTCTCTCTCAAATGTCATAACATAGTTAGGTAGGGGTTTGAAGCCTACAAATGCCATGTGTGTTTTTGTCACACAGTATGTCCATGGGTGTGGGGTGTTGCTCTTAATATTGTATGACATAGATTATATCAGTAATGTCAATGCACACATGAGGTATGTTGAAGCCTGCCTCATGTGAATACATGGAATTTGTATTACACAACTTTGAGACTGTGGTTGTCTATGCAGGGGCTGCATTTGGTATGTGACTATCCAGTGAGAGTAGTCTAAGGTGTCATCTTACCAGCAAGGGATACACTTCTGGTCTGGAGCATATAGTCCACATGTTGGTGATGAACAGGTCCTGTATGTTTCCCCCTCTTATGGGAGTGGTAACAAGTTGTTCCATAGTATTTGAGTGTATAAATGCTAGGAACCTTTGAGCTAGGGTGTTGGAGCCACAGTAATGCTCCCAGTCTATGTTTGTGTAGTTGCAGTCCACCAATATAAAGGTGTTTGGAGAGACCTTCATATTTCCAGTGTTCTCAGTAAGGCCAAGTGGGGTTCCTGGGTTTGGGAGGGTGGTGTGTGCCAGGCTATGAACTGGAAGGCAGTTTTACCCACTGTTAGTTGCACATGGATAGTCTCTGCTGCTTTGTGCTGTGCCACCAACCTGGAGGTATGTGTATCTTTGATAAATATTGATACTCCCCCTCCTGTTCTGTTTGGGTGCAAGTTTTGGGGCCGACAAGCATGGTATGTGATATAACCTGGCAGTGCTGGGGTGCTTTTGGGAGCCTTGAAACAGGATTCTGTTACTGCACAGATATTGATGTTCTCCATGCTAAGGACAGTTTCCAGTGCATGCATCTTGGGGTTTACACTGCTGGCGTTGAGTAGCATTACTATTAGTTACCTATCCCTTGTGATACCTATGGAGGTAGTTTTGTTTTTTGAGCCTTGCCTAAAAAAGGCACTATGGGGGTAGGAAGAGCCTTTGCCAATATCCAAAAGCCCATGGGTGCAGGTGCAAGCCGTCCCTAGCAAAGCATTGTGGCTTGTCGAGCATGTCATCCCAGGCTGACAGCCATTGGATCCCCTTTGAATAACACCAAAACTTAAGCCAATTGTTGAAATTGATCATCTTATCTACATATTGTGGCATCATTCTGGGTGAGGGTAAGATGCTACTCAAGGTCAGGGTCATACCAGTCTGGGCCACATGCTCAGAAAGCTCCTCTATGTCTCTTATCATGTAGTCCAGGGAGGTACGTCTCAGGTCATTCACATTGGCATGGACACTGACTGAGTCATATTTGTACATGCCTTGGAGTGACCTGTGTGCTTGTGTTATGTGGTGGATCATAGCGCCCGACAGGCATCTCACCGTGACCATCTCCTTGTTCAGCCTGGTGAGCGGGACGTCAATGTACCTGATGATAGAGGCACCTATTACAAGTGTATCAGGTGTGTTGTTTAGCCTTACGGGCTGTGACTGTTCAGCACACTGGCTTTGTGAGCTATGTGTTGCACGTGTTCTGTTCTGGGGTAGCGGTTGCTTGTGTGTCTGCTTTGGAGGTGTCTGCTGCTTAGGCAGAATTTTATTACAGACTCAGAGTATGTTTTTGTGTGTTTATGTGTTTGGATTGCTGTCGTGGTAGGTCTATGTGAGACTTGTATTGTATTCACTGTAGTATCTCACTCCACCTGACAGGTTATGCCAGTACTGAGTTGAGAGCTTAGCCCCCAGTTTGGCTATGTGGTTGCATCTCTCACATGTGTTGTAAGTTTATGGGAAGGGGAGAGGGTTGTCTGTGTACATGAGGCAGCTGTAACATTGCCACATGACTCACAGATTCACCAACTGGACCAGAGAGGAGATTGACAAGTGACCTTTGCACATGCTACCATAGTATTGTGAATTCCATAATAATTAACAACACATAGGGCCAATGGGGAATAAGGTACTCAAGGTGAGTATGTGAGGGTGTAGTGCTTCTGATTTGTTAGTGCTGGCATATATAAATGCTTTTGTGTGCAAATGCCAGGTAAGTCATATGCAATGTGTTTCAGGCAACTTACATGCAAACAGGACAAACAGTGACGTTCTGTCAAGTGAGACATGGACATCAGTACAGTAAACAAAACAGATGTCACTAGGGATCCACAGAGGCACTGTAAATCTGCATTGTAGGTGGAATCAGTGTTTCAGGGACATAGCAAGCAAACATGCATACAAACAAAGCTACAGTCAGCAGGCCTGTATGTAGACTATGCTACAACAAACAAGGTGTACAACTTCCAGTAGGTAACAGTGCATATATGCAGGCACTATATGCCTGTACCCAGACATTCACAGGTCAGACGGGCTGGGTCCAGCCCCACCCCCCACAAGTGTACAGACCATGTACCTTCGTAATGTAGAATAACTGGCCTGAAACCCAAGTGCTCATACCTGTAATAATACACATTTCAAATAACAGACACTGAGCCCTCACTCAGCAGTTCCAGACGTAGTATGATGTATGCTACCTGTCCTGGCACCACAGTATCCTTGACATGTATGGAGACTCTCCCTCCTGTCATAGTTAGTTCTGTGTTTTGGGGCTGTCATGCATGGTATGAGGTATGACCTTGTAGTGCTAGTGTGCTCTTGTGAGTCTTGAACCTGTTGTGTATTACTGCACAGATATCAATATCCTCAAACATCCACATTGCAGAGTCGAGTGTGGACAGCATGCAACTCGCAGTTGACATGACCATCATTGAGTATCAATATGTACATTTTTGTATCCCCTGTGCTACCTATGTAGGTGGCCATCTCTTGACAGCCTCACCACCAGTATGCAAAGATGTGCAGACAGTACACTATGGTAATTACTATGGGTGTGCAAAACAATACAATGACATTCATGCTGTAACTGCATCAGACATGCTGGGATATACCCACAATGATATCATTACACTGTACTGTTGTCAACATTATACTATTACTACACATCTATGTAGTCACCCTGTGCATCAGCACCATGTTAACCTGTTCCTGCACCGATGTTACAGATTGCAGGAGGTGGCACACTTTCATCATATGCACAGGGTGTGTACTTGGTATGCCTGAGTCTGCCACTGATACAACCAATTGACATGTCTGTGTGTGTGTGTGTGTGTGTGTGTGTGTGTGTGTGTGTGTGTGTTGGTGAGGGATAGCAGTACAAGTTGAGGCAATGTTGATGCAGTGTGTGCGTGTATGCGGTAGCCTTAGGTGTTATCAATTTGCATGTGTGTATGCATGCACACAGTCCCACCTCATGGCTGCCATATACAGGTGTTTGTGGACAGCCACAGACTGTACCTGCCAGGTCATACAGATCACTGTCTCTGGCCACGGACACGGTACTGTGCCTGGCAGGGGTGCTATGGGCCATATCAGGTACTAAGCCAGACTGGGTACTGTCATCAGAAGCAGGTGGTTGGTGACTGGAGACAGGTCCCTGTTGGGACTGTCCAGAGCCACATGCACGTGGTCTCCTGGGGCAGTCTGATGACAGCACAGTCCCAGCATTGCTGGGGCTGCTGCTGGCACTATGGGAGTGGCCGTGGGCCTGTTGTCGTCCACGACGGCTGCCAGCTGCTGCTGTTGCTGGCATACGGCCACGTCGACGCCTCAACCGTCCACCATTGCCCTGCCTCATGGACATGTAGTTGTGGAACAGATCTAATGTGTCCCCCCAACGTCTGTTAATGACCTCGGTGAAGTTATGGATGGCAGCCGCAACATCACGCATACTGTAATTCATAGCTGTGCGACATGCTCTCAGCTCCCTCAGACCCTGTCTGGTGTACCGTTCCATACGTGACTGTGCCTGCATTACAGCCCGAAACATAGCTGAGGTTGAAAGACCTCTGTGGGCATGTCTGACAGGGGTGGTACGCCCACGGATGCTCCCACAAGAACCCCTGGACGTCTGCCTATGTGGTACCATGTCAGGACCCTGGCCATGGCTGCTGTGTGGGGATGCATGTGCCACTGATACCACATTACCCTGGTCAATGCCCACTGTCTCCTGTCAATCACCTAGGGACATTGGTGACAAAGGATGTATTGGCAGGATGACTGTGCACATTGATGGGGTCGACAGCTGTGTACTGTCAATTAGCTGACCAATGACGGACCCTGGCACACCTCCCTGTGCCATTACACAGGTATCATCATTATCACTATCCACAGCAGCTGATTCAGGTTCCCTGCTGCACAACACCAGAGCAGCACCAGAACCTGTGGGAGAAAGACAGGAAACACAGTTTGCAATGTGTACATAATGTCACCACTGATACACACATGCACATGGGGCACATGCACACATGCACACATGCACATGCACACATGCACATGCACACAGGGCACATGCACACATGCACACGTGCACATGCACGCATGGCACATGCACACATGCACACATGCACACAGGGCACATGCACACATGCACACATGCACACATGCACACAGGGCACATGCAGACATGCACACATGCACACAGGGCACATGCACACATGCACACATTGACACAGGGCACCTGCACACATGCACACATGCACACATGCACATGCACACAGGGCACATGCACACATGCACACATGCACACATGGGCACATGCACACATGCACACAGGGCACATGCACACATGCACACATGCACACAGGGTACATGCGCACATGCACACAGTGCACATGCACACATGCACAAATGCACACATGCACACATGCACACAGGGCACATGCACACATGCATACATGCACATGCACACAGGGCACATGCACACACGCACACAGGGCACGTGCACACATGCACACATGCACACATGAACACAGGGCACATGCACACATGCACACATGCACACAGGGCACATGCACACATGCACATGCACACAGGGCACATGCACACATGCACACATGCACATGCACACAGGGCACATGCACACATGCACACAGGGCACATGCACACATGCACACATGCACACTCCTCAGTATATCAGATATCAACACACAGACACAAACACACCTGCAATCAAACACATATCACTACTGCTTCAGCCTATTATTACTATTAGTATCAAGAGTATTGAAGGTATTGTTATTACACACTCACCAGCATGGATAAGCTGCCTTGCTGTTACACCAGAGGGACCTGCAGAAATGAGACATTTATTGTCAGTGGGCACAACTGTGCCATTGATACTGTGAGTATGATACAGTTCAGTAGTGCAACAGTTAGCTTCCACAGGTCTACTGCTGATATTGAGAATATTACTCTTGCACAATAATTACCAAGATTACAGCTACAAACCGAGGACATACCTCACACATGCATAAACTAAAAGTGTACAGAACAGTCAACTATACACATGGCATATTACCTGCACGCTTCGTGTCCTGCTGCTGGGTGGCTCCAGCCTCCATCATTATGCATGTATGCTGCTGCTGTTGCTGTTGGGCTGGAGCCACAACACTTAGGAGTAGTCCCTCCAGTCTGGTGAGGGGGGGAGTTTTGCCATCCCACCACCTGTGGCAAGCTGCTGCCTGTGGATATCCGATGCACGCTGATGGACATTTCTAATTAAATCACTGCAGTGATGGCGTACCTGCTCATATGTCTGGTTATGTGTGCCTATGTCATTTACCCGGCGGACCAGGTCTTGTCACAGTGCAGCCCTCTCCTGCTGGTTCTGGCTGGTGCGGGAAAAGAGTATTGCGAAATCCTGCACCAGGATCTGGTGTATCTCTTCCTCCTCTGCAGCGGAGTACACAGGGTTTCACTGGTGAACCATAGCCCTGAAAAGGAGAAGGTAAATATGTCAGCAATATATGTCAGCAAACATGTCAGCAAACCACATCTGAATACCTAGCGACTGTATTTCGCCTGCCTTTCTGTTACATTGAAGCTGTTTTTACTGCATTTAACTTAATATTGCACTTGGAATCCTTGTTTGTTACTATTTGACTGTATTTGTAGCAAATTCTTCTGTGTAAGCTGTAGTAGCTGATTCATAGCATTTATAAGTGTTTGCTGTACCTGTTTCTGCCTGTTTTGTGAAAAAAAAAAAAGAAAAAATATCTCTTGTTTTTCCTGCTTTACTAGTTTAGTCCAGTTTCAGAGTTGCTGATTCCTGGGCTTTGGTTGTAGTTCCTGTGTACTGTTTCCTTGCCTTATTTGGGGAGAGGAAGTTACCTTGCTTACCAGTGGGAGTGGGAAGCATTGAGCTGCCTTTGTCCAGTTTTGTGAGGTTTCAGCCAGTAACTAGTAGTTTATTGGTCGTTTTGGGCCAGTTTCTAGCTTTTTCCAGCCCCCTGGTATAAAACGCGGTAAACGCTGCGTTTTCAGCTTGTACCTACTCAGCACAGACTCCACGTGGGCCAGCAGAGTAATCCAGGCTGCAGAGAGCTGAATAAGCGACTTTTCTTGATACTAAGTATATTTTTTGTTGCTTTCCACATCTGAATACCTAGCGACTGTATTTCACCTGCCTTTCTGTTACATTGAAGCTGTTTTTACTGCATTTAACTTAATATTGCACTTGGAATCCTTGTTTGTTACTATTTGACTGTATTTGTAGCAAATTCTTCTGTGTAAGCTGTAGTAGCTGATTCATAGCATTTATAAGTGTTTGCTGTACCTGTTTCTGCCTGTTTTGTGAAAAAAAGAAAAAAAAGAAAAACATATCTCTTGGTTTTCCTGCTTTACTAGTTTAGTCCAGTTTCAGAGTTGCTGATTCCTGGGCTTTGGTTGTAGTTCCTGTGTACTGTTTCCTTGCCTTATTTGGGGGAGAGGAAGTTACCTTGCTTACCAGTGGGAGTGGGAAGCATTGAGCTGCCTTTTGTCCAGTTTTGTGAGGTTTCAGCCAGTAACTAGTAGTTTATTGGACGTTTTGGGCCAGTTTCTAGCTTTTTCCAGCCCCCTGGTATAAAACGCGGTAAACGCGCGTTAGCGCGATTTAGCATGATTTAGCGCGGAGCTGCTGCTGTTGCACACGAGGGCAGCGCCGGTGAAGCAGGTTTAAACTATTCGGGCTACCTAAAGTCCACTCTTCAAATTTTCCCTTAAAACTACCTTCCTTGAACTATACTACTGATCTAATCAGCGTATCCTATAATTAAAAAGATCATCTCTACTTGACTCCAAGTAGACTATTCTCTATCTGTTAAACTTAGCACTTGCTCCTACAGTACTTATTACCTTGATACGGCACACTTGTCATAGATAGTACCCCAAAAAGGCAACCCCCCATTTCTCGGTCACCCACGTCCCCCGGAATCTTTTTTAAAGTTTTTTTGTCTATTCCTTCTAGCATGTCAAGGGATCAGTTGCTAGTGTCCTCTCCTGCTCAGCTGGTGAACCTGGGAATATTGAGGCAATGTTACAATTGCCTCATGTACAGAACAACCCTCTCCTCCTCCCACAAAACACAAATACATGAGAGATGCAACTATACGGCCAAACTGGAGGCTGAGCTCTCTCAACATAGGACTGGCAAGACCAGTCAGGAGGAGAAGGTTACCACACACACTATAGACGCAGTCTCACATAGTACCATTACAACCTCAAATCATACACATAAATACACAAAGACATACTCGGAGGCTCTGATCAAAAATCTACCAAAACAGCAGAGGCCACCAAAGCAGACGCCCAAACAACCACCACCTCAGAACACAACACCTGCAACACATAGACCTCACAGTCAGAGTGTCAAACAGTCACAGCCCTTAAGGCCAAACACAATGCCAGACACACTAGTCATTGGTGACTCCATAGTCAGACACACTGACGTCCCGCTCACCAGACTGAGTAAGGAGAAGGTCACAGTAAGCTGCCTGTCAGGCGCTAGAATCCGGCACATAACGCAAGCACTCAGGTCTCTCAACAGCAGGTACAAATATGACTCAGTCATTGTCCACGCTGGTGTAAACGACCTGAGACGTACCTCCTTGGACTACATGAAAAGAGACATTGAGGAGCTCTCTGATTATGTAGCCCAGGCAGGTATGACCCTGACCTTGAGCAGTATCCTACCTTCACCAAGAATTATGCCACAATACAGAGATAAGATGATCAGCTTTAACAATTGGCTTAAACACTGGTGTCATTCAAAGGGGATCCAGTGTCTGTCTGCCTGGGATGACATGCTGGACAAGCCACGCTGCTTCGCAAGGGACGGCTTGCACCTGTCACCCTGGGATTCGGATATTGGCAAAGGCTCTTGCCACCCCATAGTGCCTTTTTAGGCAAGGCTCAAATTCTAAACCTACCACCCTAGAACACAAAAAGGAAAAAACTAAGGGTAATGCTGCTCAATGCCAGAAGTCTAAATCTCAAAATGCACACTCGAGGCCCTTCTCAGTATGGAGAACATCGATGTCTGTGCTGTGACAGAAACCTGGTTCAAGGCTCCTGAGAGCACCCCAGCGCTATCAGGTTTTACCTCATATCATGCGTTCCGGCCCCAAAATCCGGACAATACCAAGAAAGGAGGGGGGGTATCCATATTCATCAAGGACACCCACACCTCAAGACTAGTGGCAACGCACGATGCATCGGAGACCATCCAGGTGCAATTAACCATAGGCAAGACTGCTCTGCAAATTGTAGCATGTTACAGGCCACCCTCACAAACTCAGGAACCTCACATGGCCTTCCTGAAAACACTAGAGAGGATAAATGTATCACCAAACACCATCATACTAGGTGACTTCAATTACCCTAATATAGACTGGGAACACTACTCAAGCCCAAACACCCTAGCCCAAAAGTTCCTGGAATTCATAAACTCAAATGCATTGGAACAACTAGTCACCATCCCCACAAGAGGAGATAACATACTTGATCTCATCATCACGAACATGGGAGCACAATGTTCAACACCGGAGGTGTACCCCTCACTGGTGAGATCAGATCACAAACTAATCTCACTGGAGGTCCTCATCCCACCCCCACCTGAAATAAAAAAGACCACAGTAAAGAACTTCTCAAAAGCCGACTTCACACTTCTAAAGACTAGTGTGGTCTCCTTTAAGGCCCCGAGCCATGGAAAACAGTACTCAAGCCGCTGTATCACTTACAAATGCCTTCTACCAGCACCTGCAGGACTGCATGGATAAGGCAATCCCAAGCAAAGCAAAGACTCTTTGTACCAAAGGCAAGCGTCCAGTCTGGTGGACCCCAGCCATAAACAAACTCTACAACAAAAGGAGGAAGCTACTACAAGATAGAGCAAAATCCTTAAAAGGTAAGACACCCTTGATCACTATAAGTAAAAAACTAAGAGCTCTCATAAAATCATCCAAAGCAAATTTCGAGAGAAAAATAGCTAAAGACTCAAAAGACAATCACAAGGCCTTCTTTAGCTATGTTAGAAACCTGGGAGGAAACTCCCAGATATGCTCAGAGCTAGTTCAAAATGATGTGAAGATTACTGATCCTACAGACATTGCCAACATACTGGCTGACAGGTTCAGTGCAAACTCCCCCAAAAGGAGAGATATCTATACCAAACGATTGCAGCCCCCAAACATCTCCAGCGCCCAAGTGAGAACTGCTCTCTCCAAAGCAAAAAACACAGCATCCATGGGACCTGATGGTGTCCCCGGCTGTGTGCTCCACAAACTCAATGAGGAATTAAACCCACAGCTAGGACAGCTGTTTAATCAAAGTCTTACCTCTGGATACATACCCAGGAGTGGCGCACTGCAACTGTGGTCCCACTTCACAAAGGCGGTGCCTCCACCGACCCTGGAAATTACCGCCCATTAGCTTGACAAGCCTTATCTGCAAAGCCATGGAGAGGATCATAATGGACCTCATAAATAAAGACATAGGAATTTGCAGACTTTGGATCCAACCCAGTTTGGCTTTGTCAAAGGCAGATCATGCCTTTTAAACTTGGTTGACTTTTTCAAACAGTCACCAAAGCCATTGATGAGGAAAGGCAGTCCATACAGCCTACCTCAATCTGGCGAAGGCCTTCGATACAATACCCCACTGGTATCATTGAAAAACTCATCAGCTTAAATGTCAACCCATACATCACAAGATGGGTTGCAAACTGGCTGAGTGACAGAACCCACAGGGTCAGAGTTGCTGGCGCCATGTCAGACTCAAAGCCTGTCACAAGTGGTGTCCCACAGGGCTCAGTCCTGGGCCCACTCTTGTTTGGCATCTACTTTTCCAGTACAAGCAAACACAGGAGGGTTATGGCTGACAAAGTTTGCAGATGACTGCAAACTGGGCCATAGTAGAAAACACATCTGACACAGATATCCTTCAGAAGGGTCTCACAGAAACGGATAACTGGTGCCAGAGCCACGGCCTAAAGTTAAATGCCAAAAAATGCATAGTCATACCTTTCGGGAAAAACAAGGTTACCCCTAGCTACCAAATATGTGGCAATCCACTGAGCACAGAAGAAGTTATCAGGGACCTGGGGACCCAGGTTGATAGTAGTCTGTCATTCGACACCCATGTAGCTAAAGTAGTTAGGAAGACCTTCTACATTGCCCACCTTATCATGAAGGGATTCTCATCTAGATCAAGGGAGGTCATAGTCTCCCTTTACTCATCACTCATCAGACCAATGATTGAGTACAATGCCCCATTCGGAATGTATCTGACCCGACACTTGCAGCAGCTAGAGAGGCCACAAAAGTTCCTCACCAAAAGGATAAAGGGTCTCAAAAATCTGTCCTATGCTGCTCGACTGAAAGAACTCCAGCTCTATTCAGTCGCACCGCTTGCTCAGAGGTGACCTTTGCCTAACATACAAGGCCATGTCAAACCCAGATTTGATGAATATGCTTCACCTCAAAAAATCTAGATCCATCAGAGCCACAAGGGCGGGAGACTTAAACCTCGACACGGCTATTAATAGGACGTGCTGGAGGGATAGATTCATCACCCAAAGACTCCCTATGCTGTGGAACAAAATCCCGGTACATGTGAGGCAGAGCACCTCGCTGGCCTTGTTCAAGAGAAATCTTGACCAATGGATGGGAGATCGCAGATATACCCCAGGGATTACCTCAGTGTCACTGCTCGACAGAGGCACAGCAAAATAATGGGTATAGTTCCCCATACTAAAGGGGTGGCGTAAGCCACAAAACGATGGGCTAGGCTTGCAAATGCCCTCGGGCAGATAGCCTAGTATGAACCTATGAACCTATGAACTATGGCACACATAATACACATAATACTCGACTGTAGTGATATAACTTAACCCCCATATATAGCATCTGTCTGTCTATTGGGGGATACACATGTAAATGACCAGGTATCAGTGCTCAGCCGACAACTGTAAAACAGTACCTGGCACACTCCATATGATAGACTAGTATACTGCAGCAGTCAGCACACTGGTTCAGGTCCAATGCACAACTTCACACTGGGGGTTTGTATCAAGGTACTGTATGGGAACATTATCAACCCATGCACTGCATGCAATGCACGTTACATATTTTACTGGTAATGCACACTACTCTTACTTGCCATAACCCTACCTACACCACAGTCACATACAGGGTAACACAGCACAACATATGGCAATGTAGTATGTGTTGATCGCAATACCTCACACATCTGTCTCTGGCCTCACACCAAGGACACACACTACCATGACAGACAGACAGTCATGGTGAGCAATCACACCAGTACATAACATGCACCCAGTCACTGGCACACTCATTCCACCTCACATATTTGGTTTGCAATGGATTCATGGGTGTGTATTGTGTCTTAGGTAGGTATTATGCTATTGGCCCTGGGCCTACAGCAGTATACTGTTATGCTACCCTGCCCCTTGTGACACATGTGATATGATCGTACCTGCTCCTGTCAAACAGTTACACAGGGTGACTCATATGGCATATTACCTATCTGCATAACATTCAGCAGGGGTATGTCTGACATCTACTCATGGGGAGCCTTGCTTCATAATTCTGTGTGGTTTACTCCAGGGTATGTCGTGTGGGTAGGGACCTGTACCTCCACCATGTGCTCTATACTGCAGTGACAAGGACGACAGACATAGGTAATTTGGGTTGTGGATGTTGGAGGTGTTACCATGGTTGTTGGACAACTGTCATGGGTGTGACCTAATTATGTATATCCAGCAGTGGTATCCTCTATGTAGGTAGTCTGGGTGCTCTCTGTGGTCTTGTCAGTCACTCTGCATAGGTAATGTGTTTGAGTGCATTGACACAGTTACTTATGTATGTCTGTGTCCTCCTCCATATCTGTAGCTGTCATGGGAGGTACATACCATGTAGGACATTGTGGGGTGTGGAGGGGTACAGTGACCTACATGTCCATAGCTGACACACCATGTCTGCTGACACATTCCATGTACAGGTATTACAGGACTAGTGTGCCACTGTGTATATCAATGGGGAGCCTATTGTACACTTGTTGCCCCTGTTCCCCCCTGACACATGCAGTGGTGGGCAGGCATGCACATATGTGGTGGTTACTGGTGTCAGTGTTTTGGAATGGGGTATGGTACTCCAGTATCCACATTGGTGTTCACTCCATGCCTTTGTCACCAGGCACCTCTTGCAATACATCTGCACACATGTGCCTCACTCAGTATATATATATATATATATATATATATATATATATATATATATATATATATATATATATATATAGATATATACATATAGATGTGGGGAGAGAGGCGGGGAGAGAGAGAGAGAGAGAGACAGAGGGAGAGAGAGAGTGACGGGGGTGGGACAGAGAGAGAGAGATAGTCATATACAGACATATCTGTTGTCAGTCAGATCTGTCTGTATATGTATATGTATCTACATATATCTATATATGTATGTGTGTATTACATATATCTGTACGTACATATTCTATCAATCTCGATGTCTGTGCAGTAAGTGAAACCTGGTTCAAGACTCCTGAGGGCACACCTGCAGTACCAGGCTATACCTCGTATCATGCTTTTTGGCCCCAAAACTCGGGCCAAAACAAAAATGGAGGGGGAGTGTCCATATTCATCAAGGACACCCACACCTCCAGGTTAGTGGCAACACATGAAGCATCAGAGACCATCCAGGTGCAAATAACCGTAGGCAAAACTGCTATACAACTGGTAGCATGTTACAGACCACCCTGCCAATCTCAGGAACCCCAGTCAGCCTTCCTGAAGACATTGGAGGATATGAATGTCCCACCAAACAACATCATATTGGGAGGCTTCAACTACCCTAACATACACTGGGTGCATTATTCTAGCCCAAACACCCTAGCCCAAACGTTCCCGGAATTCATAAATTCAAATGCAATGGAACAGCTAGTCACCTCTCCCACAAGGGGAGATAATATACTAGATCTGATCATCACAAACATGGGGAAAATGTGCTACACACCGGAAGTATACCCCTCACTAGTCACATCTGACCACAAACAAATAACCCTGGATATACATATCCCACCTCCACCCACAACACAAAAGACTACAGTGAGAAACCTCTCAAAAGCCGACTTTACACTTCTTAAAACTGAGTTGGTATCCTTTAAGCCCACTGGGCCAGTGGAAACCACATCCCACAATGCAGACTCCTTCACAAATGCTTTCTACAGACATCTCCAAGAATGCATGGATCATGCAATCCCAAATAAAACCAAGACCCTTTCCAACAAGGGCAGGCGTCCTGTCTGGTGGAGCCCAGCCATGAACAAATTGTATAACAAAGGAAGGAAGCTACTGCACGACAGAGCAGAATCCCATAAAGATAAGGCATCTCAGATCAGCACTAGTAGAAAGCTACATTCTCTCATACAAACATGCAAGGCCAACTTTGAGAGGAAAATCGCTATGGACACTACAGATGACCACGAGGCCTTCTTCTGCTGTGTTGGAAACCTGGGCGGAAACCCTCAGATATGTTCAGAGTTAGTTCACAGTGACAAAAACTACACTGACCACTCAGATATTGCCAACATTCTGGCAGACAGTTTCAGTGCAGATTTCTCCCCTCCCTCACCCCCAAAAGAGGAATTACTTATCCCAGTTGAATGTAACCTCCCTGTCATCTCAGATATCCAGCTGAGAACCGCCCTCAGCAAAGCTATAAACACAGCATCAATGGGACCCGACAGTATCCTGGGTTGCGTGCTACGTGAACTCCAACAGGAGCTAAACCCGCACATAAAATGCTATTTAACCGTAGCCTTACTACAGCATATGTACCTGAACACTGGCATACAGCAACAGTAGTCCCACTCCACAAAGGGGGCACCTCTACAGACCCTGGTAACTACCACCCCATAAGCTTAACCAGCCTAGTCTGCAAAGCTATGGAAAGACTCATTATGGAACTCATACACAGAGACTTTGGGGACTTACAGACACTTGATCCCACCCAGGTTGGCTTTGTAAAGGGCAGATCCTGCCTTTGGAACCTGGTTGACCTTTTCAAAACAGTCACTAGAGCCATTGACAAGGGCACAGCAGTCCATACAGCCTACCTGGACTTGGCTAGAGCTTTCGACACAATACCCCACTCTGGCATCATAGACAAGCTCAACAGCTTAAATGTAAATCCATATGTCACAAGATGGGTTGCAAACTGGCTAAAGGATAGAGACCATAAAGTCAAAATCGCTGGTGCCATGTCAGACTCAGAGCCAGTCACAAGTGGTGTCCCACAGGGCTCTGTCCTGGGACCCCTTATGTTCAGCATTTATTTCACAGATGTGGAAGCAAACATGGGAGGGTAGTGGCTGACAAAGTTCAAAGATGACTGCATACTAGGCGCCATATTCAATACACCAGCTGACACATACATCCTACAGAAAGATCTCACTGAAATGGACAATTGGTGCCGGAGTCATGGCCTTAAACTGAATGCCAAATAATGTATAGTCATCCCCTTTGAGTAAAACAAAGTGCCCACATATTATCACATAGACAGTAACCCACTGAGTACAGACAAAGTAATCAGAGACCTGGGGACACAAATCGATACTGACCTCTCATTTGACAACCACGTTGCCAAAGTGGTTGGATAGACTTCCTACCTTGCCCACCTTATCATGAAGGGATTCACATCCAGATCAAAGGAGGTCATTGTACCCCTATACTCCTCCCTTATCAGGCCCATGAATGTGTACTATGCTCCATTTGGTATGTACCTCACCTACCACTTGCAACAGCTAGGGAGACCCCATATGTACCTCACCAAGAGGATCAAGGGTCTCCAACAAATGTCATATTCTGCCAGACTAAAGAAACACCAGCTGTATTCCGTAGCATACCGCCTACTTAGAGGTGATCTGTGCCTGACGTACAAGGCCATGTCCAATCAGGAATTGATGGACATGTTCCACCTTGTAAAATCCAATTCCATCAGAACCACAAGAGCTACAGATTTAAACCTCAGCACAAATATGAATAGGACATGCTGTAGGGACAGATTCATAACTCAGAGGCTTCGCATACTCTGAAACAGACTCCCAGTTCATGTTAGGCGGAGCCCCTCACTGACTCTCTTCATGTGAATTCTTGACGAGTGGATGGGAGATCATAGGTTTACACCAGGGGTCATCTCTGTGTCACTACTAGACAGAGGCACAGTAAACTAATGCTACTATGTAAGGGGGTCTTCACTGTGTCACTACTATACAGAGGCACAGTTTTCTAAATCTATTCTGTATACTGTCTGCAGATAGCCTAGTACTAAACTATGACACTGTGAAACTATATATGTCTATGTATTTCTACATCCCTCTCTATCTATGTATACATATATGCATATTATATATATATATATATATATATATATATATATATATATATATATACATACATATCTCAATATACATACGTATACACATGATAGATATGTATATATACTCCTTTTTAGTTCCACATATGTATACACACAGTAACGTACTGATGAACATCCATTACTGTACAACCTACTTGTACATTGCACTACAACCTACATTGCTATGTGCACATAGCTACCTTCACATACATATGTATGTAGAGCCTTCAGTGACAGTTGCAGTATGTCCCCAGCCCTATGCACATCTTCATATACATAAATACAGACCATTAACACATATGGAGGGTTCACAGTATGTAGACTATTATATTAGTACTTTACATTACCTGTGTTTGTTGCAGCTGTTTCCGTAGGCTTTCGTTACTTGGCCTGCTGTCAGCTTGTTTGTTTTGTTGTTACTTTTTTTTAATTTTTTTTATTTCTTTCTTTCTCTTTCTCTTTCTCTCTTTCTCTTTCTCTTTCTCTCTCTCTCTCTCTCTCTCTCTCTCTCTCTCTCTCTCTCTCTGTCTCTACCTCCAGAGTGTGCAATGAAAGTATTGCATGTCTGGAGTGAGAGTACAGGATGCTTTTGTAGGTATTTGCACATGTCCATGTGATGGCCTCTGCACCAATTGTTAGCCAGCATTTACTAATTGCATGCAGCCTGTTGTGTGGTGATTGCAGTTCTCACTGTGATTTCAGGACAGTGCTATAAAAAGGTCTGTTAGGTAGGCGTAGCCCTTTCAGATTATCAGGGTGGGGACCATGCTGGTTTGCTGTGGACACTGTTCTGTGAGTGTAAGGGTTGGTATATCTCTCATATTTCAGGCTGTGTTGTAGACACTGCAATGCATGTTGTACTGTAAGCTGAGTATTCCTTCCTCCAGTTTCCTCTTCTTCATGTGTATGTAAACTGACACCTATGACTAGTAATACGGTGTATATGGGTGTGTGTGCTTTCCTGTGGGAATTGTGGTGTAACTGGTATATAGAAGTGGCTCTTGCAATCTGTTGCTATGGCTTCAATATTTGCCCTTTACATTCACTCCTTGTATGCCTGCTAGGTGTCTTTCCTGTAATGTGTTGCTATGGCTTTCCTATTTTCCATTTACATTCATAGCTTATGCTTGCTATATCTGTTTGGGCAGCAATTCCCTATGTGTTTGTTGTGGTAGGGTGTTACTGCATGCAGTGTGGTCTGGCCATGGTGTGGGCCTTGACACTTACAAGGGTATTTGATCATGCTGCTGAGCAGGCCTCAGATACTCTCAGGTGCATCTTTTATCAGCCTCATGGAATGGTACATATCAGTGGGCTACTCCACTGAAATAATCTGATATTCTGCAGTTGTGACTGTGGGTTATTTCAAGCATATGTATTACTACACCATTTGTGACGTGCAAGTGGTGCATACTTTCAGTAATTCATCGTTACCATTGCATATGTAGTAACACATTTATGGCTACTGTTAATACATTTCACAGGATGTCAGTGGGGCACAGTTGACATTTGTTTTCACATCAGGGACATCCCTGTAACTCAGTCACAGTTGCTATGTCTGGGCTCTTAACTATTCAACTATGGCAGTGTTTATCCTGCTCTGAGTATGTGTGTGGCTTGGCAGATGCTACTGTGACATTATTACCTACTAGCTACCAACTAGCATGGCTGTTTCTCTTCACACAGTACTATTTTACAATTCCACTAGATTTGACACTAAATATACATGACATGCTTTGTGTACTAGACATGCTATATTCCTTTTACTTTAATTCCTACTATTTCATGATATATTTCTTTCAGCACAATGTTCTTGTATAGCAGTCATGGCTTAGTGGTCAGTCATGCAGACTAATGTTTCCAAGGTCCTGGGTTCGAGACTGACAGAGGTATTTTATTTTGCTGCTGAGAAAACTACAGACCTTGTCATTCAGAGTGACCAAGGCACTTTTAAGCAGTTGTAAGCGGGTTAGCGCTGGTTTGCGCGGAGGTGACGCATGCGCACTGAAGCTTAGCTTTGCGCACACATGCTTAGCTAAGCACACACAAGCGCACACCCGCTTACTACTGCTTAAAAGTGCTTACTGTCGCACACACCCGTGCTATTTTCTTTTAAAGAAAAGAAAATGGGGAGACAGGAAAGTGGTGAAAAAGGGGGGCACAAAAAGGGTAGGACAGTATGAAAACAAGCTCGGGTTTTGCAGGAGTGATGTAGGAAAGGCCCATAGCTGCCCATTTCTTCATCAGCAACAGCTGTGCATATGTTTGTAATTTGGCGTGAAATTTGAAACCTCCCACCCCCGAGAGAGGTGTGAGGACAACAATATTTGTTGAACAGCCAATTGTAATTGCCAGTTTACATGTCCAGCAGACATGCGTGCAAAATGGGCAGCTATGTATGGGGTGTAATTTTTTTGCGGGTACAGAGTGCCCTTTTTTTTTTTTCAGGTGAGAGTGGTATGTCAGGTACAGGAAGTCGGTATAGCTAGGGAGGTAGGTAGGGGAGGTTAACAGACAAGACAAACAAGACGCATACAGGGGTGGTGTATAACACATGTGGGGGGATACACAATTGACGGGGACGGATGTTTGGATATCTCGAGCCCATGAGCCCACAGATGGCAACAGTGGAACTGAGATCCCCACCCATGGGCAGTTGCCACTGTGCCTTCACTGCACAGGATGGGGCTATGCTGAGGGCTGTGTAGGACAGGCAGCAGGCACACCCGTGAGTTGTGCCACCTGTGCCTCAAGCTGGCATAGGGGCCCAAGCACAGCATGCCTGATCTCCCTACGTACCACAGTCCGGACACTACGGAGGGTGAGTGGATGTTCTCCTCCGGCCACGCTTGCAGATGGGGGATGAGCCCCATCCCCTGCAGCACTTCCACCCGCAGGTGGCACAGGGCCATTGGAGGAGGGTCCAGCCTGGGCACTACTGCCAGGTGCACTCGTCAGCTGAGATGGGAGAGGTGAGTCCGCTGGAACCCGCCTTCCCTGCCATCCTATGTTTTGCATTATTTTATGACAGCTTGGGTTAGTAACGTACAATACCATTCACAATTAGTTGTAACAGTATGCATTAGTATTCCCATTAACCAAACACCCATAAATTCAAGCCATTGAACAGCAAGCATAACACATGCATAATTTAAACACCAATACACAATCCAACAACATGCAGGGTTGATTGATGGCAACAGGCCATCAGGTTTGGATGTATGAACAGGGCACATGCATCAACGTACATGCAAATATGTATGAACCAACAGGACAAATGTCCAGGAGAGTTAATTGTGAATACACATACCCATTTCATGTGGAATGGATTATTTGTGGTTATAGGGTAGGGTGAAGAAATATTACATTAACAACTTCAAATACCTATACACATGCTGTACATTTCTACTAGCTGCAGATATATACACACTACAGGTCTGACTACAGTTTCCTATGTGTAAACTTATGCATGTTGGTGATAGGAATGTTACTGCTACATTAATATACATTTCATTTTTATTCATACACATTCATATCTGGCTCTGTTCAGCTACAGCATCCTGCTACATTTGCTTTATATGGCTCTAGACAACTGTGGATGTTTGGTATTTCATACAACCATACTATCTGCATATTGCAAACTGACAGCAACATATCCAAATTGTGGGACACACATTCCAGCTTCAGTACTTTATTCCACACATTTCACTGTTTGGTTGTGCCTGTCACATTAATTTCATTCTGTACTGACTGCAGTATACTTTATTCAGGAGTTATTACAACTTTATTGGTGGATTCATACCTCTTTCTCACACTCTCACTTGTTTTATTTTTACAATTCAGGATGGTACTTACTTCTAGGCTTTATTGACATGTTTTACTTGGTTAAAACAATCCTTTCCAACAGTCTCACTTGTGTCATGTTTCAGAATTTAAATGGGGATATATTTCACACATGTGTTTTACTCAGCTTGTGTAGCTGTAATTTTCAGCCTGCTGCAGGTTATGTACTATTATATTACAGGTGGAACATCTTGATTTCAGACTTGTTTCATTTTTATGTTTGGATTACAGGCTGCATCACACTTATGTAATCACACAGTACTAGCAGAATCTCTCTTACACTGTTACTTGCACTTTAAATTAATAAGTGACTACACTGCACTCTTTTGCAAGCTGTCATACTTATATTTTTTAACAGTTACAGGGAGAGAATTACTAACCTGCGCGGTGGTGCAACCGCTCATGCCTATCGGCATAGGCTCGATGATTCACGGAACGGACACCTGCAGCTGCAATATAAATGAAGTAATATTGGAATACACATCTCCATAATATCAGCTAGGTTAACTTTCTACATAAATAATTACATGTAACTTACTCAGTAGTGAGGCGTTGGGCATTTGCCGGGCCTCCTGGACCCAACGGTTCAGTTGGTCCTGCTTCTGTCTCTTTAGGTCCGCATGGTGGTGACGGACCTGTTCACCAGTCCTTGGCATTCCTGTGTCACTGGTGAGATCATGTGCCAACTGGTCCCACGCCTCAGACTTGTATGCTCCCCACAGGACCTGGCCCTGCATGAGTTGGGCCTCATGATCGTGGACGAGGAGCCAAACCATATATTTGGACTCCTCAACACCCCACCTCTGTGCTCGGAAGCAACTACCCTCTCCTACACCTGCCATCCTGAATGCAAATCGGTTCCACAATCAGTTATGCTGTGTATTCCCACCTATGGGACTTATATATGCCATTTTCCCACACTTATCTGTGATTGGCCATTTTGGAAATGTATCAGCTTCACAAAACCTGCTTTGTCATGCTTCTCTTTCCATTCATTCCTATATATATGCTATTACTGCATTTCTAAGAGCAACTGTCATGGCTTAGTGGTTCAGTACTTTGACTATGGTGCATGGTATCCTGAGTTCAAGCCTGGCCATTGCTTTTTATATTTTATGACTGTCTGCACAGGCTAGTAGGTGTGTCTGTGTAAAGGCAGTTTTGATACAGCTTGCTCAACGTTTCCCGCCAGTTAGTTTGTTGGCACGGTGCGCAGCCCCGCGCAAACGGGTTGCGCTGGTTTACGCATCATTTGGCTGTCAGCATGCATATTACACTCAGCTCAGCTACAGGCACACAGTTTCAACGTGTTACAACACTGCTCATCCCTGGGCACTCATTTTACACCTGTTAAACCACTGCTCACCTACGGGCAGATATATTCAGCTCGTTAGAGTGTAGCTCAGCTATAGGCACTTCTGACATTTTTTTTTTTTTATTATCACTCATTTCTTCATAATACATGGCCCATTTCATTACAATTTACATAAAAATAATTTTATATATGTGCATATATGTCAGGGAATTGTTTCGTGCTTATTTCACTAAAAATAAAAATTGATGTTGTGGGGGCTCGAACCATGACTGCCTCCTCTTCGGCAGACGTCTCTACCACTACGCTATTGCTTCTTGGCTTACTTTGCATATTTAGATCTTATATGCTTTTCCACTGACTGCTAACTGTGGCTAAGCGACGGGCACGCCCGCGCAAACGAGTGCAATCATGGGCAAACATCTTTAAAACTTATATAAAAAAATATACATGTTCATTTTTACATTTTATGTTTATAGTCTGTGGGGGCATGTGTTGTGGTGTGTTTGTTGACATTTACGCGGACTCTATTGTGGGGGTTTACTTTCGGGACTGTTACTCTTCTTGGGGCATGTCTGTTTGCAGGGCTCGCCCTACGGACATGCCCCCTACTTTCTTACATGGACCGTGTTAGCCTTGGGTGTGAGTCAGCATGCCCTCATGAATATGCATGGCATGCTGACGTCACACCGTTTAACTGCAGCCTCCGTTTAAGCCTTGTAACTCTTACACGGAGGCTTTGTGAATCCTGCCCCTTGTTTTAATTGCTTTATAATTTTCTGTATTCAATACTTTCATGATGGCATTTGATTTTTCCCTTCCTTTCCCTTATTGTCCTGTATTTTTGTGGTAAGGCTTTATCTGCTATTAATTTAGCTGCACAGTAGTATATCCTATTTACTTCTATTATATCAGATGAATTTCTGTTAATAGACTTAATTACTGTGTTCATTTGTTTTATCAGGCTTCAAAGATTTTCAGTCTTATTAACTTTTTCTCATCTATTTTTTCATTGATCTTAATATGTCTATTCACCTCTATTAAATCAAACAACTCTTCCCTTAGACCCAGGCTGTGATCAAAGTGCCATGTAAGTATAAATTCTTCTTCACTGTCAGATGAAACGTGTTATTGTCGTCTGCTGTGTCACATCAGTTTCTGTATTTGTGCGTCGAAATGTTCTCTGTTTAAGACAGCTACGGTGCCGCAGTGAGTACGTCTGCAAAAATAATAAAACATTGTTAGAAAATATGCTATGGTTTGAGAAATAAGAAGGCCCCAGTAGTTGGTCAGTTTAGCATCAGCACAGAAAAAATAATGACTAAATCAAGATAGATAAAGCCACTGAGAAACGTCAGGTGACAGTATCAACAGGAAATCAGGAAAGTCATAAAATACTATTTTGATGTTTCTTTGTCGTCACTGTCTGTATTTATGTATTCCTGTATGCAGTGGTTTCATAACTGATGATCTAGAAATGCCTGCCTGGTAACAGATTGCACAGCAGAGGCATCCAGGGATAAGCACGTATGTCAGCAGTTTCTCAAGGTAAAATTTATAGGATATCTAATGACCTTGACAGTCTTGGGAGGCCTGTGCATTTATTATGATGATGTTTTATACTCACGTTTGAGGCTGCACTGCTGTCTAGAAAGGAAATGGAAACAAAAAAAAATAAGCAGCAGATTTTTCCAGGCTCAGATTTATCTGGTGTCAATGTATAGTTCTGGGGTTGTTTGATTTAATTTTTTCCCCATTAAAAAGTCACTGAAAAAAAAACATTTTAAGGTGTAGAATATCTGCTTTTTGAACAATAAACAGCACTTTTTAATTGATCTTTGCTTTTATACTGTTTTTCTGTGAATATGTAGCCCTTAGTGTGGCATTCAGGTTCTGCCGGTGGACCGTGCTTCCTGTCTACATGGATGACATGTTCTCACACTTACTGTCAACCTTTGCACAGCAGCATTTTATCACCTATATTTTCATTTCCATGGAACTAAGAACAAGGACACTGAGCGGATATGGCTTCAGTGGTTTAGATAATAGGGTCATTCTGAAAGTCCACAAAGTTTCTTTCCTGTCTCACGTTTTGTTTGTCATGCTTTATATTCCTGTTACTATTACATTCCCTTATTAAGTACAGAAGTACACAAATGCTCGCTTACCTGCATTCTTAGCAATGGGTTGCTTGACTGCAGTACTTGTATGGCTGCTTCAGAGAGTTGTCAGAGTAGCTGATCTGATGTACCTCAGAATACAGGACTGTAATGTGCTAGAGACGTACTGTACTTTCTCTCCCTACCACATTGTGAGTTTGTCAACTTATTTTAAAATATGCATTAAATGTGTAGTGGGAAAACAAAGTCTTAGTATTCTGTACCCTCTAAGGCTTTCTGTGCATATGCTACTTCATGCAGATCTTACAGTTTGCTGATATCAGAGGTGCTTGGATGTAGTGTACTCCATTTTGACTAAGAATATATATCTGAACATAAGCACTAGTTCTTTCATTTTGCCTTCTTCTGCCCTCCCCCCCAGCCAACACACCACTTTGTTTTGCATCTAAAGATATCAGCAATACATGTTTACAGACAAAACAAGCTGATAAACTGCAGACATGCTTTCAACATGTCTTACATATTTCAGTCCGACATCTTGCTCATATAGACAGTGAGAACTGAATCTGTTCCAGCACTTCTAGCAGAATAAATACATACTGCTTTACAATGACATTTTAGTACTCTTGGCATGGAGTAGTATGTCTTAGCAGGTTAGTTCTCAATAGTTTATTGCTGGCTGTTGGGATGCTTTCAGTTTAACACTTTCAGCAATGGTTTACTAAACTCCTGTTATCTGATGTTTTTTCCCCCTAACATTCTGATATTTGGGATTTGCAATGACAGGTAACCTTTCAAAAAAGGCCAAGAGCCTGCTGTCCTAATATGCCACTAGTTAGTTCATTTGTCCCTAGGCTGGAGACAGAAACTGTACCACCATAAGTCTGTGTGAAATGGGTGATTTGGCATACTGGAAATATGGGCGCTTTCTTAATGTATTTTTTTTTTACTAAAGCAACAGGCATTCATTAGATTCCATCACACTATACAATCCATCCACATAACCATTCACTTCTCTAGGGCAGTTTCCCAAAATAAACAGCATGTTTTTCCTCACCCCTTCTCGTTCCTTTAAATTTGTTAACTAGACATTCCCACTTGGTCACAGAACCTTTACCGATGAGATCAAAAACCACCAGATAAACTGCTATGGACCATAATGCATAAAAGGGGTTATTTCAAAAAAAATCTACCACATTTCTAATCAAAATAGCATGATGAGGGATAATGCCTGGGGAGGGGATGAGTTATTTAAAGACACGTAGAATGAGCTCACTAAGACAGAAACATCGTGGTATTCACGTTATGTATGTAATAACTGTAATGTAACATAACGTAAATATTTATTTATTTTATTTATTTATTTATTATTGTTTGTCAACCAGGTTCGTCCAGCTGGGCTTGTGGCCCATTTTCAGTGGAGACCCAAGGAGAAAAGCTCGTGTGCATAGTATAAAATCAGAGATTTGGAACATTATAAAATATAAAATACAGAAATTTGCAACATTCCAAAATACAAAGTACAGACATTTGTCAAACTTGCAAAAGGCAGAATTACAGAAAGTTGCCACATTAGTAATAGATAATGTGAGTTTCATATGTCAATATTAGTATGTACAGGAATAACAGTTTTACAATAATATATACACTGCTTTGCAATTAAGAGGGTGTCAGTTTGAGAATATGTGTAAGATAGGCCAGCGGATGACACGAAAAATAAATAATTTTTGGAAAGATGTACAGAGAAAGACCTATGACATTTTGTTAAATTTGGCAAAGAAAAAATGACTTAGGTGTGGAGTTAGTGGTGTGGGTGTTTTAGGTGGGAGCATGTGAAGGACATTCCCATTTGGAGGCCAGATGGGAGAGAAGCATGTGTTTGAAGTTGTTATGGTTTGGTATGTTACGTAGTGGTGTGGGGAGAGTGTTCCAAAGTTTGGCTATGGTGTGGGATAGTAATAGCTGGCCAGGTGTGTGTAGGTGTTTGTGTACATGTAGGAGGTTTTGGCCTTTGGATCTCAGGGTGTGGCTAGGTGTGTAGGGTGTTAGAGAGTTGGCAAGAGAGAGGCATCCTGTTGGTTTAAAGATGAGTTAGTGGGCTGTTGTAAGTTGTAGGTATTTTCGGTGGTTGTGGAGTTCTAGCCAGTTTAGGGTGTGAAGGGAGTGGCAGTGATGGGAGGAGTTCTTAGAATTGGTTGCAAATTTGCAGATTTTGTTGTAACAAGCTTCGAGTTTGGAATGGAGTCCAAGTTGTAGGTTGGAGAATAGGGGAACACCATACAAAAGAGAGGGGAGAAGGAAGGTAGATGCGAGGGTTTTACAGAAAGAGGGAGTAAGGTAGCAGTTATGTCTGTAGAGGAGACTGATTTTCTGGTGGGTTTTTTGATTGCAGAGAAGATGTGGGAATCGCATTTTAGGTTTTCATCAATGGTAATGCCAAGTAGCTTGGTACTAGGAACGATTTCTAGAGGGGAGTTATTGTGGCTTTTGATGGAAAATTGGTCCTTGTTGAATTGGGAGGTTTTGGTGGTAGTGAAAATCATTAGTTTTGTTTTGTTGGCATTTAGGGCTAGGTGATGGGATTGCATCCATGATTCTGTCTTGGAGAAGGCTATTTGGGTTTTAAGTAGGAGTTTGGAGGGGCAGGAGGCTGAGCAGATGATGGTGGAGTCATCAGCATATTGGATGACTGAGGCGTCAGGGATGGAGTGGTGGAAGTTGTTGATGAATAAGTTAAAAAGGAGTGGGCTCATTACTGATCCTTGAGGAACTCCTGTGGGTGTAGGTAAGAAAGGGGAGAATAAGACTCATTGCCTATGCAAATGATGAAATCAAAGACAGTGGAGCAATTCAGAGATGTGCAAGTCCAGCGTTATTAGCTGTAGAGCTCATCTATTTCGAACACCAGGATTTTTTGACATACAGAGGTTGCACTCATGCTAATATGCTAGGAATAGCAGCAGATATAACTGAGCAACAGGTGTTAGCACTGCTGTCAGAGACAATCCCCTGGATTCACAAAGCTCCATGCAAGAATAAGGCTATTCTTGCACGGAGTGGTTCGTGTCCATTTAGTATAGCAGCACGGCTTGCATATGCATGAAGGTGCGCTGCTATCTAAACTAAATGGACACGAACCAGGAGCGAGTGCAGAGGGTATGTGTCACCCCTTTTGCTCTGAAAGTGTCATGCGGCACATTTTGACACAGATGAGTGTCAAACTATATAATATTAGAGTCTGTCCCTAATATTATAAAGTAAACAAGTGTCCACAGACACTGAAATGTAAATAGCTAACATTTCAGTGTCCGCAAACACAATAAAAAATGTAATAATATTTTTTTTCATGAAATAAATGCGAAGTTTAATTACCGCACAGCTCGTTTGCATGGTGTGCCGCTATGCTTAGCCTGGCTGAAATCCTGAAAATGATAGATAAGTGCTACTGTGATCAAAAACATCATCAAGATGCTGTAGAGTAGAAGTACTGCCATGGTATAGCATATAGAGCATGCTTGGTTCAAATCCCCCCTCTGGAAAATTATTTAATAAACTTTTAAGGAATTTGACTGATAGATGTCAATCATATGGCTCACATATAGCACAGTAGGGGTGGGAATATGTAAAATATAAATGTAAAAACTAATTTATAAATTTAAAGAGAAACAAAATAGATTTAAGCAATGCTTTGCTGATGTAAGCATTGCTTACCTGCTTTCAGCTCTGCTTAGCTGATGTAAGCATTGCTATGCAGAATTGCATGGAGCTAATCATAGTGCAGCATATTAAAGCTGGCCAATCAAGAAAAAGTGTGGGAAAACTGCCCTATTTAAACTGCACAGGCAGGAATACAGCAATAACCATTTGGGATTGCACACAGTGGGACCAAAATGTCTGGTGTTGGTGAAGGTGTGAGTTTCTGAGTGCAACCTTGGGGCATCCAGGAGTCCAGAGTCATGGTTGGGCTCCTAGTTAAATACCATGATGGCAGGCTGCTGCAGAGCCAGTACCAGGGCTCACAGTACAAACCAGAGGTCTGGGACCAGCTTGCACGTGATTTCACTAGTGCCATTGGCATGACCCAGACTGGTGAGCAGGTACGTCATCACCATAACAACCTGAAGAGGAGGAGGGGTGCACTCTTGGACCAGTGGATTCAAGAAGCCCGCGTGCAGGATGTCCCACCTGTCTGTAAGTATGCAGTCTTATGTATCTCTAAGTTTGGAAAAAGTTCAACTTGTGACTGTGCAGGGGTGATTAATGTGTGATGTCTCCCCATACAGCTGCTGCAGAGAAATCCCAGAATGTGGAGGCTCATGCCCAGTGACTGGCCTGGCTGTGTCAGCAGTATGGTGAGTACAGAATACTCCCTACTATTAGCAGTAAGAAATCAAAATTATAGTAATAGTAGTACTGCCTGTATATATAATTGTGCTGTAAAAGTCAGGAATAAATGCCTGTGTCAGGTGGCCAGTGTTACAATGGAGTATTCCCAGCTGCTGTGTAATACAGATATCAGTAGCAAAAAAGGTACAATATGCAGGAAAGGAATATTAGAATATGTATGAGTGTGTCTGAGTGAACCTGCCAAGAAAGTCCCATGTCAGGGCTACTGTAACCATTAAAAATGAAAAGCATTTCCCTGTGCAAATCATGCAGGAATAGTAATTGTAGAGTTGTGAGTCGTACACAGATATGTATGTCAAAACTAATAAAGGTGATCCCAAACACTGGTGTGTGTCATCTCACTTGTAGTTGATAAATAGAAATGTGTATGTCCTGCAGAATGCATTAACTGAGGTGAACTGATTTAGCACTGCTTGTCTGCATACTTTAGAATGGTCATGTCAAATAACTGGAAAAAAGCAACAGTACATATTCCCATCAGAATGTGTTTTACTTGTTTGTCTGCTAGCATTGTCCTGTGTTAACCTTTTAATTTCAGCTATATGTAGCTGTGAATGTACTGAAAAATCTATAAGGCTAACAGGTGCAGACTTAAAACCTACACTGTGTACAGAGGAATCTAAATTGCAGTATGTAGTTGTAAAACAGTCAAATATGCAATTCAGCTAATGTGCACGTTTCCCAAACAGTGACACCAATGTCTGTTGTGTATGCACAATTTGTATTGAAAATGGGAAACAAATAATGCAACATGTCATAATAATAAAAATACTGTGCACAAAAATATGTACTAGACAGAAATGTCACAAGCAACACACAACCTCTCCCCAGTAGCTCAGTCTGATAAGGACTAGGCCTGCAGTTTAATTTTGCACACAGAGCACAGTTCGAATCCAGGGACTACCGCTAACATCTCAGTCTGGTTCTACAGTTGTAAACTGCAATCTGAATAGAAAAAATAATGTACTGCAACACATACATTTTCCATACAGGGCACACAGGTAAAGAAAGTAGTATGATGTGTATAACTATGAAAGGTGTACAGCTGCTGTGTTGATCAGCCCCAGTCCTACAAATAGATGCAAGCTAGAGATCCACACTCTGCAGTCTGGCCCAGACAAGCCCCTCAAGTGTCATGCCGTCACGGATAGTTTCCCCAGTTACCAAGAAACCTGCACGCAGAGAATGTCACTGTAGACGTATGTGAAAAGCGCAACACATACTCCAGGGCCTGCAACTAATATGTGAATCTGAAATATGTGTAGAAACAGCAATGTAATGTGCAAACAGTTCATCTGCACAGGCCCACAGGTAAAGAAATTGGTTTAGAAACAGGTCTGATTTGTATAACTAAAATAAGGGTACCATTGCTCTGTTGAAACTGTGTGCATACTAATATTCTCTGTTGAATAATCATCTTATTGCCTGCCTGACATACCACTAACTGGCATGCTATTGCAACCCTGAATGACATTCCATATATGCATGGGTTTCTGTTTGCTTGGCACTGTTATAATTGCATTGTTTTGGGTAAATGGGAATATCCATGCATGCTATTTTGACTAATGTTGTAATGTGTTGTGCATGACTAACCAATATTCATAGTTAATTTCCACACCATAGCACATAAGGGATGGCAGATCCCAGTGGTGCCACCTCTCCACCTCACCTGGCTGAGGCACCGGGTCCTAGCACATCTGGGACCCAACCCAGACCTCCCTCATTTGCTGGTCCTGTACCACCCTTGGGTGGAACTGCTGTAGGGGATGGGGTTTGCCCCCCCCCGCAAGTGGGAGTGGTGAG